>NW_021604678.1:4631409-4658192 GCF_004785775.1 Grammomys surdaster
CCTAGTTAGGCTGGACAGAGATGGGTTTGGTGAGGGAGTTTGTCAATTTGAATCTGAGTTTCACATGAAGTCTTTTAAATAAGATTTTTACCTTGTCACTAAACTATCCAGTCCAAGCACCCAGTGGCCTCTGGTGACTGTGAACTTAATCTTCAGTTCTGGGAAATGTGAACGAATTATGATCTACTTCCTGGGATCGGTTTTTATGTTCTTCTGTTGTTATTTTTGATTGTTTTGTTTTTTGGTTCTTTGTTGGTCATGAGCCCTGAGCAAAAACTTTCCCTAGTTCTAGTTTCTACAATTTAATTTTAAAAAATTCATCTTACAATTGCTTCAGAGACACTAGAATTTCTCACCCTCTTCCCCAACTATTATAATCAATCTTAAGTGTACCCTTCATCTTTTTTCCTTCTCCAAGGCTTTTACTGATAGCATAATCCTGTAATCTCAACCCCGGGAAGGCTGAAGTGGATCCTTGAGCTCATTCAAGGCTGACCTGGGCTTTGGCAAGAACCCAGCTTAGGACACATGCAAGGTGATCTTACCTTACATCCTGTGCTTGGACTTCGTCCTGTTCAAAGTTTTCAGTGGATGCTAAGTGATCCTTCGCTTCCTCTGAGGAGTGGAGCACTTTCAAATGCACCTCTAGATAGATAGTTTTATTCTCTGGTGAGGGTTACTGGAGTTTTCCACCCTGCCTGAAGGGTAAATCTCATCTCAAAGGGAAGAAGGCAGATGGATGTGTCCAGAGAACCATCACAGTTGCTTCAGAGACACTAGAATGGGCGAGTCCTGTGGCTGCTGGAAGATCTGTCGGTCTTTAATCAGACTTGAGACCAACCCGTCCTTTCTTCATTACCTATATGTCTACCAGTACTCGGGCTACCACTTACGCCATTAGGGGCTTTGTAGGGGTGTTTTGAGATCACCTCTGTGCTGACAAATACATAGTTTTCTTAACATTTGCTCAAACATGTAAAGCTCATTTCCTCTTAAATCCCACCCCACAAGCCCTGGTATTTAGAATTTCTGAAGAGTAATGGCGTGTGTGTGCATGCGTGTATGTGTGTGTGTGTGTGTGTGTGTGTGTGTGTGCGCGCGCGCGTGCGCGCGCGCGTGAACTTTCTGTATCTGGTTTACTAGGTATCTACTATCAGGTGAGTCATTTCCTGGGGTCCTGTTTTCTCCTTTTTAAATCTTTCCCTAAACAATATGTATTACAAAGTTTGGCCTTTCAGTCTATTTGTGCACTGGGATGACAGTCGCTTCATTATATGCTGTTGCCAAGTTAGAATTCAGTGTGTTGATTTGACATCAGTTTGTCCTGAATAAGTTCTAGTTACCAGGGTTTGCATTTTGCACATTAGAAACTTGTTTGTATGCTTTTATTCTTGGAACGTTTTTCTTTAGTTTAGACTACCTCTTACTTTGAGTATTGTGTTTAGGATGTTGAGGTATTAGGATTCTTGGGAACCAGAAAGACTGAACCCACTATCTAGCATAGTATGTATGTTGGTCTATGAATTACGCTTTTTTGATTTGGGGTTGTTTTAACCTACATTGTCAAAACTATAGATCCATACTTAACAGTGATAATGAAGTAGTTGTCCCTCACCCCTATTCCCCCCGACCCCCAACAGGGTTTCTCTGTGTAGCCCTGGCTGTTCTGGAGCTTGTTCTATAAACTAAGCTAGCCTTGAACTCACAGAGATCCTGCCTCTGCATCCCCAAGTGCTGGGATTAAATGCTTGGTTTGTTTGTTTTTAATTTTTATTTTTTTTTAACCCAAAATTTGGCAAGGCTGAAAATGAATCCTATATTCACTGCTAGCCACATTAAAGTTGTTAACAGTTGAGAAGTCTTGTCTGAATTTCCTTGGGTAAAAAGATTCTAGCCAGCTAAATACCCTATTGTGCAAATTCAATTTGCTGTTCTAATTTGCTGTCAGTTACCTGTAATCTATTAAGTTGTAAGGAGGTTGATTATAATGTACTTCAAACAGGCCTGTAGACCATCTACAACTGCATCAATTGTATAGCATTGTTGCCTGGGATTCTTTATTTCACGTACATTCCCAAGTATTAGCTATGGTGATGGCTATAGTCTGGAAGAAAAATATTCAGAAGATTGTTAGCATTCTAGTGAGTATACATGATGACAGCAGTAAGTGGGGGAAGAACAGCAAGTGGCCATGATTGGAGACTTTCTGACTTTGTGGCTTTTAAGTTCTATAGACAGTACAAACCTCTGTATGGACCTTGACTCTCTTATCAGTGACATGAATCATTATTGCGTTATAAAATAACTGACTCAAATTGTCTTGCTGTTGAAGTCTTGAGTTGGGCTCATTATTCATTTACCCTGTTGCCTTGAGCACCTTGGAGTCTCAAGGATGTCTGGTTGTGGTGGCTTTATTGTAAACAGTCTTAGTTTAAGAGGGAACTGTGTCATTTGGGAAGGTGAAAAATGATACTTCCAAGTTCAGGGGAAAGACCTTCAAAAGTAGCATAAGGAGGGAAGCCCTGAGTTAATTCCCCAGTTTAAGAAAGAGTACTTAACAGTGTTTCAGAATTAGATTCTATGGAAGGTGAGGGTGTTGGAGCAGTCCAAATTTGTTATTGTAAACTTGCAGTGGGAGGAATTTTTAAATATACAGATTGGCACTTATTAACAACACTGATAGAGGTTTTAGAATTCTATTTCGGGAAATGATGTTGGTAACACTTCAAAGTTAATTTGTATATGTTTGTAATTTGATTGGTTGTATTCTGTTGCACTCTAGTATTTGAAGGCAAGGGTACTTTGGCTTTTTATTTATTTTTCTAAAGGAAAAATCACTGAAAGAAACATCAAGAGATCTGATCAAGATCCTGAATGTGGCATTTAACATGTCATGGAAATTGCTTTGAATAAATACTAGAGAAAAGGATTAAATAATTGCTGTTTTTGTTATTGTATGAATGGGTGTGATTATACTGAGCTTAATTACATTTATATAAAACAGGTATGAGACTGAAGTGGAATCCTTATTAAATGTGGAAGATGGCCTTTGAGTATTACAGTAGAGATTCAACTAAAAGAGTAAATAAAACTTTGAAACAAATTTGTTGTAAATTGCTTCTACAATCATTGATCTATAAAGCATGCTATTGCCGATCAGTTTTATGTATTAAGACCTATCAGCATGTCTTTTAGTACTTGGTTGACTTCATTTTACATTATAAGATGCTCTCTGTACCGTTTAACATTTCCAGGGCTTATTCTTTCCAGGCAAATTCCATTGGGACTGTTTCCATTGGAGAAGCTTCCTTACAGATTCTTCAAATGAAGCTTACAGCTTTCATGGGGTTTTACTTTGCACTAAATTTTATTTTCTGGAAGATCACTTATGTTTATGATGTAGTGCTTTGTCTTACAATTAAACTCTTCAGCACTCATGCATTTTTTTGCACTGTCTTTTTTTCCCCCAGTGAAGCTGTTCTCTTGGATGAATATCTTTAAATAAAGGTCTTGTTTTTAGTTGAGAAAGTAAGAGAACTGTAATGATTGAACATCACATAAGAACTTGAAATAATGGTTCCTTTGAAAATTTAGAATCTATACACAAGTAGTCAAAAAATTACATTACACATTGAAGATTCAATGAGTTTGATAGAAAGAGGGCTCTTTCAGTTTTCCCCAGAATGTTCACAAGGAAGGCTATTTGGAGTGGCAAGACTTTGTATGGAGCTATTTGCTCTTTGGCTGGTGAATGGTGTCATTAGGTCACTATTTTCAGAAAGCAGTAAATTTAATTAGATGCTTAATGGGAGCAACATTGACCAAGGTCGTCTCAGTAGAGGCAAATCCAGAAAATGAAAGGGTACCTCCATTTTTCTTTTTGAGATAGGGTCTTGCTTGCTACGTATTATTCCTAGCTGCCATGGGATTCATAATGTAGACCACGCAAATCTAGCCTGATGGAGGCATGTTCCTTTAATCAAGGTTTCTCAACCTTCCTGATGTTGCAACCTATATTCCCACATGTTGTGGTGACCTCAACCATAAAATTATTTTTGTTGCTACTTCATGACTAATTTTGGTACTGTTATGAATCATAATGTAAATATCTGATATGCAACCCCTATGAAGGGGCTGTTTGAGCCCTAAAGGGGTCATGACCACAGCTTGAGAACCACTTTACCATTGTGGGAGGCAGAGGTAGATAAAGTGAGTTCAAGGCCAGTCAGGACCACATAGTAAAACCCTCCTTCAAGATTTCTGATTGTAATTCTGAGGCTTAGGAACCAATCTTGACATTTGTTACTGCAGGTGTCTATGAAGTTTATACATGAGAAAGTAGCTGATGTTACTGCCTCCAGAAAGGATATGATGTGGTACAGTTAACATCATCGGGACAGAACAAGTGCCCTGGGCACTCTGAAGGAGTCCTGCCTTTGCTTCTGTAGGTCTCAAATTCCTGAGTTATGAATGCTGGCAGAGAAGTCGTGTAGTGTTGCTGATTGAGTTGGAAAGAAGAGTTGAAGGGAAGAGTTAATGATTTTTATAATTCCAGATTCCTGGACAGCTGAATTCCATGTGCTGAAACTAGAAATAAAGTCAAATTAAGCAGGTTTGTGAAGAAAGGAAGGAAATATAGTTGAGTTAGGGAATTTAAAATTTGAGGTGCTTGCATGATACCCAAGTGGCTGTAGTAACTGGGAGTCGAAAAGCTGGTATTCAGAGGATATCGCTAGAGACGGCAATAAGGGAGTGAAGAAAAGCACCCTGGGGAATTGGAAATGAAGAGACCCGAGAGCCAGACTGTTGTAGACTGCATGACTGTGTTTCATAAGGCCCACTATCCCTCTAGCCTTTGTTGGGTTCCTTCCTCTTACTAGTCCAAGGGTCTCTGACAACTTGGGCTTCTGTCATCCAGGGCGGATGATGGAAATTGTCTTAGAGTTGTTGGGAAGATTAAGAGTTATTGCCAGCACATTGTATGCTGAATAATTTGTCACTGCTTCTCACTGCTGATACAAATGGACCTTGTAGGATCCAGGTCCCAGCTCCTTTGTAACTCATGACATCTAGTGGCTTGTGCCTGTCTTGGCCATTGCTTGAATTTATTTTCCGCTGTGCAGTATGCTACTTATGGAGATGCTGTTTGAGCATGTTGGTGTCATTCTTCCTACTTTCCTTAGGATTAAGGAGATCCTAATGTGAGCTTTTCTTAGTACAGCCATTTGCATGTACAGATGTCGTTCTGTACTGACAGGAGGTCTCTGGTAGTGTGTCCAAGCTGCTTGGTGCGGGGCAGGGGTACAGCTAGTTTGAGACCTAAATGAACAAGGTCTGTGATGTCCTGATATTTAACTTCTTCCTGCTAAGGTTTCTTGTGGTAGCCTAAGCACAAAAACCTGTAAGAGAATCGTTTCTAAACAATGTTCTTTCCTCTAGATTTCTTCAACTTGTACATTCACATTATCTTGAAAAACCCTTAAATTCTGCTTGATTGTGTAAGGAAGGAAGCATTGAGTCTCCTTCAGCCTGGAGCCAGGGCAGCAACCTGTGCTTTTACCATGCTGTGTAATGGAGGTGAGCTTTAAAAACTCAAAATTCAAGATGGGCCGTATAGCTCAGGGATAGCATTTGCTCAGTCTTGGGTAGTATGTGGAAAGTTTTGGGTTTGACCACTAACTCCGGAGTCCTAAAAGAGTCACTGTTCTTTGAGGTTTTCGGCTCTTAGCTCTCTAATATGTAAAATAAGGGATATAAGTTAGGTGATGTTAAAATGCTTACCTTTCTAGTAATAATTATGCTAATGTGTGCTATTAGAATATACATATTTTATATACAGAATTATAAACCATTCTGCCATTAGGCCAGTTTTGTATGGCTTAAGAAATAATGTTAGTGAGATATGTGACAATTTTTCTTACTGTTAGA
Organism: Grammomys surdaster; assembly: GCF_004785775.1. NCBI lineage: Eukaryota > Metazoa > Chordata > Mammalia > Rodentia > Muridae > Grammomys > Grammomys surdaster. The sequence goes on from NW_021604678.1 coordinate 4,637,338, forward strand.
ATTCTTTCACCTAAAAACAATGTGCCAGACAACAAACTGGACTGATTGTCCTATCTGACCCACAACTAAGGCGTCAGACAGTACACTCATAATTGAAATGGATTCTGTGGCTATGTGATAGTAAGGATGTCTTTGTCAGCCTTTTCCTCATCTAAAAATCCACATAAGGGCTTTTATGTGCCTACCAGTGACCTATAATCTTCACCTTAGGCTGCTATACATAAAGGTTCTTTATTAGTGTCACAGTACAACGTAATGATGTGCTGCACCACCGAGCTGTTCGTATGCTGTACAAGGCACTATTGAGCCGCAGCCTTTTCCCCTGGGTGTGTAAACTATCGAGGATCACATACTGTGAATGTTGTGTGTTTTAGTTGGAAGTGCTGGTCATCACCACAGGTCTCTAAAGCATCATCCACCCTGGCTTCCTGTTAGTTACTATGCCATTTCCATTTGTGTTTTTTTGTCTCTGTAGCCCTGGCTGGTGTGGAACCCAATGTGTGGACCAGGCTGGCCTCAAGCTCAGAGATTGCTTGCTTCTTTTTCCTAAGTGCTGGGACTAAGGGAATGTAGCACCATGCCTAGATTACTTTTCTGTTTTCTTTTTTTCACTTTCTTTGAGACACTCTGTAGCCCAGGCTCACACCCACCCTCTAAAAATCCAAATCTACCTCAGACTTCCAAAAGCTGTACTTAGTCCATGCATGAAACTAAATGATTTTTCAAACTTTAAGACCTTGCATGGGTGAGACGGCTTAGTGGGGAAAGGTGCTTGCTACCAAGTTTGATGAGCTGAGATCAGTCGCTGGAATAGACCTGGTGGGAGATGAGAACCAGCTCTCATAAAGCTGTCCCCTGACCTCCATAGACACGCTGGCATATGCATACACACACAGATGTGCAGTGGACAAATGCCACAGGGAAAAGCCCTTCGTTGCCACGTATAGAACACCACTCAAGCCCCGTTCGTAACTGCAGAGTAAAAGGAGATTGTGACAAATCTAGTTACTGAGAGTCACTGAGTTGCTGGATGAGGTGTACTTTAAGCAACAACAGTAAGATAGGACAAGGCCTGTGACCTGTAAGAATATGGCTCAGTTTTTTGATCCTTACACAAGGATACTATAAAACAATAGTTTGAATTTTCATTTCAAATGAAACTATGTGGAAGACAAGACCGTATGCTCATGTTAAAATTCTCATTTCTAAGGATATTTTAAGATTAACTGTGGGTTTCTGTATGATTAGCAATAATTAATGGCATTAATTCAGTAACCCACTATTAATAAGATTTAGATGACATTTACTTTGTAGGAAACATGAGTATTCGTCAGTATCAGCTCCCAGGTGAGGAACAGGACTTGGTGTAACTTGTCCCGTGACACATACAAACAGCTGAATCGAGTTTCAGTTGTATAATCAAGAGGTTTGTGCTTTTAAAAATGTCTACTTTTTGAAGAAAGATCTCACACTGTAAGTAAGCCCAGGTTTGCCCTGGAAAATACTATGTAACTTAGGATAGCCTTGAACTCACAGCAGTCCTGCTTCAGCTTTGGGATTAGTGTGTAATCCCTCCAATGGTGGGATTCCAGGCATGAGTCACCATGCTGTTAGAGATCGGCCAGCCTCGATCTCAGATCTGCCCACCTGAGCCTCCTGAGTGCTGGGGGTGGGGGGTGGGATGGGGGAAAGGCACACACCAGCGCTCAGCTTTCCAGGTGAGGGAGGCCATGGAGGAAGCACTACAGGACTACAGCAGTGTTAGGGAAACCAAGGCACAGAAACAGGAAGGAGCCAGAAGATGCTGAAGGGCCAGGGAAAACCCCAACCTCTCCTCCACCTCTACCAACCAGCGAGCTCACCGCTACCGGCTGCAGGGCTCTGTAGCTCCAGGTAACACTTTATTGGTCAGGTGGGGATTATGTGAGTACTTAAGAGAATGATAATGATTGACAGGGGAATTGCCAGGGTGGTAATTACAATCTTGAAGCACTTCCACCATGTCCTCTTGGGAATCTTCCTGCTGTTCTCAAATTCTTCAGCCTGAAATAAAAGCACACACTTAGAAGTTTCTGCCCAGTTCTGAACTTAATGACACACTCAAATATTGATAAAAACCATTTGAAAGAATAGTTTTAGTTTAGTTTTAACCCAATTCCAAAAGTAGGTCAGTGGGACCCAGTCGATTTGTAAGAAGCGCCACTGTTCCAGGCGCCTGTGCTGAGCTGTGACTTTATCAGTGTTGGCACCTTGAACATATCTTCCCACCTTCATTTCTTTGTGGTTTTACTGAATTACTATTTAATTGACATGTTCTGAGAATTCTACATCTTGATTTAAGTTCTATCACAGTTATGTTCTAGACACCTTTCTCTCAATTCTTTGAAAGATTTATTTGCCTGTGCATGGCATGGAGTTCCCTGGAGCTGAGATTGTAGGTGGTTCTGGGAACACAACATGGGTCCTCTGGAAGAGCTACAAGCATGCTTAACTGCCGGGCCATCTCTCTAGCCCCCTTAGTTTCAATTCTTTATTTTCTAGTTAATCAGTAAGTAAATGTCATATGATGTTTACCTTAGGTTTTCCATTGCTGTGAACAGACACCATGACCAACATTTAATTGGGGCTGGCTTACAGGTTCAGAGGTTCAGTCCATTATCATCAAGGTGGGAAGCATGGCAGCATGCAGGCAGACATGATGCTACAGAAGGAGCTGAGAGTTCTACATCCTGATCCGAAGGCAGCAGGGAAGAGAATCTTCCCTGCTAGGTGGAGCTTGAGCATTAGGAGCTCTCACAGCCTGCTGACACAGAGATACACTTCCTCCAATGCCACACCTAGTCCAGCAATGCCACACCTCTTAAGAGTGCCACCTCTTGCAGTCCAAGCATATTCAAACCACCACGATGCAAGAGAAGAGAAAGCACTATGGCACACATTCTTGCCTGTTTTGTTACATTCTCAGTGTGGGACAATGCATAACATCCAGTAAAACAAATATTTATTGAGTTGATGACAAACATCCACTGCAGAGCCACAGACTGTGAGGATGACGTGAGGGAGTGAACAGAGCACATCGAAGGAACTCGATACGCACTAGTAATTTTCATGGATACATAGGTATCACCAGGACTTGAGTCTGCAGTGTCCTCCACACACTCATGTTTGAACGGCTGTTTCTCAGCCAGTAGTGTCACTTTGGAAGCCTGGGGGTCTTGGGAGGTGGCACTAGCTTCTGGAAGGTTGTGAGAGGCAAGCCTCTGCTGCTGGCACATGCCACTGAACTGAATGGCTCCACAACGCTTTCCTGACCCGAAACCCTTCTAAAGCTGTGAGCCAAAACCAAGCCTTTTTCCTTGTTTCTCTCAGGTAATGTGGTCACAAACATCTAGAAATACAGATGTGTGTTATGCTCAGTGCTTTATCATACAAGTGTGGCATTTATTTATTTATTTATTTATTTAGTTTGGTTTTTCAAGACAGGGTTTCTCTGTGTAGCCCTGGCTGTTCTGGAACTCACTCTGTAGACCAGGCTGGCCTCGAACTCAGAAATCCACCTGCCTCTGCCTCCCAAATGCTGGGATTAAAGGCCAACACTGCCCGGCAAGTGTGCCATTTAAATACAGATTTATTTAATGTGGATGAGCGTTTTGCCTGCACGTAAGTGCAATGACTGTGGAGGCCAGAAGAGGGCATCGGATCCCCTGGAACTGGAGCTACAGTGGCTGAAGCTGCATGTGGTGCTGAGAAGTGAACCTGGGTCCTTTGGAAGAACAGCCAGTGCTCTCAGTCTCTCAGCCGTGTCTCTAGCCCTGGCCTCACCAGGCTCTTTAGTTACTTTTGTCTAAATGTTTTCTTTTACATATATTTTGTGCATGTACATGTTTGCCTTCATGGATATATGTTGACCATATGCAGGCTCTGACCCTCGGAGGTCAGAAGGTGGCAGATGCCCTAGAACTGGAGTTACACATGGTTTTGAGACACCACTTGGGTGCTGGAAATCAAGCCCAGTTTTTCTGCAAGAGCAACAAATACTCACCCACTGAGCCATCCCTCCAGCCACTCATTTCTAATGTAAGAGAAATTATGAGAGAGAGCCCAGGATACTATTGGTTATTTCTAAGGATCTGCTATGAGGAAGCCAGGTGACTAGTACACTTTTCAGTACATTAGAATTTACTGGGTGCTAAGATGTAAGTACTATATAATGTGCTTCAAGTGTGTTTTTGTATTAATGAGGGTTAGTTACTCAATGTCTAAGGGTTTGTGTGAGGCTGTAGGTCGAGCATGAGCATGGGTCCTGTTGGGCTGAGTTGTGTTTCTCGTGTGTCTGCCACCCTAGGCAGCTGAAACCTTGGCTCAGAGGGCAGAAGTGCAGGAATTTGACTGAGTTCACTCCACTCGGTGTGGGGCGGATGTGAGAAGTCGCAGAACTCTGCTCTGGGTGTGGGGAGATCACAGTCTGAGACCCTTGGAGGCAGAGCTCTTAGGTGGGAACCCCCAGGCAAGAAGGCATGTGGAGTTCAACTGGTCTCAGACCCCTGGGCTCCCAGGCACCGTTGGGAGCTGGGGAAGAGTTGAGACTGGGGGAGTACAGGCTAGACCGGCCTGTAGCTGAGAGGGACGAGGGGGAGAAGCTCCAGCGACACCCAGCAAGGTAGTGAGACTCTTGGTTGAGGTGGCTCACTTGGCTGGGTCATGGCTGGCTCGGCTAGCTTGCTTGAGTTGACAGGCCTCTGTAGCTAGAATGCTGAGAGGTCCTCCGGTGGGAGATTAGGTGGCAGCTCATTGGTTGAAGGCCCCCTCTACAGTAATACACTGCGGGTCCATGGTTTTAAAAGGTTTATTGTCATGGTGGAAAGTGGATGAAGCTGTACCTCCAGTTCTCAGGGTGAGCCTGAGATTAAATATCTTTTGCAAGGAGGGGGATCTGGGAAAGAATGCTTAATTGGCTACACCCTCTGGACCTTAGGTATCTCATTAATATGGAGATCTCTTGAGGCTCTGTGGCCTGTAGTCATGCCCTCTACCTGTGCTACATGACCTAAGGCCACAAACCTTTCTTTAGGAGGGGCTGTGGATGGCTGAAGTTAAGTGAAAGGAACCAGGGCTCAGGAGCAAGGCCGAATATCTACTGTCCCTTTAGGGTATCCAGAGTTCGGGCCTGTGCTTGACCAGGTACCCAGCTGCCTCTCACAGTCCACTGCCCCACATAATTGTTGTGAAGAGACACCATAACCAAGGCAACTCTTATAAAGACAAACATTTAATTGGGGCTGGCTTACAGTTTCAGAGGTTTAGTCCATTATTATGAACAGAAGCATGGTGACATGCAGGCAGACATGGGACTGGAGAATGAGCTGAGAATTCTTGATCTGAAGGCAGCAGAAAGACACTACGTACCACACTGGGCATAGCTGGAGCATAGGAGACCTCAAAGCCTACCTACCACAGTGATGCACTTCCTCCAACAAGGACACACCTCCTAATAGTGCCATTCCCTGAGCCAAGCATTGAAACATATGAGTCAGTGGGAGCCATGCCTATTCAAACCACCACACTGGATAATCTCCTAAGTATTCCTGTTTTATGGTGGTGAAGAAAATGAGGCGGAGGTTTTATTTAAGATTTTATAGTAAGTGATGGGGCTAGAATTGAAATCCAGAACAAGTCATGAAAACAGTAACATTCAACTAGACTCTGCACTCTCTTCGGTAATATTTTCTTCCCTCCCTCCCTTCTTTCCCCTTTCCCCTCTCCCTTCCTTTCCTTTTTCTTTCTTCTTCTACTTCCCCTGTCCCCCCACCCCCACCCCAGGGATTCTCTGTGTCCTGGAACTCTCTCTATAGATCAGGCTGACCTTGAATTCCACTAGGCTGGTAATTTGCTAATTCATGGACGGAGTATATGTGGTTTGAAACCCAGATTCTACAACCCATACAAGCCAAGCCAGCCTGCAGGCCTTTCGTGTCCTTGGGCCTCTCAGAGGTCAGTATCGGGTTTGTTGAATGTTCTGTGGCGTCTTGATCTTCTCAGTCTTGAGCTTATTTCTCAGAGGTAATTATTTTTATTTGTTTTGTATGACACCATATCTGTCATATATAAAATAGTGGTTCTCAACTGGGAGGGATTTTTTTTTTGCTGTCCAGAAAACAATTTGCAATTTCTAGAAACATTTTTGAATTGTCACAACTAGGGGGAAGGTGACCAGCTTCTAGCATAGAGGTGCCAGGGATGCTGGTAAAAATCTTACGGTATAAACCTCCCTCAACAGATATCCAACCCTGAGTATCTCGAGGGTGTGGACCTAGCACAGTGTCTGGCATGGTGTAGGCTTGGTAGACTGTAGAACGGCCTCAGCCAGCTATTGTGTTCTCCTGGGTCTGTTTCCTGAGCTTTTCTACAGAGCATTGACTGTCCTCATTTCTCCTGTTGTCAGCCACACACAAGAGCTCACCTCTAAGGGCCATATTTCCTTCCTGAAGTCTTTCTAGACAAGTGAGGCATTTTCAGTGTTTCCTAAGTCACTGGCTGCACTGACTTTAAGGTCTGTTCTTTAGAGCTAATAATTTTATTATTAACTTAGAAATATTTTGGTTTCTGTAAAGCTAATACTGTACTTGCTATTGCTGGCTCTATACCTATTATACATGTTTTTGTTAGTTTTCTACATGTTCTCCATTAATCCATGTCCAGAGACTCCAAAGAAATAAGATATCCCCTCTTTCTGTCATTCAGGTGTTGGCTCCTTTTGCTTTATCCTAAGTCATTAGCTGTCCTTTATGTATTTTTTTTTATTTGTACTAATGAGCTCATGTGCTATAACCTGTGTGCTCTCCTTCCACTCTGTGGGTTCCAGAGATCAAACTTAGCTTGTCATGCATAGTGGGGATGTCTTTACCACCTGAGTCATCTCACTGGCCATGAACAGTCTTTTGACCTGCCCCAATCTGGTTTGGCTGGCTAATTTGTGATACATTTTGATTTTTGTTGTGGTTAAGGGTCTCACTGTGTAGCTCCAGCTGGACTGGAGCTCACTATGTAGTTCTAGATGGCCTCAAATCACAGAGATCAGTCTGCCTCTTTCTCCCAAGTTCTGGGATTAAAGGCGTGTACCACCATGGCTGACATGGTTTGAATCTTGGACCCTTACTTTACCAGTGTCCTGAGACTGTTCTTCATCTACTTAAATGTTGGGCCTTTTGTTTTCTTGATATTGTCTATCTCTGTTTGTTCCTTCCTGATGGAGTGAACTATCTCCCCAGAACTCCAGTAAAAAGAGAAATGGGATAGGCTTCTGGCAAGTCACTCCTGGAAACACCCTTCCATTGATCTGGTCAGCATGGAAGGCTAGTTTGGGAATCACTTCCTCAGAATTCTCTTTAGTTTTAGTATCACTACTGAAAACAGGATCCCATTCTAATCACTAAGTCTGGGTTTGCTTCTTTCTGCCTCTGAAAAGCATTTAGAATCTTATTTCCTTCCCCCCCTCAAGTGCTTTCTTCTAATATCACATGATTTGTGGCACTGGTTTGCTACAGTGAAGACTGAAAAGTCAGTCTGAGTGAATGAGCTCTGTCCTTAGTGGGATTCACTGTACAACTCTCTGGTGTGGACCAGATCATGTCAAGATGGTGTCTGCCCACTTCCCTCTTGGTAAATCAGTTTTCTGACAGAGTCATCCTTTTGTCTCCTGCCTGGATGAAACTGAGAGGCCGACATGTTCTGGAGTAGTCACTTGATTCTTGCTTCATTTCATCTAAAATTCAGTTACTCTGTTTCATCCACACTTGGTACCTGAACTTAGGACTTCTCTGGTTTGCTGTCTTTAGAGCAAGTATTTTATCTTCCATTGGGGAAGCAGCTGACAGGATAAAATAGGGAGGAGATTCCGTTTCAGATGTTTCTTTTAAAGCCTCTCAGTCTCTTGCTTCTAGACCCTACCACACACGTTTGCTTTTACAAGTACCACTTTATGGTCCTTCCCAAGGCTCTACCGCCTGGATCCATCTGTGTGTCAGTATCTTTTCTCTTGCTATAAGTGTTTGTCCCACCATCCTCTCTTTTACTAAGGTCACTAACTACTCATGCATTCTTTAGTTCTAAAAGTGCTGTCGATTCTCACCTACTCTTGTTTTTATTCCTAGTGGTTTATTTATCTTCAAGTTATTGTTTTATATGTTTTATGGTGGAGTTTGTGTGTGAGGGAATTCCTGAAGGAATACAACATGTAACCTACTAATGTGTGTGCTGTATTTATTTGCAAGAAAACTGACCATTTATTGGCCTGCTTTTTGTTAAAACAAATATGGGTCTAAGAAGATGGCTCAGCAATAAAAAGACTGTTGAGCAAACACAAGGATCTGAGTTCAGACTCTTAGCACATACATAAACACTGGATCTGGTAGCATCTGTCTTTAACCCTAGCACTGGGGCTATGGGGACAGGCTGCTCCTTAGAGCCTGCAGTCCAGCTAGCATAACCAGAAAGTAAGTTCTTGGTTCAATGAGAGATCCTGTATCAAAAAAAAAAAAAAAAAAGGTGGAAGGCAACTGAGCAAGACACATGGTGTCTATCTCTCTACATGCCCCGCCTCCCATATGTGTGTCTCTGGATGTGTGCTCACACTCACACTCACAGCTGCAATAGCTGATTTTTTTTCTTAATAGCTAGGAGTGGTGGTATATGCCTTTAATCCTACCACTCAGAAGTAAGAGGCAGGTGGAGCTCAGTGTGTTCAAGACCAGTTTGGTCTATAAATTGAGTTCCAGGTCATGTAGGGTTACACAATTATCTGTTTTTAAAAGGATTGTTTTCATTTTATTTGTGTATATGAGCATTTTGCCTGTCTGGCATGTCTGGAGGTCATAACAGAGGGCTGGGTCCCCTAGAACTGGAGTTACAGATGGTCTTGAGCCACTGTGTGGGTGTGAAGCAAACCTGATCCTCTGCAAGAGCCACAACCTGCCCTTCCTGCCAAGCCTCGTCCAGCCCCCAAACCTTTTATTTAAAGGACATTCAATGGAGTCTTTACAGAAAGACAAGGTGAGAAGAGACAAAGCTAGGATAGGCAGGAAAGCAGAACTCAGTGAGAGAAGTCTGTGTTCTCCAGGTGTGATCATGAAGAATGCTGGCCCAGTTTCATCTGTTGGCTGGACAAGATATGCATGACTACAGTTCCAGCCCCTGGGGGCAGAGTCAGACCGATTCCCAAAGTGACAGCCTGTCTTTAAACCACTGCTACAATACAAGTCTCTGTTTTTCTGAACTGCTTCTAGTCAACTTGCTTCAACAAGAGGATACTTAAAAAGAGAATACTCTTTCCTGCAGTGAAGGTGTACTGCAGACATGAGGTTGGGATTTTCAGGGTAACACAGTGAGGTGAAATAACATCTCTGGAAAAAAAATGCTTTTTCTGCCATTGTTTCCTGAGGTTTAGGTATCACCTCTTTTGCTATAGGGTGGATAATCATCTGAGTCCACCATGGATATGGTGAACTAAGTCTCCCTCTAATTTTGCCAAGTAATCCCACCGGGAAATGCTAGCTACAATAACAAACTTAGTTATACAGCTGGAGAAGTCAGCATGGGAAGAGGAGCTGGAGGTGTGAACACTCATACCGAGGCTGCTCTGATTCAAGGTGAGGATGGAGGCCTCCGTTCCTTCTGTTAGCATGCATTGGGTTCTCCTTGGCTTGCTTTCCCTTCTTACTAACATGGTTCTAGCAGTTCTAACCCTGACAGATGCCTTACAGATGTATGCAGAACCTAACCACTTCTCTCCAAGCAGTGCTTACTCAAAATTCACTTCAAGTGTCTGATTTCAAGTAGGCGTTTGGTTACTTCCAGTAACCAAAGAGAGTGGCCACTTTATATCTCTCTGTATCTCTGAACCTCGGGCTTTTTATCTGCAGTCATGTCCACCTGCTTGAAACACCTCCTTTAGGGTTTCTTTTGGTGCAGAGTCTAAGACTCTAATGTTTCTTGACCATGATGGTTTCTTCCATCACATAGAACTGTTGCTGGCAAGAGTCCTCCAGCCTGGGACTTCATCTCTCAGGCTCCTCTCTCTGACACATGCTGTATGCTACAGAAAGTCCTGATACTAGGTCTTACTAGCCAAAGATGACTAAAGCCATGCTCTCCCTTGTGCTTAGTAAGAAAAGGTGCGCCCTCTAGCTGCCATCTTGCGTCCCCTGGTGTGTGCGGCTTAGTTGGTCTGCCCGAGACCCCCTGAGTGCGTGAGTGCGAATCCTAGTCCAGCCCCCCCCCCCCCCGCCCCGCACGGATCCATTTTCACTCAGACAAGATCAAAGAAACGATCACCAACCAGGAAAAACGGCCAAGCTGCAGGCACAAGAGCTCATTGGTGGGAAAGGAACTGTTTGAAGAAAGAAGATGGTTCACAGCCCGGCAGTGGTGGCGCACGCCTTTAATGCACTTGGGAGGCAGAGGCAGGTGGATTTCTGAGTTCGAGGCCAGCCTGGTCTACAGAGTGAGTTCCAGGACAGCCATACACAGAGAAACCCTGTCTCGAAAAAAAACCAAAAACCAAAAACCAAAAAAAAAAAAAAAAAAAAAAAAAAAAGATGGTTCACAGAACAGCCACAGCAGATGATAAAAAACTGCAGTTCTCCGTAAAGAATTTAGGGGTAAACAGTATCTCTCGTATTAAAGAAGTGAACATATTTACAAACCAAGGACCAGTGGTCCATTTTAACAACCCTATCAGCATCTGGCAGCAAACACCTTCACTATTACAGGTTAGACTGAGACAAAGCAGCTGTCAGAAATGCTTTCCAGCCTCCTAAACCAGCTTGGTGCAGACAGTCTGACTAGTTTAAGGAGACTGGCTGAAGCTACCCAAACATTCTATGGATGGAAAAGCACCACTTGCTCCTGGAGAGGAAGATGATGATGAAGTCCCAGATCTGGTGGAGAATGTTGATGAGGCTTCTTAGAAGGAGGCAGACTGACTTAAAGGCAACTTCTGAAGAAGGTGACACTTGTAGAAGTTACAGGAACTGCTGTTTTTTTATATCGTGACTGCTTTTAAAATTTGTTTGTTTATGTGCCTGAGAAAATCTACTATTTTTAACCCCAATCCCCCTGGACACGGCAGGTCTTTCCTGTTTTAGCTTATACCTAATTCATTCTTTGTAGCAAATTAAGCCGAAGAAGCCTGGGAATAAAGGTTGGAAAAGGTTAATAAGATTTTTGCCTAGTTAAAAAAAATAGGTGCCGTCTCCACTCACTGTTGAACTGCTCCATGAAAGTGAAAGGTTCTGTCATTTGAGGCTCATCTTCCCTTCCAGGCCTGTGACAAACCTGAAGTCACACCCAGTGGATCCTGAGCAAGGCCAGAAACACCCGGGGATGGAGACCTTAGGTGATGAGCAAGTTGAGTTTGACAAGAACAGACTCCAAGGAGACAGCTTCAGTGATACAGCTCATTTAATGGGGAAAAGAGGCTATTTAAATCTTTAGGGGGTGAGTAGGGGCGGGGATATGTGGTGAGTGAACATCATTGGCTGGGTCAGGATACTTCATTTGCATAAGGAGGGATTCCAGGTACTGTTCACATGATCTTATAAGGGGAGAGGAAATTTAGCCTGGCTACTGGGCTACGTGACCTCCTCTGGTGAAGCAAAGGTGGGGCACAGGGCTTTGTGCGCTGGGACATGTAAGCCTAGGGCAGGGTCCAGGGAGCGGGCCTACTCCTGCTGATCACAAGATTTCCTAGGTTTCAACCTGACTCAACCCCACTATTGCTTTGGGCCGCTTTCCAGAGCTCCATGGCTCCCTTGGCCCCACAGTCCTCAGGCACAAGGCACTGTCAGTGTCACCGAAGGTAAAGAGCCTGGACTGCCAAGGCTGATCACAGAGAACTTCCCTTAGACTCTTAAACAACAAGAACAAGTCTATGGACTTAAACCACTAGAGGTTCCAAGGCACGCTGCTGTGTTAGCTGCGGGCACTCTAACACTGAAGTGGTAGAGACATCATGGCCTGGACTGATGGTTCAGTGGTTAAGAGTACACACTGTCCTTGCAGAGGATCTAAGCTTAGATCTCATAATAAGCACCCATAGCAGCCAGCACACAACTGCCTGCAAGTCCACAGTTATCTGACCTCCTCTTCTGGCCTCCTTGAGTACCTGGACTCAGGCGCACAGACACACAACACATAATTAAGAATAAACCATTTTAAAAAAGATGAGCTGTCCTCATTACAACACTCTAACAGCACGTGTGGATAATGTAGAGCTGAGATGAAGTGTCATGTAGGACAAATGTTTCCTAAACTCATGTATGACAACTCTCAACACCAAGACCGTACTTGGTCTGTCCGTGTAGAAGAAAAGGCTAGACAAGAGAAGGGTGGTGGTGCTGTGGGTGCTGCTTACAGCGGGCTGGCAGTGGACAGCAGAACTGTGAGGAGAGATGCTGAGTGAGGAACGGGCCCATGCGTCCTCCCTCTTCTGGTCTTGGATCCCACCTCCCACCTCTGGACTGGACTCCCTCCTAGACCTTGGTCTTCCATTCTGAGTGCCTTTTGCTCTTCCATCAGCTACCTTCTCTGTTGCTGATACTTTCATCCCTCTTTTAAAAAGAAGTGTGTACTTGTTTGGGATGCTCCACTTTGAGGAACATCGAAAGATTGGATATGATTTTGACTTTCTATCCCAAACAATAGAAGACTGAAGGCCAATGAATTAAAAATTCACACCGAGCTGGGCATGGTGGGGCACGCCTTTAATCCCATCACTCAGGAGGCAGAGGCAGGCAGATGTCTGTGAGTTTGAGGACAGCTTGGTCTATAAAGGGAGTTACACTTCAAAATGCCAATTTTATACTAAGTGCATCACCTTCATTTGAGAACAATACTTTGGAGGTGGGAGAGACAGAAGACTCAGTGGCTAAGAGCTGTGCTGCACACTCGTGAGAACTCGTGAGAACCACCCATGTCCAGACACCCCAGCCACTCCAGCTCGGAGGGCTGCGGGGGTGGGGTGGGGGGATTGGACCACCGGCCTTCCTGTCTAGCTGAGCTCCAGGTTCAGGGAGAAACCCTGCCTCACAGGAGCAGGAGGAGAGGGATAGCGGAGCATGGTCGGCGGCCTCTTCTGCTTCCTTGTGTGCATAGGTGCACACATGGGCACATACACATACAAATGATAAATTAATAAAGTTTCTAACCTCTAGTTGAGATCTGACTAAGTAAGTAGGACTCCTATTCAAGCCATTTGCTTCCAGAAAGTTATAATCACAAGAGGTTAGAAATGAAAAATAAACCTGCCCATGGGCACAACATAGACCAAATGGAAACATGCCACGTGGCATTTTATAGTTTGTATAAGTGGTTAGATGTAGGGCTTGAAGACAATAATCACAAAACTACAAAATGTTGAATCTTGCAGGGCATCCTGTCAAACACATTGAATCCAAACAGTATTTTATCATATTTTTACATTAAAGAAGATAAGTCATTATAAATGCGCAAAAAGCGTTTGATATAAAATTTCTGGCAAATGAATAGGAGTACAGAGAAATATTATACACTGGAAAATAGACTGGACCAAAAATCTGAATGAATATTTCAGATATTGCCATTCCTATCAAGTTCCTGACTAATGTAAGCAAGGAAAAGTATAAACATATACAATACGATGTGTGTGTGTGTGTGTATACACGTATATGCTTTTAATCTGAGTATACTATCTACTTATTTAGGTGTTAAAAATAGTAATATTTAAGTTTGCTATAATATTAATAACATTACCAATAGATACATTATTTTTCTGTAAGATTTTTTCTTAAAATTATTTAAGATTTTATGTTTATTATGTTTTAACTTTGTTTCTATGTATATTTTCTTGTAAGAAATGACATTATTCTAAAATTATACATGTATATATAATTTATGCATGTATTTAAATGTATTCTCTGGAGTATTTCACTTATTTATTAATTTTTGAGACACAGTATCTAATACAATACTCCTCACAATACAGAAACTCGGAATGGAGATGGGTAAGAGGCCAGGGTGACAGGAAGGCGGGAGGAAGCTCCTGGGGAGGGACCAGGGAGAGGACGGAGAAGCACCAGTAGAAACTGAAATTGAGCAGTGGTAAAACCCAATGCTTTGTAAGCGAATTAAAAAGAGTCAATATAAATGTTTATTAAAATGACAACGGACAAGAAGATTTTGCTTTAAAAAAGGTAATGATGTTCTGTAGGAGGGTAAGTGGTTATGTTTCAGAGGAAGGGCTGAACTACAGAGTCAGGGCAAAGAGGAAAGGCTAAATTAGATTTCATTAGTATAAGTACAAAGCGCTGGGTCCTATCGGACGGCTCACTGGGTGAAGGCTGGCTGCGAGGCTGCCAAGGCTGACTACAGAGTTCCAAACGTTGTGGGTCACTGGGGCAAAGGTCGGGTCAGTTACTGTCAACCTTCGTGGGGGAGACCTAGGATGAAGGCAGGCAAGTGAAATGGCACGTGGTTATAGGTAAATGGAGTCCCGATGGAGGATGGTGTCATGTGGCCTCTGTTGTGACTACTCAAGATGCCGTTTTCCTGTGAAAGCAGCCAAAAAGGAAAAACCAAATCTCCCAAACTGCCAAAACCACCCAGAGGCTAGGCTGTCTCTGTAGCCAACCACGAGACCCCAGCTTAGCTGAGGAAGGCGCTTGGCTGGCCATTCCTTGAAGTGTACAGGGTGGAAGGTGAGCTGACTCAGGGAGGTGTCCCCTGGGCGCCACACACGTCTGTGGATTTCACAGGCCCACTCACATCCACCCAACAAACAAAAGTTAAGAAAAGCTCTGATGTGAGGAAGATGGGACGGATGGAAAAACCTGGCATCAGCCAAAAGAGCTCAGCGTTTGTGAGCTCTGCTTTGTCATGGTGGCTACATGCCAGACAAGCTCGTAAAATTTCGACGGAAATGCTGGAAAGGAGCTGTCCAGATTAGTTTCCAAACCCTTAAACACTTGGGAGGCATGCAAAGGTTGGCAGAATGCCAGGACGAGCCCTGTCTGACTGCCTGGGGTCAGGAGCTGTCACTTGCTCACTGGTACCTTTGCCCTTTCTGGTATCCTGATGCAAAGGCTCAGATGTTATATGATTTTAGCCATCAACATTTTAGTATGACTCTTTCTAAATGGTGTTTAAAAACTAAGTACAACCTCATTCTCACACCTAAAAGTTAATACTAATCCCCGGATGTTATTAACTATCCAATTATTTCTTTCAGAGGTTATTTGTTTTGTGTGCATGCACCCACAGGCCGCAGGGCCAGCATGGGAGTCAGGATGGCTCGCTGGACTCCCATCTTTCCCTCTACTCTTTCTGTTGTGAAGATGGAACTCGAGTGGTCAGGCTTGGAAGCATGTACCTGTGAGCCAGCTCACAGCCCTGGCCTTTAATAATTCTAAGGTGCTCCCTTTTCTTTCTTTTTGGTTACAGGGTCTTCTCTCACAATAGCCTTGTGTGTTTGCCTAGGGCAGGCTGTCTCCAGGGCAGCAACACTGGCTTTACTCACGAGAGCTCAACATTCATGGAGATCACTTACAGTTGCCCGGTGGTCATCTGCCTCTTCTGTGAGGACACTCACTGTTTCTGTTTCTCTTTCGAGAACAGTGTCGATGTTTCTCAGCATAACACTCTTTACGTCAGACACTCGGCTCTTCACCGTAGACAGCGTACTGCTACTTCGGTTTTTGTTGTATTCCATCTACATGGAAGGGAAACAATAGGAACATAAGTTGTGTTCGTGACACACAGTGTTGTGAAGGGCACATCTCACTTCTCTAAGGAATCAACTACACCACATGCTGTCCTTGTCTAATCTTGCAAAAAAGAACCATAAACCAAGGAGGGGAGACAGAGTCACACCAGTGCATTCAATAGGAGTGGGTGATTGTCTTTAAATGGTTTATTTAATCATTTTAAAAAAAACCAGACTTTACTTTTAGAGACATTTTCTGTTCACTGTGACATACGACTTCCTGGCTGCCCCCGTGTTGGCACACAGCATGGGGTGGAACATTTCTTACAGTGGATTCTGAGTCCAGTTTACATTGAAGCTGTGGAGAGGATGCAGACTCTCAGGCAGTTTTAGACACACCAACCTCACTTCCTGTCCTTGGAGAGAAGCTGGAAATGTCTTCTGATTGTCTTTGGCTGAAGGGCAGAATACTGCATGTGCTGTGGGCTGTAGTTCCTTGTCTGGTTTCTTGTTCTCTCTCTCTTTTGCCCAGCTGCCCTAAAGGTTATGTGAGTTTATGTCCGCAATGCCACTCCAAAAGCCTGGGATGGAGAGGCACATGGACACCTCATGGGTGGGCCAACTAGACCAGCTTACCCTACATACCTCAGTCAAAACCAACAAACAGAGAACTAATGAACAAATGGCTCACTATCCCTAGACAGGCCCCACCAGCGACAAGCCCTGCTGTCTAGGAACTCCCCTTTCCCTTTCTGCCTTCCGCCTTTCTCTCAACTTTGCCTCCTCAGCCTCTCACATCGACTTACCACAGACTCCTCTCTAAAGCTCGCCCTCCTACTACCCACTGAATTCATTCTTCGTTTGGAAGACAAAGGACCAGAAAGATAGATAGTGGCCTGGGGTGGCTTTGGTGGCTGTTGGTCACCAGAACATAACCCCAAGTTATGCTCACTGGAGGCAAGAAAGCCTCTGCTGCTCTCAGTGACCCCCACTTTCACCCTCTTCAATCAGTTCAATTACTTTAAAAAAATTAAAGATATATTTAAAAATCATTTTATATGTTTTGCCTGCATTTATATGTGTGTACTATATTTTTATATGTAGTGTGTGTGTGTGTGTGTGTGTGTGTGTGCCGGTACCCTTGTAGACCAGAAGACAGCACTGGATCCCCTGGAAGGAACGAGAGTCCTGGACAATTGTAAACTGCCACATGGGTGCTGGGATCTGAATCTGAGTCCTCTGCAGGGCATCAGGTACACTTAAGTGTAGGGTCACCCCTACAGTCCAGACATCTATTGCTAAAGAGTCGTCTTATGGATAGTGACACCCTCTGACCATCTTCTTGTTTTTATTACTCAATCCCCAGGTGGTGGACACCACTGCTGCTCCGCCCAACAGTGTGACAGTGCTGGAGTGAGTGTCATACAGTGTGAAAATTCCTAGAGTGTCACACAGTGTGATGATTCCTGGAGTGAGTGTCACACAGTGTGATGATTCCTGGAGTGTCACATAGTTTCACTGTTTACTATGCATTTTAGGTTCTTCCAGTATCTTTTCCTTTCTCTTATTTCCATCAACAACAACATATGTGGTTTTATCTGACGTTTTAAAATCGCCATGGCAACATGAAATATTCTGAAACAAGACTTCAGAAAATCATTACTGATTTTGCATTGAAGAGATTTTGGAACAGACAAATCTGTAACTGATATGTCATTTCATAGCTTTCTTATTTTCTTTAATCTTTATGTGACTTAAATGCCCCAGCTTCTTTGGCCTATACAGGGACATCTTAACACTGACATTAACAACAGGACCCCCAAACTGTCCTTTGTTTGGCTGCCAAGTTCCCCCCACTCACTGCCTTTAATAGCTGAGAGCTATGCTTGCCTTTCTTCCCTCCAGTGCACTGCTGCTCCCTTTGCCCTGTGCACAGCACAGACAGGTCCTTGGTAGAGGGACTCCTGCTTCTGTCCTCACTAAGATGTCACCGTTGCCTGGATTACCTGGTGATGAGGCTGACTCATTGCATTTCCCAACACAGAAATGCCTCGTTTTCTTTTAGCCTTTGCTTGAGTTTTATTTCTTAATTGCTGTTTTGGGCTAGCATACGAAGACACTTCATCATAGCGTCTTCATACATGTGTGCCATTATACTCCATCATTCATTCATTCATTCATTCATTCATTCATTCATTCATTCTTATTCATCATTCATCTCCTCCTTCACTGGCCTCTCCTCTCCACTCCCCCTGCACTCCACACCCACTTTCTGCCTTGATTTCCTATTACTACATGTATGTAATTACCCTTTCTTTTTTTGTTTTTTGTTTTGTGTTTGTTTTTTGTTTTGTTTTTTCCAGACAGGGTTTCTCTGTGTAGCCCTGGCTGTCCTGGAACTCACTCTGTAGACCAGGCTGGCCTCCAACTCAGAAATCCGCCTGCCTCTGCCTCCCAAGTGCTGGGATTAACGGCGTGCGCCACCACGCCGGCGTAATTACCCTTTCTATACCCTCCTCTGGTAGGGTCTTTTCTCCCCTCCGCAGTTCTCTTTCTAGTAGTGTGACCTACAAACACATATATATGAATAACAGGTCATTTATTTGAGATATGAATTTTAGTTTTAAACTATATCTTTTTCCTTTTTTAATATATGAGAACATGCACCCTGGCACACGTATGGAAGTCAGTGAAAAACTTTTAGGGGTTGGCTTTCTCCTTCTACTGTGTAAGTTCTGGGGATTGAATGTGGGTTTGTCACTTGCAGGCAAGTACCTTTAATGGCTGAGAGCTGATTTTTCAATGTAAGCACACAGAGCAATAAACTTTCCTCTTAGAATCGCCTTAGCTTGGGCTTAGAGTTTGGTTCACTGGTCATGTGCTCAACATTGATGAGTATGCAAAAATTTAAAATATTAAAAAACTCTATCAGCTATATCCCAAAGAATCTGGTAATTATGTTTTCTTTTTTTCTTTTCTTCTAAGAACTTTAGGGTTCCCTTGATGAGTTCAGTGACACAGCAGTCACCCAGGAGCTTCAGTGTCCATGTGTTCATGTAGTTTCTGTAGAATCTCTCGTTACTGACGTCTAGTTGATTACACTGTGAGCTGGAGAGATGTAAGCAATTCTGTCCTCTGTGTTTAAGACCTGACTTGTGCTTCAGAGAAGGCTGCAGTGTTGAATGTGTGCTCTGTTTGCTGGGTGGAATGTTCTGTACATTTGTATTAACTCTTGATCTACGGTGCAACTAACCTTGAGGTTTCTTTGCCAGTGTTTAGGTCTGAGGACCTATCTAGAGGGAAAAGTGGTAACAGAGCCATTATTATTATATCTATTAGTATCTGCTTTATAAAACTGGGACTCCCAACATTTATGCACATATAATTGTTGCATAATCTGATGATGAATTGATCTCTTTATTAATATGCAGTGGTCTTATTTCTTCTGCTTAATTTTGGGCTGAAGTCTGCTTTATCAGAACAGCTATGCCAGCTTGTTTTACATTTCCACTTGCCTGACAGACTTTTCTACCCATTGTCTCTCAGCTGTGCGTGTCTTTCCCAGTGAGATATATAAAGTTGGATATGGTTTTTAAATCTTTCACGCAATCTAAGTAGAAGCAATTTACACTTAAGGTTATTACTAAGGGATGTTTACTAGTTCCTGTGGTGATGTTAATGGTTGCTTTTCTCCTCCTCCTCCTCCCCTTCCTCCTTCTCCTTTTTTTGAGACAGGTTCTTACTATGGATGTGGCTCTGGCTGTCCTGGTTCTCACTTTGTAGTTTAGGCTGGCCTCAAACTCAAATGTGATCTACCTGCTATTGTTTGTTCTTCATGCTTCTCCTATTTGACCAGGGTTTGCTGGTTTACTGTTTTGGACATGTTAAGAGTCTGCCTAACTTTCCCTTGTGCTCCACTCCTCTCACGGGATTTATTTTTTCCATGTTCTCATGACTGACTTACTGTTTCCCTCTGTGTAGTACTCAATTAAGGATCCACTGGTATCTTGTTATGAGGAACCTCAATTTGAGCTTTTCTTGAAATGTCTTAATTTAAAACTTTAATTTTTAGCTAATTTTCTTTGAGTCAGGGTTTCTCTAGTTCTTGCTGGCCTGGGACTTGCTATGTAAACCAAGCTGACCTCAAACTCAGAGAGATTTGACTGCCTTTGCCTCCAGAGTGCTGGATTAGAGGTATGAACCACCACATCCTGCTTAAAAGATATTGTTTACGGATATAATACTTTTTATTGGAAGGTATTTACTTTTATAACTTGAAATATATCAGTCCATGTATTTTAGCTTTGAGGACTGCTAATGAGATCTGATGTTATTCTGATTTTCTGCCTTTGCAGGAGAGTGTTTTTGCTTTGCGCTTTTATGTTTTTCAATCCTTTATAGCCTTTAAATTTATTTCTTTGTTTTGTATTTTTGACATTTTGACTATGAAATGTGGTGAGGCTCTTTTCGGTAATGTCTTGTTAGGGTTTTACATGCTTCTTGTTTTTGACGGTCTCTCTTTGTTTACATTTGGGGGAATTTCTGCTTTAATTTCATTGAGTAGATTTTCTCTGTTTTTAGTGTTTATCTTGGTTCCCTATACCTCATGGATTCTTGGGTTTTGCTTAAAAAACCAATCTAATTCCATTTATTTATTTATTGTGTATGTATGCACACCATGTCATACGGATAGAGAGCAGAGTAAAGCTGCAGGAGTTGGTTCTCTCCTGCCACGTGGGCACTGGGAACAGGACTCAGGCTCGGCAGTGAGGACCTTTAATCGCTAAGCCATCTTGACAGACCTGGTTTGGGTTCTTGATTGTACTCAGAGCTCTTGGGATGTTGTGGTTATTTGTTTGTTTATTTCTTTTTCCTTACTAATGTTTAAATGTAATTCATCGGCTTGCTCCTCCATCCAAAATATCGTCTTTTCTGCTTGGTCAAGTACATAGGGTAGCTTTTGTCACTGTCTTTATTTAATTCATTGAGTTTTTCATTTCTAAAATTTCTGGTTTTCCTCAAAATGTTAATTTTCGTGCTGAGTTTTATTTCATGTTGCTTTCCCATTGTTTTATAGCATTCCCTTGTGTGACGCTGACTGTCCTCTCCAGGCCTGTTGCTT
>NW_021604678.1:4658202-4747218 GCF_004785775.1 Grammomys surdaster
TCCAGGCCTGTTGCTTTCCCATTGCTTTACAGCATTCCCTTGTGTGATGGTGACTGTCCTCTCCAGGCCTGGGCTGGGCTGCTTGTTTAAGTCATTTATCACTTGTTTTAAAGCAGAACATGTTTGAACTCTCCATCCAGCATCTCGCTCCCCCCAGTGCCTTTGGACATGGTACAGGAGCATCTACCCAGGATCTCTTGGGCCTTCTGCCTTGTTTCTCATGTCTCTATGTTCTTATGATTGCATCCGCTGGTCTGAATATTTTCTTGGTTTCTTTTTCTGTTGCTAGGATAGAATACTCTGTCAAAAGCAACTTCAGGAAGGAAAGTGTTACTGAGATGCTGTCTGTCATGGGGAGACGTCAAGATGCAGGAGCTTGAAGTAGCAGCAGGTCACATCGTCAAGCAGCGGAGAGCATGTCAGTGCTTAGTTCACTATTTCCATTTCATACAGTCCAGGATCCCCTGCCCTGTCTCACTGAAAACCAAGATGGGCCTTCCACATCAATGATCTAATCAAGATCATCCCCCAGACATGTCCAGAGGCCCATCTCCCAGGTGACTCTAGAATTTGTCAAGCTGACAACACTAATGTATCCTTCCTCCTCTCCGTCTCCTCCTAAGGAGGAGCTTACTTTTGAAGCTCACCCATCGCTATTCCGACTAGCAGTGGGGCAAACCACAGGAGCTATAGAGACATACTTGAAATCAGTTACAATGCACCAATATGAGCATAAAGCGAACATGGGAAAACAGACACTGAAGTTAAAAACTCTCTAGCGTAAGCATGGAAGGAGAAAAGGGACAAGAGGAAGGAGACAGGGAAAGGGGGAAATGGAGAAGCAGCAAAGCCACATGGATGAAAGGAGGGGGAAGAGGTGTGGGAAACAATGTACGGAGAGGAAGAAAAACCATAGGAAGAAGAGAAAAAGGAAACACAAGTAAAACTTTTCAGTAATGAAGACATTCAAAAATAAAATTAGATAACTGTAAGAAGTGAAATAAGAGATTAACAATAGAGTAAAATCTAGCAAAGTCAACATATGACTAAACATGTGTTTGTGTGTGTGTGTCTGTGTGTTTGTGTGTGTATATAGTGAGTCAGGGACAAAGAGGAAACACACAGGGACAAAAGCAAATAGAAACCAAATAAAATATGTTTCCCCCCAAAAAGAATATGCACAAGCAAAATTAGATGAATATACAGAGGGGAATAACTAATGACAGTATAAAAATAAAATCTACAAAGATGTTCAGCATTCTTAGTCATCAGAAAATGAAAATGAAATCTACTTTGAGATTTCATCTTACACCAGTCAGAATGGCTAAGATCAGTAGGACCAGTGACAGCTCATGCTGGTGCCGATGGGGAGTAAGAGAAACACTCATTGCTAGTGGGAGGGAAAACTTGTTCTGCCACTATGGAAATGAGTGTGGAGGTTCCTCAGGAAGCTAGGAATAAATCTACCTTGAGTTCCAGCTGTATCATTCTTGGGCACATACCCAAAGGAGTCTGTATTCTACAACAGAAACACTTGCTCAACTATGTTCATTGCTGATCTACACATGATGGCCAGAAATCAGAAACAACCTAGATGTCCTTCAGTAGGGTGAATGGATAAAGGGTACATCTTATATAATGGAATATTACTTAGCGGTTGAAAATGAAATAATGAAATTTTCAGGTAAATGGATGTAGCTAGGAAAAAAAAATCACCCGTGAGATAATCCAGACTCAGAAAGACAAGTAGTGTGTATGTACACATGAATTCACTTGTATATGGAAGTTAGCTGTAAAGTCTTCAGTGAGCATGGTACAGTCCATGTAATCACAGAGATTAGTTATGGGGTAAGGACAGACAAGTCTCCCTAGGAATCGGAAACATACTAGATAATTACAGATGGACGGGAGGACCTGGCACGGAGGAGCGACTGGTCCTGGGAGTGTGATGTAGGGATGGAGGGGGGTATGGGGAGGGGCAGCTAAAACTAAAGGCCATTTGAGAGGTTGTATGCAAACCTAATACAGAAGAATCTCCTTAAAATATATACATATATGAAAGAAGTCAATTGGGGTCACTCATGTTACCTGGGAGGGTGCCTCTCAAGTGCATTGGGAGTGTGGAAGCACACAAACACTGCAGTCGTAGGGAGAGCCTACCTGCCCACTCTTAAAGCCTCTTGAGTCTTGTCACCCTGTTGGTGGAATGCAGCAGTAGGGATCACACACACCCTGGACCTCCGGAACCGCAGGGCTCTGCAGCAGTAAACGGCAGATGGCTGGTTCCAGCACTTGTTCTGGCCCACAAATATCAAATTCAGGGTAATTTCTATGTGACGAGATCTGTTCCTGATGGGGAGGGACCTAGCCTCCTGCCTTCTATGCACTTAGTCAGTCAGTGCTTAGCCCTCGTCTTCCCCACGGCTGCCTCTATGGGCTTTCCCTCACGCAGAGGATGTGGAGGGTCAAGCTGAAGCTCTTCACCTTGTGGTTGTTTCCTGATCCTAAACCCTCATGTCAGCTCACTTTAAACAATCAGTTTTCTCCCAAGGTTTTGCATAGCTGCTGTCCCATAAAACACACAGTGTGACCAAACGGGAATCCTCTGCTGCTAACTCCTTGCCAGAGTTCCACCTGCCTCACCACAGCCCATGGCTGCAACAGAGGCTAGTGAGGGAGGCGGGGGGGGGGGGCTCTCATGACCGCCCGTCTTCACCTGACTTACTTTCTCTGTGTCCTGTGTGTTCTCTATTCCTTTCTGGTATCTTTGACTTCCTTTCTGGATTTTTGTTCTTTATACTTTCTTTGGGATTGAGTCCATCTTTGCCCATTTTGACTCTCCTCTTCACTGACTCACACAGAATCAGTCTCTGGTCTGCCATGTTACAAGGGAGTCCTTACATGGTGTTTTTGTGGCTTGTTAGCTCACTTGTTAGCCCTCTGTTTGGATGCTTCATGGGGTATTTCCAGTCATCTACTGAAGGGCATCTTGATTGTTTCCAATTTATGCAATTATAAATAGAACTGATAGAATAGTTCTATTTATAGAACTTATAAACAATCACGTGGTTGCTGGGAATCATAACCACGTGGTTGCTGGGAATTGAACTCAGGACCTCAGGGGGAGGGAATACGGAGACAAAGCGTGGAGCAGAGATTGAAGAAAAGGCCCTCCAGAGACTGCCCCACCTGGGGATCCATCACAGACACCAAACACAGACACTACTGTAGATGCCAAGAAGTACATGCTGACAGGAGCCTGACATAGCTGTCTCCTGAGAGGCTCTGCCAGAGCCTGGCAAATACAGAGGTGGATGCTCACAGCCAACTGTTGGACTGAACATGGGGTTTCCAATGGAAGAGTTAGAGAAAGGACTGAAGGAGCTGAAGGGGTTTGCAACCCCATAGGAAGAACAATAATATCAACCAACCAGACCCCCTAGAGCTCCCAGGGTCGAAACCACCAACCAAAGGGTACACATGAAGGGACCCATGGCTCCAGCCACATATGTAGCACAGGATAGCCTTGTCAGGCATCAATGGGAGGAGAGGCTCTTGGTCCTGGGAAGGCTCTATGCCCCAGTGTAGGGGAATGCCAGGGTGGGGAAGCAGGAGTGGGTGAGTGGGGGAACACCCTCATAGAAGCAGGGGAAGGGGGGATGGGATAGGGGATTTCCAGGGAGGAAGCCAGGAAAGGGGGATAACATTTGAAATGTAAATGAAGAAAATATCCAATAAAAAACAAAAAATAAAACAAAATAAAAGGGGTGTTTCAAAAAGCTAGGAGTGCCGACTAATAGAAAATACATGAAATTAATTTTAAATGTAAAAAGAATAGGAATAAAGTAACTTTAATAAAAGAAGCATACAAATTAAAATCTGAAAAAAAAAAAAAGACAAAGAAAAAGCAGTGGGGTTGGGTGTTTCAGACCTGATGATTAAGTTCTTGATCAGCTTTTTCCTTATTTCTGATCATGTATTTATTTTTTTTAAACAGAATGCTTTTTTTTTTTTTTTTTCGAGACAGGGTTTCTCTGTATAGCCCTGGCTGTTCTGGAACTCACTCTGTAGACCAGGCTGGCCTCGAACTCAGAAATCCACCTGCCTCTGCCTCCCAAGTGCTGGGATAAGCAGAATGCTTTTATTAATTCTTTGAGAATTCCATATAATATAATAAATATAATATAATATAATATAATATAATATAATATATTATATTTATATTATATTCACTCTCTATTCCTCTTACATATAATTCCTGCATCCTCACTCGGCAAGCATCAGGTCCTCTATTTTCCAACACACTAGTCCAGTGTGGCTGCCACGAGTGTGTGGCTATTTACTGCATCACTCCACCCAACAGGAGCCACACCCTTAAAGAAAAAAAATGAAACTGACTGTTCCTCCAATAGAGGCCACAACTGTTCTCAGCTTCTCAGGCTGACGGCTCCAGGCATTTCGTGATAATAATAAAAACCTAGGTCCATTATTTTGTTAAGGATTATAAAATAGTGTCAGCACTCCATCATTAATCAGCTGGAATAGATCTATGAAGAAAAATGTAGCATAGCTAATTTAGCTGCGTATGTTGGCTCAGGAGTGTGTGATCTCAGTGTGTAGGCCAAGGCAGGAGGACTGCCTGCCACAAATCTGAGGATAGCCTGGGCTACAGAGCAAGACCCTGTCTCAAACAACACAAATAAACTAACTCCTACCCACCAAAAACACAAGAAAAAGGAAAAATACAACTTTGGCCCATCAATCATTTGCTTCCTTTGAGGTAGAGGTCACATAGGAAGTCAGAGTGAGTGCTTGCCTCTTTTCTGTCTTTATGCTTTTAGACCAATGAGTGACAGTCCTCAGGTCCTCCAAGGCTGGCTAGTGAGAGGCTAGTGAGATGATACCACTTTGGTATCATCTAGGAATCCTGGAATTGAACATACTTATGCTGTTTTTGGTGTGTGAATTATTCCATCACTGGCCAGTGGCAGCTGGCTCCTGTCATGGTTTTGATCAGTTCATTGTTTCAGGCATGATAACACGCTCTGGCTTAGTCCTCAGTCCTCTGTCTGAGACCATCCTGACTACATTCGGTGGATGACAGTCAGATGCTAATCTCTCCCTTATGTGCTCACTCTTGAGTTGGTCTCTGGGTCTCACTTTGTTTTTTTTTTTTTTTTTAAGTTGATAGGCACAGACTTAAATTTCTTTTTCTTTGGAGATTTGGAAGAAGATTTCACTTGGTTTCTTTGATTTTTCTCTTTATAACTAAGCATATTTATAGTTAAGAATCTTGACTCTTAACCAAATTAACATATCTATATAAATCAGTTTCAGAATAGCAATACCAGTATTAATAGTAACAGAATGACTCTTGGAAGTAAGTGTCTTAAAATTTACTTTCAGGTCTCTTTCATTAGGCTGTAATCCCACTAGAAATGGACACTCAAATGACTGCTTCAGACTCGGTTGACACATATTTTGACATAAAATTTTAACAGTGTAACAATGTCAAGTGTGCAATTTGGTGGCACTGGTGCACCTCACTGTTATGTGTTGCAGTATCTCTCCAGCCCCAATAAGCCCACACAAAGAACACACTACTCAGTTATAATATTTATAAACTGCACACCTAGACTGGGCAGATCTACCACTACACTACTCTAGTCCCCAGCTATGAGATCCCTTGTTACTGCGGCTCCTCCGTGATTCTGCTCCATCTTCCACCTTCTCCATCTTCATCTCTCTCCACCTTCATCTCTCCTCTGTCTCCTCCTCTGTCTGTCCTCCTTCCTTTCTCTCCCTCTCTAAAACCTCCAGTCCCACCTTACCCTTCCATTGCCCAATCACAGGCTTTAGCCTTTATTTGACCAGTTAAAATGGGGAGAAGGGTCACAGGAAATCACCTGAGTAGTGATCCACTCCTTTGGGGCAGCTCCTCTTGAGGAAGCAGAATTAGCATCAAAATACAAACAGCACCAGGCAAGCCACATTATTTCCCCCTTTTTTGTCCAATTAAAACGCTCTTTTCTGTCAGATATAAACTGAGCACAAGTACTACAATTATGTCATTTATCAAGTATAACATGTACTCAACACCCAGCCCGTCAATTTTGTCAAATTAGCTAAAAGTGCCCTGTCATCTACCTGAACTTAAAAGGCTTACAAATCTATACCTGACTTATGTCTGGATTTTAGCTTGTAAACCATTTGAAAACCATCCTCTCAAATCTATGCCGCCTCTTGACGCTCAGCAGCTATGAGACAACAAGCAGTCTTCAACCCTGTTAGAAATTACCTGAAAATATAGGAAGCACAAAATATAGCTTCCAAAACGTAACCAGAATTAGCATCAAAATACAAACAGCACGAGGGAGTCCACAGCAGTTACGTAGCGGACATGGCCGTCCAGAGCAGCATCGCCGCCCACGCCCCTCTCTACATCCTTTGCAGCTACGTTCCACTTTCCAGCTTGAGCAATTTAATTATTCTTGGAGCCTCATGTAAGTGGGATTACAGAGTGTTTGCCCTTTAATGACATTTTATTTCATCCAATAAGGACTAGTTTTAAATTTAACAGTGTTTTATAATTATACAAAACAATTACATGGTTTAAAAGTGAAGTTTTCAATACAGGTTTTATACATATACCTAGTATCTCTCTCTGACAGATCAGCCCTTCTTTTTTCTTTCTTTCTTTTTTTTTATTTCTTTATTTTATGTATGTAAGTACACTGTAGGTGTCTTCAGACACACCAGAAGAGGGCATCAGATCCCATTACAGATGGTTGTGAGCCACCATGTGGTTGCTGGGAATTGAACTCGGGACCTCTGGAAGAGCAGTCAGTGCTCTGAGCCACTGAGCCTTCTCTCCAGCCCTAGCTCAGCCCTTCTTTGCTTCCCCAATCCCATACAGGCAGCCAGTTAAGCATTTTTGGTTTATCCTTTTACTTGTAAACTGAAATAAGCAGTTTGTATATTTGTATTATTCCTGTGTTCTGAAATGGCTGCATGTAAGAGCGTGAATGATGCGGTGACATACCACGCCTGTTCTCCGATGCTCTGGACATCCCCAGTGTGAACCTTAGCTCCTCACACACAGTTCTCACCCCTCCCTCCCACTCTTATGACCGACTCCTCGGTTGCATCAATGAGCTTAGGATACAAGTTAAGGTACATACCATGTGCTGTGCTAGTATTTGTTGAAAATCTGTAGCAAGTGCATTTGAAGGAAAAAAATGTTCTCGTGTCATCAAAGGAATTCTTGTAAAAATATCACTAACCTGGGGAAATTAATGGAAATATGTAACCTGTATGGCTAATTCCAAATGCAGAACAACAGAGTAAATGTTCTTTTGAAGGAAAGCATGACAGAAACTTGAAACACTGCTGGGATTTTGGTGGCAGGGAAACCTTTCTACTATAAGACACAATAATTATCAACACTGTGTGGGGCACAGGCTTATCCAGAGTTCTAGCACAAATCAGAGAGTCATATAGCATGCCTGCACATATTTCCTTTTTCCATTGTTACATACAAGAACACAAAGCAAGAACAGGTATTTCCCTGTGGTGGATAAAGAAATCTGAGACCTGTGACATTTTCTAAGTTTTGCTATCATTTGTCTCTCCTGCCCTTGTCTTCAAAATCTACTCAAAAACTACAAAACAACGCTAAGTGCCCTGCCTTTCCATCAAATGAGAATTATAAGATATGCCAACACCTCAAAAAAAAAATCCCAACAATGGTCTGGACTTAGCATTCATCTTAGAAACACTGGAAAAAACTACCTGCATAGCAGTTTTGTGTTGCTTGGTTTTCAGAGGGCGGTAAAGTTGGGCAAGGAGGAAAAAAGTATCAGATACTCAGTAAAATCACTAGCATGCTTTACTCTTGGAGCTGAACTCTCAACTGTCAATGCAGGGAGAATCGCAATCTTTAGGTCACACCATCTGACTTTATACACAGCTGCAGTGCGAGCTGTGGCAATGTTACACATGCTCTGAGCAGATAAAATAGATGCTCAATGTGACAGATAATAACTATTAGCAACTGTAGTAGGTCTAATGGAGCCAATATTCTTATTAAACTGTCTTATTTATATACTTACAGATATGTAGAGTGAAGATTAGGAACACATGCTTTTAAAAACAAGAAACAAGGACTGGAGGACATCCCAGTGGTGAAGAGCCTTGCTGCTCTTGCAGAAGACCCAGGTTCAGTTCCCAGCACCCACACAGTGGCTCATAACCATCAGTAGTCACAGTTCTAGGGCACAGATTTGGTGTCCTCTTCTGACCTCCATGGGGATTGTACTATGTGGTACACTTGTATACATGCAAGCAAAAGACTTACACACATAAAATAAAAATAAATAAAAAATAAAAATAAGAACTATCATAGAAATTGCCAGAAGAATGGCTTAGCTCTAGAATGTCTTTAGACTGCCTATTCTGAGATCTCCTATTGGCTGAGAGCAGATTTGGAGCAATAGGTAATGTTTATTGCAGTTAACCTCTCAGAAACATGAAATGTTTCACTCTAACATAACTTATACTTACCTGCAATTCTGTTACAATTTTCCCTAAAGGTACTATATCTTTATTTAAAAACAATATTTCCTGTGTGGAATGTGCTGGGGGATCTAGGCATGGCTGCAGAGGGTGGGAAGTGCATATGATTGAAATATACTACATGAACATATGTGATTCTTAAAGAATAAAAAATACAAAATAGTATTTATTTTAATTTAGCTCTTATAGTTTATTTATATATTATAACACACTGTAACAGAAGTGTCTCTAAAATATTGTTCTAAAAATTTTGGTTACTGACCTCCCTATGCATATAGTTATTTGTGAAGTATATGTGCCATGGTAGTTTAATTTCTTATGCTTAAAAAGAAAGCAAATATAATAAGATGTTCTAATAGAACTCAGTGGAGGGTCTCTGTAGAGCCCACTTTAGAGTTAGGGGCAGATGAGCAAGTGGCACCATTACTAAGGAACCATAGGACGGAGACTTTGTAACCTCAGTAGCTTAAAATGCCAACACAACAGTGTAAACAGTTACTTACTTTTTTAAGAAATGCAGATGGTGCCATAGTATCCAAGCCATTGTCTGTAGCACACAAATAAGTGATTCCGTCAATAAACAGAGTATGGTAGACATAGCTTTGAAAAGAATACATCTATTTATAATACTGAAGAAATTACTTTTCCACACACTGAATTACTTGTTTTTCATTTACAAGCAGTCACTGTGGTATAAAATCTATATACATAATTTATATGTAACTTTTTTTTGAGACGAGACTTTACTATGTAGCCCAGGCTAGCTTCTATTTGCTGTGGAGCCTAGGTTAGCCTCAGGCTTTTGACAGTGCTGCTTTCTGAGTGCTTGGGTTACAGGCATGTACCATTTCACCTGGAAAGACAGGGAACTCTCTGGGTTTTCAGGTCAGGGCCTTGCTTTGTGGCTCAGGTGGCCATGAGCTCACAGCATTCCGCTTGCCTCAGGTACGGAGATTACAGGTGTGCAACACCAGCCTACATGTGTTTCAAAAACTAGACTATGTTAAGTTCAAAGTGTACGCAATTTATATATTTAAAGTTGCATCAATGTAAAGAGGAAACACTAAAGGGGAAATGCGATGATCTGATTATATCTATTATGCAGATATAATTCATTTTAATGAAAGTGAAATAACAAGTCTCAATCTCATCTGACCAAGTTGGAAATACTCTGACATTGCCTTACATTTTTAGGTGGCTTTCCAATATGATAAATTAGAATCTCATTTTCCAATATGATACATTAGAATACATTTTGCAAGTCTTGGCCTTCCAATATGATACATTAGAATCTCAAGTTGTGAACTACCAATGCTAAGTAGTCTAGAGGACAGGACAAACTGGGAAAGGAGAATGAAACTAAAGTATGCATTGTTCCAACACCACAAACTTCTAGGCTGCTGTCAGGCTCTTGGGGAGCACCTCCGTTATTCACTGCTCAGTGCCTAGATGCAGTCTTTTTGAATGCAGCGTGTACTGGCTGGTTTTGAGTGACTTGACACAAGCTGGAGTTTTCACAGAGAATGGAGCCTTCCTTGAGGAAATGCTTCCATGAGATCCAGCTCTGAGGCATTTTCTCAATTAGTGATCAGGTGGGGAGGGCCCATTGTGGGTGGTGCTATCCCTGGGCTGGTAGTCTTGGGTTCTATAAGAAAGCAAGCTGAGCAAGCCAGAGGAAGCAAGCCAGTAAGTAACATCCCTCCATGGCCTCTGCATCAGCTCCTGCCTCCAGGTTCCTGCCCTGTGTGAGTTCCAGTCCTGACTTCCTTTGATGATGAACAGCAATGTGGAAGTGTAAGCCCTTTTATCACCAACTTGCTTCTTGGTCATGATGTTTGTGCAGGAATAGAAACCCAGACTAAGACACAGTGTCTCCAAATGGTTAACAGGCAACAGACTTGGTCAAATATTAAATTAGATATATGTGAGAATGAGAAAATCAAGAAACAGACCATATGAATAAAACACACCAACCAGGATGGCCCTACCTCTCCACACTTCGAGTTCCTCTTCCCAGTGCTGGGATTCGAGGCATAAGCGACCATATCTGGTTTATATTTAATGATCTTGGAAGGCTCTGCTGAAAAAGAATGGCCACTACTTCACCATCTACTTCAGAGTGTGGTTTTTAAGAATCTTGACACCCGATGTGAAACAAAGAGGTATTTTAAATTTATGCTTAGAACAGTATTAATAACACCTGGAGGCCATTTTAAACATTTAAACATGCAAATACTTGGTATCTAGAACATATGTTAACTGACAAGAGTGTGGTAAAGTCTCCCACGTGCACATGCTACAATGAGAGAAGAATGAATACCTATATTCGTTACATAAGAAATTCCTAAAGAAGCAGTCCTTGTAGGAGAAAAAGGAAAGGAAATCACAAACCCACACCTTGTTCAAAGCGCTTGCCTATCTACAGGAGAGAGAGCAGTGTGTAGAAAAACAAGAGTGGAGATTAGACCTGGAAGGAAACTTGCTCTGGGTTTCATTTTGGAAGCACATGTTGTTTTGCGCAAGTACAGATGCTATTCCATAAAAGCTTTTAAAGAAACAATCATTAGAAAAAAACAAAAGGAGAAAGATGACTTCATGTCGAGTGGCCCAAACAAAGATGATGGTAGCTGGTTAGGAAGGGAGAGGCAAAGATTTACTGATTGATCGGATTGGATACAGAAGAGATGAAGGTTGCAGGCACTAGGGTGGATGGCTGCTGATATCTCAGATGGAAATGTAACAAGGTATTAAATACCACCAAGCACCCGTAGCCTTGCAGAAGACTGAGCCTCTGGACCTGGCTGCTTGGAGCATGGCGATCTGTGTTTTAGCCACAGCAAACCTAGACAATAAATTCTTTAACAATAATCTGTATAGAAAAGGATGGAAGGAGAATGTGCAGGTTTGAAGAGACATGAAAGGAATGAGGCTGGAAACAGGCAGGGCTGGTCCATCACCGAGAGGACCTTTCGGGTACCGAGGCAACCAGGAAATGACTCTGCAGAACCGAGGTGGCCGATACTCAGGAAGGGAGGAAGTAGCGAATGCACCAGATACATGCTGGCATGGCAGGTGGCAGGCAGGGGACTGAAGGCTTTTTAGGGATAGGTGGCAGCTGCTATTGGGAGAAGTCCCTTATAATACTTCAAAAGCTATAGGCTTTTTATTTTGTTTAACATGAATTTTGCTAAGCTTTCCAAGGTGGCCTGCAACTCCTGAGTAGCTGGGACCACATGGGCCACCTGGCCTGGATTTGTTCTTTGTAACTATGTTGTTTTTTTGACAAGTTAAAAGAAACTCCCTTTTATTAAAAAGAAGAAGAGGAGGAGGAGGAGGAAGAAGGAAAAACAGACAGACAGACAGACAGACAGACAGACCAGCCAAGCATGGTGTCCCACACTAGTAATCCTAGCACTTGGAAGGCTGAGGCAAGAGGATTGTCATGAGTTCAAGGCTAGCCTGGACTACCCTGTCTCACACAATAACAACAAGCAAGCAACCTAAAATAACAAATGCTCTTGATTTGCCCAACTGTAAATAGTAGTGTTTTAAGACTAGTTTGGAATATATGAAATATCCCAATTAAAATTTAACAGCAATGGCAAATGTATTTTAAAGTAGAAGTTTGTTTGTTTGTTTGTTTGTTTCCTTTCTCCCTCCCTTCCTCCCTCCCTTGCTCCCTCCCTCCCTCCCTCCCTCCCTCCCTCCCTCCCTCCCTCCCTCCCTTCCTCCTTCCCTCTCTTTCCTCCCTCCCTCCCTTTCCTTCCTTCCTCCTTCCCTCCTTCCCTCCCTCCCTCTCTTTTTCCTTTTTTCTCTTTTTCTTTCTTTCCTTTCTTTTTTTCATGAATGAAGATTTTAGGTACATCAAAAGCATGGGGAATAACAGAACAGTCTTTTAGCCCCACAGCCCAGCGAGGATGTTTCCGATATAGTGATGTCCATATACCTGTCTTCAGCTTCGTGGGCCTCCCTTCCCTTTGCAAGGTCACCACTGATTTGAATGATCACTTCCATTCCTGCCTCACATTTTCACATACAGAAGTCTCCCTTCCCGTGAGGCTGGCCAGTAGCATGTGCATGTCCAATGCCTATAGGTCTCCTCATGTTGTCATTAGACTCATCAGTTGGAAGTAGAATGATTAAGAGGACACTTGTGACCGAGCACACCTTACCTTCCTATTTGAATTATGGTCGTTGGTTCAGCTTTCAGAAGCGCCTGTCTAAGCACCTTTGCAGCCGCTTCCTAGGAAAAAAGCCAGCGTTCATTTTGGAGATTACAGGATCTCCTCAGTGTTCTCCTCCTAAAACTACCGATGTCTGATTAGCTTGTTAAGGAAAACCCGTTTCCCACGCGAATTAGATGGTTTGACTCATGTGTGATAAGAGGTAAGATGCCATAAAATGCTTGTATGAATTAAAGGAAAATAGATTACATATATGCACATGTAAGTATGCAAATATAGGCTGTAGATAATCTTATCTTTATAGTCAGATACCACGTATGGCTTTAAGGCTGGGAAGCAGTAGCTAATCAAGTATCTTTTCTTTCCTTTTCTTTTCCTCCTCCTTCCCCCCCCCCCACCTGGAGGGCAGAGGACCAAATCAAGGGTGTAGGCAAGCTCAGATCCCAACACTCATGTGAGAAGCCAGGAATGATCCTAGGTATGCCCTAGGAGGTGGGGGAGATAATGGGGAGCAAGAGGGATCCCTACAGCTTGCTGACTGCCAACCTGCCTGAAAATGCAAACTCCAAGCCCAGGGAGAGACCTTGCCTCAAAAAGAATAGGGCACAGTGGCAGGACACTTGATGCTTTCCTCTGGCCTTCGAGTGCACACAAGTGAGCATACAGCTCTCTCTCTCTGTCTCTGTCTCTGTCTCTCTCTGTCTCTCTCTCTCTCTCTCTCTCTCTCTCTCACACACACACACACACACACACACACACACACACACACACTAAGTTGTATGTATACACGTGCTCATTTGCGTGCATGTGAATACTACAGGCTGTGTGTTAGATTCGCAGGAGCTGCAGAGGAGTCTCCTGGCTCCCATCTCTGCACAGGTGTGCTACAGTTACAGATGTTCTCAGCTGGGTGTGGCTTTTACTCGAGTTCTGGGGATGTGAACTCAGGCCCTCACACCCACATGGCAAGTGCTTTTATCCACTGGGACATCTCATCCAGTCCAGAGTGTATATAATTATATATACATTATATACATCCCAGAGTGTATAGAAATAAACTGTTAATGGATTAAGAACATATATCTTTTATTCTCTGAATACATTTAGAAAATTGCTATTCATGATTGCTCCCTCAGTACTTAAACTTTCCCTGTGGGTATCTGTGGGGTGCATTCTGTTACTTGTGGAGCTCTCATGTGGGGCTCAGAGGACACCTTTTGGGAGTTGGTTCTCTCCTACCTTCAGGTAGGTTCCAGGTTCCAGGGATCTAACTCGGGTCATTAGGCTTGGCAGCAGTGTCACTACCCACTGAACCACCTCACCAATCCTACTCATCCCTCTTTAAGACACTAATATTTGCCAAGAACTCTTGTACTTGCCTATTCCTTATGAAGGCGATTCCTTGGGGGAAATGTAAGATGCTATAATTATGCAGAATAGCTTATTGTCCACTAAGTGGAATACCATTATTTTGCCTTAGAAGCACGAAAGGAATCTGAAAGTTACCTAAGACACCATAGATAGCCACACTCCTAATTAACATTTTCATTTTTCACAAACTAACACTGAAAATAGAAACTTTTATGGACAAGTAAAGTCTCTGAATGGGAGAAAGTAATTGCTGCTGCCTGAAATGTCAAGGAGACACTTTCTAGGACAGACTTTCCTAACACACTTGAAAAATTAAAGGGATACAACATTTCCATTGCTTCACTCCTAGCAATAAAACACACTTTTCCAGCTTCCCCATGTGCTTCTTTTGCATAATATAAACTATGATATCACTGCAAGACTGAAAACAAATGACAGCAGGACACTGAGTATGTGACAAAGTGGGCTCTTGTGTTTCTGAAATTCATATGCTGCAGATGCAGTGACTGGTCTGGGGCTTCAGGAAGAAGTGAGCAGGTGACTTCTAGAACTCAGTCTAACCTGGGAATCCTGGAACACTGAGGCTCTTGTGACTAAGTTTGTACTGAGTTTTTTTTTTTTTTAAATAAAGGTCTCTCTCTCATTCTCTCTCTCTCTTTCTCTCTCCCCGTGTGTGTGTGTGTGTGTGTGTGTGTGTGTGTGTGTGTGAGAGAGAGAGAGAGAGAGAGAGAGAGAGAGAGAGAGAGAGAGAATACTAAGTCTCTTAGGTTGTAGCTGTGTTCTCTTCCTCTGTGGCTGGCTTTTCCCACAGCAGGCCATCTGTACCTGTAATCCACTCCTGGTGGCAGATTGCTTCCCTCTTGTGTTCTTACCTCCTGTGTGTTTCAAAGGAGAGGCCATTTGACCTCTGACAACCTTTGACTTCTCTTAATAAAAGTGTGTTGGGAACTTACAGTGTGTTATTTTTTTCTTTGCATTCGACTAGGAAGGAACACAGAGGTGGAACATTCCCTTTCCTGAAATTTGATGGCAGAGACAGGCAAGAAAAAGAAGATTCCAGTTCAGTTTGGTTAAGTTGTTTGGTGGAGAGATGTCAGTTAGCCTAGGCATAGAGACAAGGAAAAAGAGAGAAAAGTCTAAAGTACCAATGAGATTACACTGCCCTGAAGTGAAGAAAAGTGGTTTCCAGGCAGAGGGCCAGGAAGTGCAGAGGCGACCTTGGCAGGGTGGTGAGAGGGAGATGTGAAGTTCAGGGTAGCAGAAGGCGGGGCCAACTGCATGCAGGAAGAAAGAGCAGTGAGAACATCCATCCATGTGGGGAGGGCCTGACTGCCAAGTGGAGGAGGAGTGCTTGCTTCATTCTGAATGCAATCAGAGGCCACCAAACACTGTGAGCCGGAGAGTGGTGCTGTGGGCATTTCCAGGGTGGGGTGGGGGGAATGGTCACATGAGCAGCAGCGTGGACGAAGCCTTTGAAGAAGCAGGTCAGGATGCACTTCTGTCACCTTGGTGAGAAGAAATTAGGGCTGGGATGAAAATATGGTTCAGGAAGAGAGATGGGTTCCATATGTGTTCAGGAGACAGAACACACAGGTGACAGAGGAACAGATGTTGAAAGGAGAGGAAGGTGATGTTTAGTCTCCAGTCTGAGGGTCTCCAGAGGGAAACTCAAGCCTGGAGGCACATGAAGAAAACCCGGTGGATGTCTGTGTCCAGCTAAGCAGGACTGCAGCAAGAAGCCCAGCATGGAAAGGACTGGCAAAGAGAAGAACTTCAGAAAGATTCCAAACTGCATGATCACACACCCATGCTCCCTCTGTCCCCCCAAAGCAAAAGTCTGTCCCTCTGAGCGAGGCTCACAGCTGTCTTGCTGGCAGTTTGGGTCCCTTAGGCCTTCTCATAAGTGTGCCCACCTGCCTTATACATATTCTTTCCAGAAGAGTAACGTGTTTAGGGATGTGTCCACACATTAACAAATGGGGCCGTCCTGGGCCATTCTTCCTCCAGCATGCAGCTCATTTCCTATGCAAGTTCAGAGAGAGCGGCTTCTTTTTACCGTCCTCAGTCCCTTATTTCCTGCTTGGCTAGCCCAAGGCAATCCGGCTTCTGAAGCCTCCTCTACTACTTCTTCCAAAGGTCTCCCAGTGTGACCGATGGTCACCTTCCTGTTGTCTAGACCCCTCGTCATTCTTCTTAAACAGGGCTGTACACTTCCTGGGCAACCTTACACACTTCTCCCATCTCAGCTGCCACATCTCAGCCTTTCGGATAGTAGACACACACATGATCTATTGTGTATATTCTGGTTTTCAGAAATAAGGCAGAAAAATAAACATACAAAATGCGTTAAGATTTTAACAAGCAACACAATTTAGTATGTTTCAAAGTGTAATGCACCCTTCCTTTTGTCTTCCCTCTGAGTTCCCTAAATCTTATCCTTCTCTATATAGTCTCTGCTCTTTAATGCCACCAAAGAAAAAACTGTGAGAATTGTCCTATGCACGGCTGTGCCCATCACTTCACACACCCTACCAGGTATCGGTGCTAGAGGGAGGGCGCTTACTAAGTTTCTTCTGGGTCTGTCGCTCTTTTCTCAATGTACCATGGCTGCCTTAGCTCAGAGCCTTAGGGTTTATTTATAAACTATAACCAAATCATCTTAGTTGGTTTTTTTTTTCAACTCACTCTTTACGTTGTAAC
Organism: Grammomys surdaster; assembly: GCF_004785775.1. Lineage (NCBI taxonomy): Eukaryota > Metazoa > Chordata > Mammalia > Rodentia > Muridae > Grammomys > Grammomys surdaster. Next base: position 4,675,032 of record NW_021604678.1, read on the forward strand.
CAAGAAGTCTTTGCCTGTACTTGCATTTGTACATCGTGAATTGCTCCTCAGTTTTCTAGGAGGCACGCGCGCACACACACACACACAGTTCCCTCTGCCCAATTTTCTGGCTTCATCTCCAGCCCCTACACAGAGACTCTGTGCCCTAGCCACAATGAGGTCCTTGGGAATCTCCAAATACCATGTTGTTCTCTCCGTGGTGTCTACGTTCCCCTATCCTAAATGAGGAGTAGTTTCCCTGTATAGGAGTATTACAGCCTATCTTCAGTTGTCCCTCTGGGACAACTGTATGGATCTAAGGTCCAGACACAATATCAGATGGCATCTGACAATTTTTAGGTGTGTGTGTGTGTTTGTGTGTGTGTGCGCTGGGGACTGACTCAGGGCCTCACATATTATGGGTAAGCGCTGTAACACTGCGCTACACCATGTGTTCTCACTTTTTTGAGACTGGGCCTATGTAGTCCAGGCTGACCTCAAATTCATTGCCCTCCTACCCTGAGTGCTGAGAGTCCAAGCTGAGCTGTCAGGTGGCCCTCACTTTCTGCGACTTTAGTAGTTTTGCGACCACTACACGTTCACTAAGTGTGTGTCGATCTGCAGATCATTTCTGAGCGGAGAAAGTCTTATAAAAGGACAATCAGTTAGGAATGGTTATAAATCTCCGCCAGACGCCCGCCTGCAGTACCAGCTCCGATCCCTGGGTGGCGCAAGCGCAGCTCCCGCCTAGGGGGTCAGCGCTTCCGGAGGGGCGGGGCCTCCCAGCCCCGGGGTCCTTCGAGGTCACCTCGTGTCCTGAGGCGAGGTCTGGCGGGCGCCGGCCTCGAGGAACCGAACCCTCACATGCCGAGGCGCGACCCGCAGGTACCTGATAGGAGCCGCCGGTCAAGGCCAGCTCCGCCAGGACAGCTCGGCCATTAGCAACGCAGCTGTAGGTGATCGTCATAGCCGGCCGGACAGTGAGAGAAGCGGATCGCCTCCTAACCGCCCGCCACAGTCGGACCGCCGCTCCGCGCAGGCGCGAGGAACGGTTGATTGGCAGGAGAGGAGGCGGGGCCACCTGGGTTCCGCAAAGCCTGCGAGCTGGGGAGGCGAGGTCTGCGGAGATGCTGGGGCTTCGTGAGGTCTGTCCTCCGGGGCGTCCGGAAAACCTTTTAAGAGCTGTTTAACTGCTGAGGCCTCACCTACGTGTAGTCAGTCCCAATCTAGGTCACGGGGAATGGAAAACTTGGTTTTAAAATACAGTTATTGTGGCTGTGGAGTTATTGTGGCTGGTAGGCAAAGTCTGAGTTCAAATCCCCAGAACTCACACAAAAAAAAAAGAAAGAAGGAAAGAAAGAAAGAAAGAAAGAAAGAAAGAAAGAAAGAAAGAAAGAAAGAAAGAAAGAAAGAAAGAAAGAAAGAAAGAAAGAAAGAAAGAAAGCCTGGAGCGTGTAATCCCCTTAGAGAAGTGAAGCGGTAGTGGAGACAGGTGTATCCTAATAGCTCATTGGCCTACCTGAATTGATAAGTTTCAGGTCCGGTGAATCTTGGTTTCAAAAAATTTGGAGAGCAACCTTGGAAGATACGTCTACATGTGCGCGCACATATCACACACACACACACAGACACACACACACACAGAGACACACACACTACCCATACACATAAAATAAATCTAAAAAAAGAGTTGGTCACTTTCATATCATTTTTGCTACTTCAGTATGCTTGCAGGTTCTGGACTCTGTTGTAGGTTTTATGGTTTGTAGCTTCATGAAATTGGCTAGTACTTTTCTCCTCCAGTAGTGTGCCATGAGTGCTAGTCAGTAGGGGTAGATCTTCTATTTGGGCATCAGTTTGATTTCTCCGTGTTTAATAACATAAGTAAATGTCTCTTCAGCAATAGGGCCTGGCCATCAGGATATGGATCAACTTGTTTCCTTTCTTTTTCTAATATTTTGAGATTATAATAATTACAACATAGCGTTTCTTCATTCTCTTTTCTCCCCTTCCTTCTTCCAAACCCTCCCATATGCCCCTCCTCCTCCAAATCCATGGCTTCTTTTCACTAATTGTTATTGCATACATACATTACATGCATGTACATATATATTCCTAAATACACTGTTCATTCCATATAATGTTCCTTGTATGTATGCTTTCAGAGATGACTGTCATTGGACAATTGGTGTGTCCGTCCCTGGGAGGCCAGCTGCTCTTGTTCCCAGCTTTAGTCAATTGCCTGTAGTTCTTAATGGAGGGCTGAGGCCCTGGGCTTTTCCATATCCGCGTTGCCATGCCCATCGGTGTCGTCCTTGTTCAGCTCGCGTTTGTCCAGTTATGTGTGTGACTTTACGAGTGTAGTGTTTGAAGTAACTAGGAGACAGCATCTCACAGCAAACTCCCTGATCCTCTGGCTCTCAAAATCTTTCTGCCTCTCTTTCACAGTGTTCCCTTAGCCTTAGTTTGGTGAGAGTATTTTATAGATGGTATTCATTGGGGCTGGACTTCACAACTTTTAAAAATTGGGTTGTGAGAATGTAGGCTTCTATATAGTATTATGTGCCCTTCCTTTGGGTTAGCCTTCCTATCTTAAGGTTTCTATTGCTGTAATAAGACACCATGACCGAAGTAACTTAGGAGAAGAGATGGCTTATTTTTCTACCAAATGATAGTAAAGACTGCTGACCCACATTGTTTAGTCAAATTAAGCAAGCTTTATTTTCTGCCAGAAAGGTCTATCTCCCTAAAGTGGGATTTGAGAGAATAGCACTGAACACAGCAGAAACTGAAGCTTGCATAGCTCGGAACCTTGGAGATTAGGCGGGCAACTTCCAAGGGCATGCAGGAGCTTGGCAGGACATCTCCTCATCAGGGTGAAGGTCAGGGTATCGTCAGAGTATAAGGGTGTGAAATGTCAAATTCCAGAAAATGGGTCAAGACGTGATCAAACTCAAGTTTTACAGAAAACAGGAATGGACTAGTTTGATCTTGTAATAAGATGGCTTCTAATCTTAAGATGGAGTCAGGCTGGTCCGTCACACTCTGCCTCCTTACAGCACCCAGGACTACCAGTTGAGGGTCTCGCCACCAGCAGTGAGCTGGGCCCTCTGATGTCCAGAGTCAGTTATGAGAATGCCGCACAGGCTCGACCACAGGCCAGGCTGGGGTGGACATTTTCTCATTTGAAGTTCCCCTTTCCAAAATGACTCTCGCTTGTGTCAAGTTGACATAAAACTAGTCAGTGCCCTTTCTTTCCAGGTCCTTTCCCACTCCAGTGTGTGGGACCCCTGACAGAGGAGCAGGCGTGTCTCTCACTCTCATCTATCTTGGGGTTCTTTTTGTCCTACTGGGTTGCCTCTCCCAGCCTTGATAGGAGAGTTTGTGCCTAGTCTTATTCTATCTTGTTAGGTCATGTTTGGTAGATATTTCTGGGGACCCCCCCCCTTTAAGGGGAATGGAGGAGGAGTGGACCTATGGGAGAGGGAAGGTAGAGTGAGGACTGGGGGCGGGGAAGCTACAGTTGGGATGTATTGAAAACAAAACAAATATATCAATATATTTGTGCAATTCCTCCAACCACTGCACTTGAAGTTATACAGCCGGACAGTGTTGGCACATGTCTTTAATCCCAGCACTTGGGAGGCAGAGACAGGCAGATTTCTGAGTTCAAGGCCAGCCTAGTCTACAGAGTGAGTTCCAGGACAGCCAGGGCTAAACAGAGAAACCCTGTCTTGAAAAACAACCAACCAACCAACCAACCAACCAACCAAAAAAACACCAAAAACCAAAAACCAAAAAACAAAACAAAACAAAAAACCCTCATAGATTGACCAAAGCTTCCGAGGGGATCTTGTCCATGGTCTTCTCGAACATGGTGCTGATCCAGACAGAGAGGATGTGGTAGTGATTTGGTGTCTCTACCATGCTGTCCGTGGGCAGCCAGAGACAGCTTCTGTACTTGTAGAACATGATGCTCTAAATGAAGACAGAGACGAGGTGCACATATTGCAGCTTTGAACTGCATGTGGTATGTTTAGTGTCACATATGGCACGTGTAGTGTTACATGTGGCATGTGTAGTGTTGCATGTGGCATGTGTAGTGTTACATGTGGCATGTGTAGTGTTACTTGTAGCATGTGTAGTGCCACATGTGGCATGTGCAGTGTGGGAGCCTGTGTAAGAAAGTTGTAAACTTAATGTGATCTAAGGATAGGGCAGAGAGCAGAATGGTCTTCAGACAAGGTAGTCTCCTGGAAAGACTTGCATGAACCATGAAGGTAAGGACTTGGCAGTTTCCCCTGGCCTGCTCACACTGTCTCTGTGGGAAAGGTGACGGCCTGGGAGGGAGAGTCTTGGCTTTTTTGCAGGACCAAGATTGTATTCATAAGGCAGAACACCAGGTGTGTTCCTTTGATGTACATGCATTTGCTTAAGCTAACTGTAAATGTCAATCATGTTTAGCTGCCTCAATAATAAGAAAGAGGAGTGCAAACTCCTGAAGTCCCCTAGTCTCCCGACTCGGATCTTTGGCATTTCCTTCAATCCCCCTGGCCTTAGCCTCACTGTTGGGTTGAGTCAACAGTGAAGGGTCAATGTTTAGATGCTCCAGCCGTCCCTGAGTGAACATACTATTAAAGAAAGTAACTGGAAAGATACCATTTACAATGAAATACTTTAAAATAAGTATTAGTGGATAAAAACTGTTTCATGTTTTTCCATAACAAATACCCGTTGTGCTCCTGAATTTCTTAAATAAAAAAAATAGTTTAAAAAATGTCATTATGGGGATGGGCTGTAGGCAAGCCTGTAGGGCATTTTTAAAATTAGTGATTGATGGAGGAGTGCCCAGTTCACTGTGGGCGGTGTCACACCTTACGGTTCAGGTTGAACAAGCCATGAGAAGCAATCAGAAAGCAGTGCCCCTCCTTGGCCTCTGCGTCAGCCCCTGCCTCCAGTTCCTGCCCTGTTGGAGTTCCTGGCCTCACTGCTATGATGACAGGACTGTGAGTGAAAGGCCACCAACCCCCAAGTTGCTTTTCATGGTGTTTTATCACAGCAACAGTAACCGTAGCAAAGACAGGTGTGAAGGGGAATGACATATGAAATAGGCTAGGTGTGCCTGGTTTTTAGGCAGATGCTGCTTGAGTCTATGTATAGAAGTAAACAGGTGACCCAAAGTAAAGGAAGTGAGGCAGACATGCAGGTTTTAATCTGCTTTCAGGGTTATGTGTTCGGCTCAATTGTATAATGAATGCTTAAAAAGCACAGTGATTTATCAACATCCCCTACAGCATTTAAACAACAACAGAGAAAAGGGTGAGTTCCATCTTTGCTGGGGAAGCATAGTCAAATTTAAGAGACCTGTCAAACAGTGTTGAGGGTCACCCAATGCTGGCATTTATTTCACTGTAGTTGCTTTGAATTGTAGTTGTTGCTATGCCAGAACCAGCAGAGGGAGCACCCAGCACAGCTTTGAAGCAAACTGTACCTCCGCAGAGGAAAACCCAAGAAGCCCTCCAGGGCTCTGATCCAGGAGAGCAAAGCGCTCTCATCTTTTCCCTTGTCTCTTGCTCTGTAGGCTTACACAGCCCTTCCCTTGGGTCAGCTGCACAGAAAGGTCCCCATGTGCTACGTGCTCTCCCTGCTGCCTTTTCTTTTGTCTAGTTAGTTACTTGGCTTAGACTTAGGGGATGGACGCTGTGGGAGTTCCAGAAAACATTCAGAAAACGGGAGCCTCCATTCACCATTGTAAAGCCGTGAGCACATCCTGAGGGGAGGCAGAGAGGGCTGAGGTTAGTCCTTTGGTGCATTAGGAATTAAACAGGCAACTGAACTGGACAGGAAATGCAGCAGTGGGTTGGGAATGCTCTCTCCTGCTTCATTGTCTTCCACAAGCACAGCTCACCTCTGTGGTAAGTAGATGTTTCCAAACATGCAGATCTTAAAATGGACCAGAGTTGTCTGCCTGCCTGCCTGCCTGCCCGCCCGCCCGCCCATCCATCCATCCATCCATCCATCCATCCATCCATCCATCCATCTATCATTTTTCTTTCTTTCTTCCTCCCTTTCTTCTCTTCCTCCCTTTCTTCCTTCCTTCTCTTCTTTCTTTCTTCCTTCCTTCTCTTCTTTCTTTCTTTCTCTCTTTCTTTCTTTCTTTCTTTCTTTCTTTCTTTCTTTCTTTGTATTTGTGGTGTAATACTAGGATGTTAATTGGTATTATCCTGGGATAAATTTGTTATTTAACAAATAACATAGTTAGAAACTATGGAACAGATTTCTTTGCTTTTTTCTTCCTTCCTTCCTTCCTTCCTTCCTTCCTTCCTTCCTTTCTTCTTTCCTTCCTCCTGTCTTTCTTTTCTTTTTTGTTGTTTTGAGACAGTGTCTCTCTTAGCCCTTGCTATGCTGGAAGTCACTATGTAGACTTGCTGGTCTGGAACTCATAGACTGGAGACATCTGCCTGCCTCTGCCTCCTGACTGTTAAGATTAAATGTGTGCACCACCACAGCAGGCAGGAACAGATTTATTAGCTGTGATAACTCTTAGATCTTTAGTAAGTGAACATGATATATGAATCTCAGAAAAGAACACCAACTGGTGTAAACTGGTGTTTTAAATAGATGTATGGGACAAGGATTCTATGACTTACATTTTTGGAATGTGTTGTCTACTTTGGAAGTTAGATAACTAGTTCATGAAATATAGCCATAAAACAAATTCAAAAGGGGCAGTATTATCTAAGATTGAGGTTGGCTTTCTATTCCCACTGGAGGAAGTATGAAAAAGCTATCTGTAGTGGTGAAGGAATGTATTTCAGAACCTTGAATTTTTTTATTTTTTGAAATCCCTCATATCCCTTTGAATCCTTTGTTAACCCAGGGCTTGATAACAGTCTCGTTACCCTGAGTGATAAGCATCTCGTATGAACGCCCCTTTCAGGTATAGTGGAGGAGCCAAACCAGTGGTTAGCCAGCTCCCGTGGGCTGCGGTTAACATCTGCATGCCGTTCAAGGTTGCCTTTGTCTTTCCCAACTCCATTAGCTTTCTTACCCTATTCTCTCTCTCTATTAACTACCATGATAACCAGTTAAAGTCTGGTGACCCAACTGAGATCATTTTATGCCAGTTACAAGACGGACGCTTGGATGTGTACTCCTTCTCACACTTTCCTGACCCCTTTTCCGTTCTGTGTAAATGCCATTTCTTTCACAAGTCTACAGTGATCCACCAGGCTATGCTACACCTTTTCTTTCTTGTTATTGGTTTCAGACATTAACTGAGTTCAACCAATGCCTCATTAATTTTGTTGACTTGAAAGTTTATAAATTGATGGTTTGAAATGTAGAACATCCTCTGAAGAAAATATTGTAGTTCAGTCAAGGTATATTTGCAGTAAAAATTGTAAGAGACAATCTTTAGAATTAAATAAGTAACTTCTGAGTGAATAGAGTAGGATCTGTGTCCTGAGACCACCTCCTCTCGTTTCCCTTGATGCTGGCGTTTGAGGAAGAGCAAGTTCAGTAAGGAGAATGGAGGGTGCTGGGAATCAGTGTACATTCTGAAAGGGCGTCAGGGGCCAGTGTTGCAGGAGACTTAGGCTCTGCTATGTCTGCAGTACCTCACAACTGATTTCCATTTCTGGGGTAGTGGTGACTGGCTACTCCCTAGTGCTTTTGTTTTTGCCATAAATTTAGATTATTTTAGCATAAACATTATGCAAAAGTGTCAGCAAAAAGACAGAGTGAGAAGGGCCAGAAAAATTCCCCATAAGAACAGTGAAAAAAAAGCTGCAATTTTTTTTCAAAACTAACATTTTTCTCAGTATCTCAGGGATATTTTATTCAAGAAAAATGGTTGCATCTCTATGCAGAGTGAACTCTGTGGCATTCTGATTTGTTCTAGTGCCACCCAGTACTTTCCAGCCACTATTAGAAACAATAGTGACAAGCTTCAGGGAAGTCTGTCAGCCACCAGACAATGAAGAATGGATCTGAAAGTTTCTCTGTGCACACACATGTGACACACATGTGCTGCCAGTACACAGGAAGCTGGGGCAGGAAGTTCAAAGTCAACCCAGGTGACATAACAGGACTGTGTCTCAAAACCAAACCAAGCACAAAGCAACCCAGCCAAAACACACTTTATAAGCATGATCCATTTCTCATTCAGTGCTGTGGTCGGGAGGAGACCATTGTCCAAAGCCGCTATAAGCAAGTATTTTAGCTTTGTGGAAGCCCGAGTCCGCCACTATGGCAAACACCAGATGAACAAGAACCTGGAGAAGGGCAGCTGTGGAACGAGCTTCGTATAAGGGCCTTGAGCAGTTCTGTTGTATTTCCGATACTGCAGCTGCTCCTGTGGACAACAGGAGTCTGCCGAGCAAAGGGCTTACACAATCCTAAATTCTCACCTCCGGGTTCACTTAAGATTTCTGTACTTCTGAACATGACGAAGAATATTTGTTTTAAAAAATAACTTCACAGAAGGCACTAAGTCCTGTGTGTGGAGCTGAGGAGCTGAGTGCAAACGTTTTCACAGGATTTTAATTTTACTTTCTAAGTGTGTGTGTGTAACTTTAGATGCTGGGACATGAATTAGGTCCTCTGGCAGAGCAGTAAGAACTCTTAACCTCCAAGCCTTCTCTCCACCACACATTATTTTATTTTTAATGTCTAGTCTGGAACCCTCTGGAAGAGCAGCCAGTGCCCTAACCCTCTGAGCCACCTTGCCAGCTCCCTAATTTTGTTTTTTGGGGACAGGGTTTCTCTGTGTGGTCTTGGCTGTCCTAGAGCTCACTCTGTAGATCAGTCTGGTAAACTCAGAAGTCCTCCTGCTTCTGGGTGCTGGGAATGAAGGCATGAACCACCAACCATGTCGTGCTTAGAAAAAGATTCTTTAATATAGCTTATCCCTTGAGGTGTTCTATGTTCTTGGAGTGCATTTGCCTGAGGCTGTATACTAGATTGAAATTAATAGCCCTTCACTAAGTTGTGAGTTTGGAGAATGGACTTAGAAAGAGGTGAACAATATATAAATTGAGTTTGTATTGTCTGCTTGGTGGTAGAGTTGTATTTCAAAAGCAACATAGAGAGTAATGAACCAAGAGAATTGAATCTCATGAATTCTTACCATGAGAAAAACGCAGCATGTGTCTTAGTACAATAGGTAGCAGCGTAAGGCTAAGTAAAAGAGAAAAGGCAGATCTGAGGCAGCTGTGTCTCTGGTGTAGCCCTTTTCTTTGTTACTGTTGCACTGAGGAGTGGGAATGATTCCATTCCAACAGGTCAGAGGAAGCTGCTGCCTCACTGGTTAGAGTACACAAGTACAGGCTTTTGAGGCTTAAAGTCAGACAACCTTCGGCACCACCCAATATCCACATTTTTCCTTTTGAATTTAGGAAAGTCATTGTATAAAAACTATCCCTTTTACAGTGTTCTGGAAGTGTGGTTTGTTGTCATCACCAAGCTACTTGTTAAAATGCTGCAGAATCTTGGCCTTCCTCCCTGAGTGACTGAGTCAGGTTGTAGGAGAATTCCCAGTGACTTGTGTGCAGTTTGAGATAGGTACACTGTAGATTGTAGGAGAATTCCCAGTGACTTGTGTGCAGTTTGAGATAGGTACACTGTAGATTGTAGGAGAATTCCCAGTGACTTGTGTGCAGTTTGAGATAGGTACGCTGTTGCACTAGTAAATACAGCAGTGGGTAAAGTCGGAAGACAAGAGCTGAGACCAGAACCACGCCTAGATTTGTTCCGACCCTTCAGTTGCATATCTGAAAGCATACGGAAATGCTTTCCCAGTGCTGGGGACATGTATGAGAAGCTGCTTAGAGTATGTATCTCTCTATCCACAAGTCTGTCAGTCAGTTGTTATCATATTGGAGATTCTGTTTTGCCTCACGCGGTAACTGGTCATGTGACCACTGTGACATTGGCTGGATGTTACTTCGGTCTTTTGATTCTTTGTCGGAAGCGAGGTGGTTAGGCAGGCTCATTATTTTTGGGTTTTGGAAAGACACTACGCTTGTAGGTCTAGGCAGAGCTAATACCCTGCTGGAGACTGGCATGTGTTTTGAGTGGTTCTAGTGCACTCTGGTTGTTGTTTCAGTATCTTTGTCAGATGATGGTTGCAGGGAAACTAAGTACTGCCGACTGTTCAGAGTGTTACACCATGGGTTCCAGAGTACTTTCCTGCTACAGACTCAAATATGTGCAAGTAATCATGAACCTGAGATATAAAGAAGATGAACCTGCCTGGGCAGGAGGAACAGCATGTGGGCTGTAGCAGTAAACAGTCTTGGATTTGTGTGCTAGGTCTTTTTGAATATGTTACCTAAACTTACCTGGTACTGTTGCCCTTTTTACCTGAAAAAGGATGATGATGATGATGATGACAATGACGTGTATCTCAGAGTATACTTATGGAGAATTCATAGGATAATTATGTGGAATCTAGTAAATAATAGATAATAAATATGCATGTACCTTTTACTTATATATTCATAATAACTGTATCTGGGCATTTACTTCTGTAAACTTGTGTAATAGAGCATACACGTGAGCAGAAACACCATGTGCCTTAGTGTTCCTTTTGTTACGAATATTAACAATTACCTATCAGGGCACTTGTGACTGGGGAGGGTTGTGCACACAACTGAGATGCTTGCAGAAACCAGGCGACTTTCTTCTTAACGTCAGTGATCATCAAACATTTTTGCTTGAATGTCCTCTCTACATATTTGAGAACAGAGAAGCAAACGATCAAGCTCACACCACATACTATTGGCTTGACATTAAACCTTTTACACCATACATTTAAATAGTTGTGAAGAGTATAACTATTGTTATATTTAAATATTGTCATTAGACAATAAAGCTATTGTTTCTTTTAGATTAGTATATTTCAAAGAAGAAGCCAGCTGGGAAATTCCAAGCTCCAGGGTGGAGCAGTGCTCCCATCACTCTTGCAGTGCTCCCATCACTCTTGCAGTGCTCCCATCACTCTTGTGGTGGAATGTAGGAGAGTCAAGGCTTCTCTCCCCAGTGTCATGCCTGAGCACTTCCCTGAGCCAAAATGAAGCCTCCCTGTTTATTTCTGACAGTTTGACATTGCACCTCTGAAGTAGAGCTGTGTTGGCAAACTTCTTCTGAAGGGCTAGGGAGAGCCAATTGTAGGTTTTGAGTAATGTAGCCTGTTGTAAGGACTCAGACCTCTTACAGTAGACAGTCCATTAATGAATAGCTGAGGCTTTGTTCCAGGAAAAGTGTTTACTCTACCAAGCTTCTCTCTGCGTCCTCGGTGACCCTCTCCCAGGGACAACCACTTCTCTGCCTATAGATTTACCAGCTCTATAAAGCCTACTCTGCTTTTAAAAGCCCACCTAGAGCTTGCTCCAGTGACTCCAGTAAGAACATAATTCTCATATTAAATCCTTTCCTGATTAAAAATTCCTTGAGTAGTTTCATGTCTGAAACCATGAGTGGTTCAGAGTTAAAGGAGAAAAATGAATGACAGACTTTTTTTTTTTTTTAAAGATTTATTTATTATATTTATGAGTACACTGTTGCTGTCTTCGGACATACCAGAAGAGGGCATCCAATCTCATTATGGATGGTTGTGAGCCATCATGTGGTTGCTGGGATTTTTTGAACTCAGGACCTCTGGAAGAGCAGTCAGTGCTCTTAACTGCTGAGCCATCTCTCCAGCCCCCAGACTTTTTTTTTAAACATTTTTTTTTTTTAAATTTTATGTATGTGAGTACACTGTCCCTCTTTTCAGACATACCAGAAGAGGGCACCAGATCCCATTACAGATGGTTGTGAGCCACCATGTGGTTGCTGGGAATTGAACTCAGGACCTCTGGAAGAGCAGTCACTGCTCTTAACCTCTGAGGCATCTCTCCAGCCCCAAATGATGTAGATGTTAAGCTTCTAAATACAATTAAAAAATACCAGTTCCCACTGTGCATGTTCACTACATGTTATATAAGGACAGCTTCGAATAAAGATGTATTTATGTTAAGCATTCTTCCCCCATTCTTTTTTTCCATCTGTCCTCCCTCTCACAGTTTCCTTTGTCACCTATCAGGTGCGTCCCAACCTGTGTGCCATGGTCATGTGTGACTGCATGCAGCAGAGGACAGCTAGAAATACCACCCATCACAAAATGGCAAACTTACTTGAAGCCTGAGACTTTTTGTCTTTTCTTTTGTAACTCGATTGCATGGTTCTTGAGCATGAATTCTGAAGATGACAAGGCCCTGTTGCAATGTCACAAGGTTGGCTGTGCTTGATTTACTTCTGTTTTCTTGCCACATGTATGGTTTTTATATATAATCTAGAAACAAGAAATGAATGAAAGCACCTGATATTTGTCTTTTGGAGATTGATTTAATTCACTTAGCATGATTATTTCCTGTTGTAGACACTGGCTGCAAATGGCTTAGCTTCATTCTCCTCTGGGAGTGAAATGATTCCATTGTGGACACAATTAATTTGATTCAATGGGTTATAACTGAAAAAAAAAAAAAGACACGAAATTGAAAGGGAGCCACGTTGGCGGGGGTTGACTCCTGGGGAGTCAGTAGGGGAAAGATGAACAAAATACATTGTATGCATGCATGAAATTGGCAAAGAGTTAAAAGAAGTTGCATTGTATAATGTAAATGCACTCTCTTTATGCCTTTCTCTGCTGTTAGACAGCTAGTTTTTGTTCCATAAAGTGGCTATTGTGAAGGGTGCTGCATTCCAGTTCAGTGTGCAGGTGTCTCTGTGACATGCTGACTTGGCTAAATACGTTGGCTAATACTCTTTGGCTAAATACTTGGAAGTTGTATAGCTGAGTCATATGGCAGTTCTATTTCTAGTTTTTAAAAGAGTTTCAAAACATGTAATACAGTGTTTCTATTCCTCGAGCATTCGTGCAGTGCACTTGACCACATGCATCCCCTGCACTTCCTCCTGACTTCTCCCAGAGCCACCCTTTCCAACTGCCTGCCTTCTTCAAAACTAACATTCATAAAACAACATCTGTAAATACATACACTTTAGCCTCTCTCCTGTTTCTCTTTCGCTAGCTTCCCTCATCTAAGCTCCACTAAGGCTTCAAGCAGTGCTTTGGATAGGGATGGAATGTGTGTCTCTGACGTCATCTCTGTGACTCATTGCATTTACTGATTTGTGCATTTTGAGTCATCCCTGTTTGCTGGAGTGGACCCAAGTAGATCACAATGAGGGATCTTTTTGATGTCTTTTTGAATAGAAGAAATAATTTTACGTACATGGTAAAGCTACTTTGGAGACAGTTCCATGAGCTGTTTGAAGAGTGTGTTTGTAGTGCTTGGGTAGTGTCTCACTCAGGGTTTCTATTGCTGTGAAGAGACACCATGACCATGACAACTCTTATAAAGAAAGAAAAATTTTACCTGGGGCTGGATTTTGGTTTAGAGGTTTAGTACATTATCATGGAGGGAAGCATGGCAGCATGCAGGCAGACATGGTGCTGAAGAAGGAGCTGAGAGTTCTACATCTTGATCCACAGACAGCTGGAATGCCACACTAGGCCTAGCTTGAGCATGTGAGACTTCAAAACCCGCCCCCACAGTGACACGCTTTCTCCAACAAGGCCACGACTCCTAATAGAGGTACTTCCTATGAGCCTATGGGGGCCGTTTTCATTCAAACCATCACAATACCATATCCTGATTATGGTTTACCCTCCCCCAACTCCTCCCAGACCCTCCCTGCCTCCCCTCCCATCTGAATCCATATTCTTTTTGTTTCTCAGAAAATAAACAGGCATCAAAACTTTGATAAGGAGCTTTCTATGTTTTGGAATAGTATCCTTCATAGATCCGTGTGCTAAAGGCTTAGAGGACAGCTGACAGCACCCTGGGAGGTGCTAGTATGTATTAAGAAGTGGGGCCTATCCAGATTGCTGAAGAGACCATATACTTTGGACACAAGACTTAGAGGATCTGAGCTAGATCTGACCAAAAAGCTTCCTCCCTGAGGTCTAGCTCCCATGGCCAGAAGACATCAGGAAAGCTTCCAAGGAATGGAGGCAAGCATAGTCCTACCCAGCTCTAATGTCTATGAATTAAAGCAATGACCAGCATGACATGGTTTCCCTAAAGGTGTAATGGTGGCACATATACCTTGGTGGTAACCAACAGTTTTGTACTTGTACTTAAAACTTGCTCAGTGTAGTTGTTTGAATGAGAATGCACCCATAGGTGTATATTTGAATACATACTTCCTAGTTGGGGGAACTGTTTGGGAAGGATTAGGAGGCATGGCCTTGTTGGGGGAGGTGTATTACTCAGGGTGGACTTTAAGGTTTCAAAGTCCAACCATCCCTACTAAAGAAGATGTAATAAAAAGTGAACTTTAAAATGATCTAATTCTGAAAAGGGAGACTTACTAAAGGTCATCCCATCTTAAAGATGATGAATAAAAAAGATGCTTAAGAGATGTGTTCAGAATCACTGATGTGTGGTTTAAACAAAAACATTTTCAAACCTTAGTATTTTCTCTACTTTAAAAAAAACCCCTTGCCTTTATTAAATGATAATTTGGGTCATACGGCTTTGGAGAAAGATTTTGGAAAGCTGGCGTAGACTTCTGCAGTTCTCGCTTATTATTCCATAACCTTCCTATAATGTAACCTGGAAGGCAAGGCACAGTTTAGAACTGTTAGTGTAACGACATGTTAGCTGTGGCCTGATGAGGGCACTCTTACTCAATGCATGGCTTGAAACTGCTGTTCAACCTAGTTAATGCCAAAAATCGCTAAAGCAAATGTGTGCGAGAGTGTACTCCTTCAAACCAACTAGGCTGTTTCAGGTCAGGCTCAGTTTATAAACAAGAACTGTGGAAAAAACCATAACTTTATCTTTCCCTTTGGTTTGAAGACACCATTGCACATATTTAAAATAGTAAGAAATCTTTCAAAGTTAGCATGATTCTGGAGTGGGGATGTGGGATTGGGTGGCGAGGCTGGTCTCTCCAGTGCGGAGGAGCTGACCAGGAGCTAGTGTAACTCCTTTCCCTGTGGCCCTCTCTTGAGAGCGGGCTCTAGCTGCGTGTGCACCAGACCAGTGGGATTCCCTGGAGCACGAGTTCAGTTCTGAGATTAGCTTGTTGAAACTTTTGTCTTGTTCCCAAATTACCGTTCTTTTACTTGACTTGCTGATCGAAACGTTATCCCTGTGTTCTGCTTTTGTATCCAAACTGCACATTTATAGGCTGTCGTGAGTAATAAGTTCCTGGTTAGTTTCATTTTGCCACATCATATGCAAGCATCGAATGTATTAATTTTCTCATCCCTTCAATGTGAGATAGCAATGATGCTGCCACTTTCTAACCTGGGGATGGAGTAAATTATCTTACTTCCCCCGACTTCAGTTTCTTCACAGAATGGGCATTAAGCATGCTGTAAGACAGCCACATGGCGTATGGCCTGGGTGCTTTCCTAGAATGTCCTTTGATCCTAAGACTTTGATTAACCCTCTTTGACTTTAATTGTTAAAAAAATGGAACTTTTTAAAGGTTCTTTTCCTTCCTTCCTTCCTTCCTTCCTTCCTTCCTTCCTTCCTTCCTTCCTTTTCCTTGTCCTCCTCCTTCTTTTTAAAAGAGGTTTATTTATTTTATGCATATGAGTATACTGTAGCTCTCTTCAGAAACTCCAGAAGAGGGCATCAGATCCCATTACAGATGGTTGTGAACCACCATGTGGTTGCTGGGAATTGAACTCAGGACCTTTGGAAGAGCAGTCAGTGCTCTTAACCACTGTGCCATCTCTCCATCCCCCTTTCCCCTCAATGGAACCTTTACAAAAATTTTATTTGCTCCCTTCACTGACAAAATCTGCATTCATTATTATTTAATATTTCATAAATATTCCATAATATTAAATAGAGTCATTGATGAGATCCAACTTTAGGGGTTTGATTTTTTTTTCTGGGGCTGGAGGAGGTGAGTTTGGGAAGGAACTTGACTAGAAAGAACAGTAGCTTGAACTAGAAACCACAGAAAAATTCCTATAAATGGCCTCAAGAGCAGGAACTCTCCCTAGGAACTTAGAGAGAAGGATTCCAAGTACATATTGACTTAGTGTCATGGGGTAGGCTAGGGCGCGGTGAACAGAGCTTCGGTTACACTGGGCTCCAGCACCCACCCTCCCTCTAGACATTTTTGCACTGTCTTGGGCTTTACATATATTATTCCTTGGTATTTACAAAGCTCCTATGAATCAGGTTCTGTTTTTGTCTGTTCTTGCTTGGTGGGAAAATGAGAAGTTAGATTGTTCCAGGTCATACTACCGATGTGTGGAGCCAGTACACAAACACTATGAAATTACAGATATTTAACCATCGCATGAACGGATGTCCTGCTCAGCTCTTGGTTGCATTGGGTTTACTTCTCTTTTTGTTACTAAGAGGAATTCTTTATTTATTATAAATATTAACTTCATTTCTGCTCTCTATGTTGCTTTCTTGCCATAGTCTGTTACTTACTTTTAAATTATTTACTTTCTGTCTTTTGGTATTCATTTTTTGTTTACCTTGGAAAGCTCCCAAAGCAGTAGTTAAAAGTATGACCTTAGATACTGTTGGTAAACTTTTTTTTTTTTTGAGAAAAGCAATAACCACAATAAAGAGGAATTATGGTTTGGGTTATGTTGAGTCTCAGTTAATCTACGTCTGAAGAGCAACCATAAGGGAATGAGTTGTATTGCTCACACCAAGGCTCTTTAAAATTACAATTACCCTGTAGGCATATTTGTAATTGGAAAAGAAGGAGTTGGCTTTTTTCATATTTATTAGATTGACATTTGGGAAAATGAATTTTTACTTCATCTGCAACAAATGAGTCCTAATCAGTTAAGTGGCTTTGGGCTACTGTGACGTCTCTGTCTCATTTTCTTGCTATTTTTGAAAAGGCCTCTCTGATCTATGACACTCTCCCATCCTCCTGAGTGGAATCACATCTGGCTTCCTCTGTGGCCCTCAGCCCTTCTCTGGTTCCTGTATTCTTCATGGACATTTGGCAGCAGATAATAATAATAATGATGATGATAATTATTATCACGAGCTTCAGTTTGTATGGGCTTCCCCTTCCCACCCTGTGTTCTTAGGCATGTAAAATCAGGCCTAGCTTAAATGACCCACGTGGAACGGATCTAATCCTGAGCTCTGGTTCCTAAATTTCAGTGGACATCAGAAGGCTCCATTAATACAGTCTGTGGATCCCTAACTGCAGGTCTCTGATTCAGTAACCCCGACCTAGCTTTTGAAGATGTCATTGTGCCACTAAGGAACCAACTCTGGAGCACGTTTGGCCCTGGGCATCTTTGTAGAGATATTAATATCTGGAGGTCTATAGACAGTTTGTATTGCAGCCCAGTATTTGTAAATAAGAGGGAATAATCAGGACCACTGGTTCTCACCAAGCTCAGTCTAAGAACATGGGTGTCCCCAAGAGAAGCGTGGGCGCACCAGGTAATGAGGGCAACAAGGCTGTCCTTCTAACCTCATTTCCTTATCCCCAGCAAAGTTCCATCCCCCCGAGTTTTGTGTATGATACTCCACGACCTCTATTATGTATCTCACATTGAACCTGCAGTTTACCAATTTGGCTAGAATAGTTGTCCAGCAAGCTCCAGGATCTTTCGGTCTCTGCCTCTCCAGTGTTGAGATCACTAACTCATGCAGCTGTGTCTCCTTGCCTGCCCCACTCTGTTCTGCATAGGTGCTCAGAATAGAAGCTCAGGACCTCAAGCTTACATGACAGACTAACTCAACCATCTCCATAGCCCTGGCTTTTTAAATATTTTCCATCTATTTGTTGGTAGTTAATGGAAATACAGTAGATTCTTATGTCTTGATTTTATATTATTCAGCTAAGAATCTCTTACTCATCAAGTGGTTTATTTACATTCATTCATTCATTTTTGAGACAGGACCTTACCAAGCCCTGGTGGGCCTGGAACTCACTGTGTAGATCACGTTGGTCTTGAACTCAGTGATATCTGTCTGCCTCTGCCTCCTGAGTGCTGGGGTTAAAGGTGTTTGTCATAGCACTCAACTCAAGTTTTCATTCTTAACCTAGTCATATCATCTTTGAATGGACTATTCCTTCCTTTTGATTCTTAAGTATTTTATCTATCCATCCATCCATCCATCTATCTATCATCTATCTATCTATCTATCTATCTATCTATCTATCTATCTATCATCTATCTATCATCTATCTATCTATCTATCTATCTATCATCTATCTATCATCTATTTATGCATCCATCCAGCTATCTCAAATCTATCACTTTACTGGATT
Source organism: Grammomys surdaster (assembly GCF_004785775.1). Classification (NCBI taxonomy): domain Eukaryota; kingdom Metazoa; phylum Chordata; class Mammalia; order Rodentia; family Muridae; genus Grammomys; species Grammomys surdaster. The sequence continues at coordinate 4,693,347 of NW_021604678.1, forward strand.
GATTAGGGTGTCTAACCAATGGTGAGCATGGGTGTAGATGGCAAGCAGTCTTGTCATAAATGGTTCTTTTAGTGTTTTATGAGGTTACAGTGTTTGCTAGAGGTTTTAAAGGTTATTCTGTATTAGATTAAGAATGTCTGGCTTGCTAAGAGTTGTTATTGTAAGCTTTGTCAAACGCTGTTTTTGATTCTGTTGAGATGCTTATATAGTTCTGTTACTCTTTAATGCAGTGAGTAATATTTTTAATTTTCTAATGTTAAGCCAATGTTTCACTGCTGGGATTAATCTGACTTGATGCTTTCTTTTTATCTGCATTGTTCTAATAGTTGGTAGTAGTTTCTTTAGAACATTTGCAGCCATGGTACAAACACTGAGCTGTGGTTTATTTTCTCTTCTGACAATGGTTAGAACTGGGTTTTGTTGGGTTCATAATAAAATGAGTTGATTTATAGATGTATCTCTCCAGTCTCTGCCTCTGTAGTCAAATGGCATTCTCTGGATATTAAGATGGATTGTGGTCCATCCTGATTCAATATGACCTCATCTTAACTTGATTATATTTACAATGACCCAAATATTGTACTTTTTGTTATCTTCTTCAGTCCTAATAACCTCCCTACATCCTATAAGTGGAAAGGGCTACATAACACTTGGCCCTTTCTGGCAGCTATGTTGTTCTTTCAGCCTGTCTTCCCTGACATTCCCTGGGCTCTGGAGGGGTGGTATAGATGTGTGATTTTTGTCTTCCACTGTGGCTGAGCATTGGGCCACTGTGCCATAGCAACTGTCACTTTTTATTGTTGTGAGCAGTTATGAGTTTCTGCTGTAACCACCATCCACTGGAAAGAGGAAACTTATGTCCATGACCAAGGCTGACGGTAGGAATACGTTGTAGGCACAATAAAAATTCTCAGAGAGCTGTTTGACAGGCTCGCTGCATCTACTTAGGAAAACAATAGCAGTTTGCTTCCCACTGGGCTCATGACCCCCCAAGCCATGAGACTTTGGACTGGTTTATAATACCTGACATGAGTTTTGTCCTGGAGTGTGGGGAGCTTTTGGGGCTGCTTGGCATGAATCTGACAGTGGCCAAGGACAAGGAAATGGGCTTCAGGCAGGAATCTGACATTGGGCCATGACAAGGAAGTAATTTCAGTCAGGAATCTAAATCTTAGGCTAGAACAAAAAGGAGGCTTCAGGCATGAATATGACTTTGGACTAGAACTCAAAAGGAACTGGGCTTAGATATCTTGATCATCCTGATTAGCACCTTAGAAACAGTGATCCTGGGAGTGATCATGGGACTTGATTGCCTTGCTTGTCCTTTGACTATCAGTGTTTATTGCCTTGCTTGTTCCTTGACTATTTGTGTTTATTGTATTGATTGTTCCTCAACCTAGAACTGACTTATTACTTGCATGTAATTAAAATGGTATAAAAGCAGATTGGGAGAAAATGAACCTGCCTCAGCCTCAGAACTGACTGGGGTCATGCTTCAGTGTTGTCTAATTGTCTTTTTTCTTTTTAATCCTCACTCCTGCTCTGGAGAACCGGTTGACTGACCGAGCTGGCCTGGTCACTGAAGCCTTAAATCCAGTCCCAAAGCAGTTGGATGTCTACAGAGGCGATGTCCCTGACTCAGTAGTGGGCAAACCTAGTCTGGCATGTTGATAGTGTAGCCCACAGAATCCACGACTGAGCAGGATTGTTGGTGAGAATTGTTTTCCAGCAGCCTACACAGTGTGCCCCACCACCTTCAAAGCCACTCGGAAGGAGGGAACTTCAAGCTCAACCCCAGTTTAACCTTTCCATATCCTATAACAGAGTATAATGTTGACCAAGGGCATTTCTGGGCAATAATTTCTGGGGTAGCCCACTTATGGTACTGGAATTCTTATTCAACCACCTTGTAGCTCCTGGAAGTGTCCCTTTCCACCAGTATATGTTGCCTTTGTTCAGATTCTTTGATTACTGTTTTTACTGTTCTTCCAGATGTTTTTCCAAATCTCTAAGACACTCAAGGGCCAGTATTAGATAATGAAACACTTTTACAGATGGGGAACAGGCTCTCTGAAGGTTACTACCATCTGTTCTAAGCAAGTGCCTTAACTGGTCATAGGAGACTAAGGAATTATGAAAAGGATTAGCAAAGTCTGATACATCACAGAAAGATCCGTTCCTTATATCAGTTGTCATGTCAAAAGGGCAATGGTGGGTAGGCCAGCACTGATGGAAGACACTGTCCCATCTAGTTCTCCATAAGATACAAACATCTTTCGTGAGACATTTAGCCTCTTTACTCGGGGTACTGCTGCTGCTGTGGGGCCTTGACATCTCTCGACTCATAATGGTTTTCATGGTGTTGGCTTGAACTGCTCAGGCAAGGTGGTAGGAGGGTCACCTTCTAGCCTGACATGACTGCTGCTGGAGTAGGCTTCCTATAGGCACTTCCTATAGGCACAAAGGCAGCACCATGGCCTGTGCCTACCACTGGTCACACCAGGCTGCTGAAAGGAACCCAGGCAGCACCAACAATCTTCACCCCATTGTACTTTCTTTCAGGGGAGAATGTACACATGGGAATACTGCCCACCTAGGATAAGCTTAATCTTTCGCTTGTACAATCCTGTCTATTACTTATATCTTCTGTGAATGATTGCTCATGTCTAAAATGCTTTCTGTTAATATTTCCCTAGTACCTCTGGCTCAACACAGATCTTGCCATATTTGCCTTCATGTTTCCCAGACAGACATGTTTGTCTCCTTTGTGTCTCTCTTGATTGCTTTATTACTTAAAAAACACAATTACCTGCTGGTTTAAATAACTCAGACCTGCTAGGGCCTCAGCTGCCTCACTGACATCACAAAGCTATCACATCACAGGACTCAGCAAAGCCACCAAGGCCTCACACTGCCCTGGGGACCCTGTATGTTAACTTCTTTCTTAACTGTCCTGTGGGCACAGGCCTGTCTGCCCAATGAGCTGGTTATCAAACACAGTTTCTGTGTTTAGTTCCTCTGCTTCTGTAACACTCAGTGCCCACATAAATTAGAAGGAATTACGAGACACATGCATGTGGACACATGTCCTTTGTACCCATTTGACAGAAGAGGGAAGATGACAGGTAGCTGTACAGGAAACTATGATAGTTAGAGAAAAGCCTACATCTAACTTAGCAAATAATGAAACAGATTTTCATAGCCTGGTTCATTAGACCAGCGGTTCTCAACCATGGGTCATGACCCCTTTGGCAAATCTCTATGTCCAAAAATATTTACATTACAGTTATTAACAGTAGCAAAATTACAGTTATGAAGTAGCAATGAAAATAATTCTATGGTGGGGGGGTCACCACAGCATGAGGAGCTGTATTAAAGGGTTCCAGCGTTAGGAAGGTAGAGAAGCACAGCATTAGGCTGTGGAACACAGGGGCAGAGAGAGCAGTTGTGTGTGTCAGGCAGCTGCAATTAGCACCAGCTTGGTCTATTTTAAGTTTTAGTGAAGATGAATATTTTAGATCAGGCATTAAAAATTTAGGCCACTCTCCAGGGCCAAGCAGGGGACACAGAATGCTCAGGGTTTGTGTTTTCTTCTTTGGCTTAGCACAGATTTAACTAGAATGGGCCATTTCTGTTTTACAGGTTTGTTCCACCGCACAGGCTGTTTTTTAGATGCAGATTTTCTCTACTAACGGGAGAGGGCAATTTGTATTTCATGTGGAGCCATCGTCCATGCATCCTATGTCTTGGGAATGCTCTGATTCTGATTCCCTGTGACCTCAGATGCCTCACCAAGCTCTTGGCTCAGGTTCACATGGTCCCAGCCACTCTCTCACAGTAAAAGGCAATGTCAGTGCTTCCTCCATTCTGGGTGGCTGTCACTTTCACACTGTGTGATGCAGACGGTCCATTACCAACTGTGGCTTTCAGGACCAACCATATTTTATTAAGTGCTTTGAAAAATTACAGTAGGAAGATCAGTCTTAATACTTAGTATGACTTCATATAATTGACTCTGATATTAGTTGGCTTCAATAAGTTGGTGTATTAAGGGCAGAAGAAAACCGGTGTAAATCGATTTCTGCTCACTCATATGACATTACTTGTGTGTTAGATGCTAAGTAGCATGGGAGCCGTTTAATATTCCAGCCATTTATCACACTAAAGGTTTGCATGCTACTGATTATTTTTATTTAATTCTTTTGTGAGTTAATTTTTTGTGTGAAAATAGTATATAAACAGGGACTCCATCTTTTAGTTTTCCAAACACAGGCTCTGTTCTACAGATGAGTTACAAGTCTAATTGTAGCTGCTGCAGTATGTAAGAATTTCCAGTATGCTGTGGGATGGCCAATTTTGATAGTTAACTTGATTGGACCTGAAATCAACTAAGAGATGCCTCTGGTGTATTTTGTGAAAGTTTTCCTAGGAAGGATTAGTAGAGGGGATGACTCCTCCCTCGTCTGGGCAGCATCTTGGACAGTGACGAGACAGCGAGGGCCTGAGGGAATACTGAGTGAGCAGTGATACTTTCACCTCTCGATCTTTTGCTTCTGGCCGGCCAGTGCATCTACTCTGTTGCATCTGCCACCACCACTATCCTTCACTAACAATGCAATTCAGCTTTTTTTTTTTTTTGGATGTCTACTACGGACTAGAGGCTAATAACTCTCCAGGAATCATTTAGGCCTTCTGCATGAGATTGCCACTATTGAGACACCCAGCCTGTAGACTGAACAGCTATAGGTTCTAAGCCTTTTCAGTTTGTGGACATCCATTGTTGGATTATCCAGCTCCTACTGTGTAAGCCAGTTTGATAAATTGGTTCTGTTCCAAAGGAGAACTCTAATACATACTGTAATCTACATTATATTGTACAGGTTGAACATTATATTGTCAAGTGATACCAAATAAGCTTTTAAATATTGTTTTGATATGAACTATCATTGTGCAACAGTTTGGACTGAGATAAAAAAACTCCATCTTGCAGGGAAGCCCCTTAAACAAGAAGGTAAAAAGATCTCAAAATAGCTTCAAGAAGTCCCTGAAACTGACCAGATTCTCCAGACACCATCTTAAGAGTAAGCAGTCAAAGCTAGAGTCCCTCTCAGACAAGCCGAGCTGAAAAGAAGACTCTCAGACTAGATAGATTAGCTGCCCGGGAAAGGCAGAAGCCAAGCTGCCAGGAAGAGGTTTAGACCAACTGAGGTAACTGGAAGAACTCTCTCCAACCTCTTCCACTGCTCGCAGGCTGTGAGTGTGCTCCAGGTCCCCAGCTTTGTGAGCTGTCACTCATGCTGCCACGGTCCTTGGTGATGCAGTGGTGTTTGAGTCATTTCTGCTCCTGTAAGTAAGCCCTCACCCACATTTCTATAGTAACCACACTAAGGTTCATTGGTTCACCAAATTGGGCTTTGGTAGTTTCTATACTTTGGTCTATTGTGGGTTCCCTGGGGTGAGTAGAGACATGTATGTAGCGATTCCACAGGCAACATTTAGTCACACAACATAATTGGTACCTGAACAGGGACCTGACGGAACCAAGGGCAGGGACTGAGTGCATAGTCCTGGCTGTGGGCAGCAAGGCATACAGCTGAGGCTGAGCAGCCTGGGGCAGAGGGCCTGGGTCTGGGCAGTAAGGTGTGCAACTGAGCAGCCTGGGGAGGGGTCCTGGTTGCGGCATGCAACTTAGGCTGAGGAGCCCAGGGAGGGGGGCATATGCAGAGGGAATTCTGATGGAGTTGTCCTTTCCTGGTGTGTGTTAGTGTGCCTTTGTACCACGGTTTAATGGTTTTTGCTTGGGTAGTGAGCAACCGAGGCTGAGCCATGAGGAGTAGGAACGTATGTGGGAAGGATCACAGGATGCAGTCTGTGTGTGTGGGATGGGGTGGCACGCCTGCTCAATGACTGGGGTCAACTATGTGAGTACAGAAATGCCCTGAAAATAAGTAGAGGTTTGGAGGAAACCTTGCATTCTGGGATCAGTGCCCAAGGGTGAGATTGCCAGCTGCAGCAGCAGCAGAGATCACCTGGCCTGTGTGGTGTGCAGTTAGAAATGCATCTGGGGCTGAGACGGTAGACAAGCAGGAACGTGTTTGTGTAACGGAGCAATTGCAACAAGAAGGGGAGGATGCTTCGGCAGCATCCTCTGGATTAGCCTCTGACCTGGCAAGTAAGTTAATGTGGAGGTGCTGGCTTGCCCCTCTTAAGATTTGGGAGCCAGAAGGAAAAGGGAAGACAAGTTAGATCCATGCTCAAAAGCCCTTCCTAGGATCCAAGAACTTGGAGCCCATGGGATGAGTCAGAGAATGAAGAGGAGGACTTTCTAAAAGCAGTGGGATATAGCCCACAGGTCTGGCCTTCAATAGAAAAACGGGAGAGGGTCTGTAACCCAGCATGCAGGTGGGAGCATTAAAAATGGAATTGAGAAGGTTTTAAACAAGCAGTGAGTGTCTGTCCCAGGCTGCGTGGGAGGCTGTGGCAAACGGGGCAGATGGCATTAGTCTGACTGCTGGGGGTGGGGGGGAGGAGTAGGGTGATGTTAACTTCTCATCCCTCCCTGAGACAAAGGCCGTGTAACTGGAGACACTGTGGTGAACCAGACCCCATGGGCTGGCTTATTTGAGCCACTAGGAACACCTGGTTAGTCTGAAATCCCCATAAGTGCCCAGGAGTGGAGAACACAGGGGGAGGGGCAGATGCTGCTGAGGGACTCGGTAATAAGAGAAACTGTTGTGGCCAGAGATCATTGTGTCTGATAGAACTGAGAGGGCTTTGTCAGCAAGGACACCCCAAAACCAGCCTCAGAACAAAGATTTATTGCTCCAGATGAACAGAGGGCAGGGGATGAGATAAAGACAGAAGATAGATGATGAGGAAGAAGGGGAAGAAACAGAGGAGAGGGGCAAGGGGTATTTGCCCCATAGGGACAAAGGAATGCCTCTGGATAGAGAAAGGACAGGCTAGGCAAACGGCAGTTTATAAAGGGAAAAGGGGAAACCCTGTGTTAGGATAAGTTGATTAATTTTGATTGGGCATGTTAATTAGGTGAGCCAAAGGGGGCTTTTGATTGCTGGACTTCAGTACTTTGAGAGCTGGACCTTGGTGGTCAGCCTCAGGAGGAGGAAGTGGCCAAATAAGGAAACAGGCCTTGAGGTGGCTAGCTTTAGGAGTGTAATCTAATGGCTTTTAGCAAGGCAGAGGGACTAGGGGAAGGACAAGGCCTGCCAGAGTGTTTGCCATGCTCAGGTTGGCCAGGGTCCTTCAAGAACTATGTTCACAGAGGAGTTAAAGGATAGGCTGATCCAGCGGGGATCTCAAAGCTCAGGTGCAGCTTTAGTGGCTTTGCGGAGCCCTGTCGTGGGGCAAGCTCTTTATCGAGTACGAGTGGCTTTGGCGGATCTCAGCGATTTACACTAGCATGTAAGACTGTCATTAAAGTGAGAGAGCAGCCTAGAGGAGATAAGAAAATGGAAGCAGAGGAACAGGTTGGTCTGGGCTGTCAAAGACGAACGTGTGTCAAGCTGGAGTTCCTAAGGAAAAAAATTGATAGAAAACCAAACTGTGCTGAGGAGTGTCTGCATGGCTCTGAAGGCTGAGGAGTGGTTCACAGCAGATAGCCGTGACAGAGCAATGCAGGCAAAGGTGATCAAGCCTGTCCCAAGGGTGGCTACTCATCCCCACAGAATAAGAAGGGTAAATTTCCCTCCAGCAAAAGGTTATTCTAGGGGTGGAGATGGTTTGTCCAGCCAGGGCCTCTTCCAACAACCAGGTACGGTAAATGGGGCGGGGGGGGGGGTTAACAGCTTCAGGGCTAACCCAGGGCCTGTCTGACCCGAGGACTCAGCAGACAGAGCAGAGGGAGAGTAGGGCCGTGTTCACATTTGACCTCCAGTAGGTCTGAACTGATTAAGTTAGGCAAAGTCATTTAATATGGGAGGCTCCATGTCTTCCAGGATATGAAGATGTAACAGCTCAGAGAAAATGAACAAGTATCACAGGAGCTAAGTGAGTTCAAGCCCCCATCCATGCTTCGGACTCAGCCTTGATCTGTGGAGGAGGCAGTTGATGTGAGTGGGTGGAGCCTTTCCATGCTGTGTGCACCTTGCTGTGTCCGCTTCCGTCTCTTCTTGGTTGTGAACTGGGCTCACCTGGCACTGCTAAGGGCAGATAACCATAGACTTCCAGAGCGCTCCACCAGAGTGATCTCTGTAACCCACTGTTGGTTGTGGGATGGTGGTTCTCGATGTTGCCTTGTCCTGTCCATCACTTGGAAAAATTTCATCATATAGATGACATTATGCAAACCTCTGAGTGTTTGGCAGATTTGGGGCCATTGGCGAGACAACCAGGTACTGCTTCTACCTACAGGGGCTGAGCCAATTCAATGGAAAGGCATCAGAAGTCTCCCTACATAGGTAGAAAAAGACACTCCCAGAGGACGTAAGGTTACTGAGTGGAAGCCCCAGAGCCGGGAGTAAGCCTCCCTGTGAGTTGTGAAAGGCTATTACTCCTGCCATTTGTTGTATGCTAGAACTAGACAGTTAGACTCAGTTGCTGAAGACACTGCATGCTTTAACTGCACTACATGGAGCAATTAAACTGGGACTGAACTGGAAAGTCCTACCCTGCTGGTTGGCTTTCATAGTGCCAGAAGTAGCCACACAGGGTTCCAGAGCATAACTGTCACCAAAATTCTTGCTTGCCTATGGATCCTGCATGCTAAAATACCAGCCTAGCAAGCTGGATGTGCCTGCTGGCACAACCGTGGCTTGGCTGTCATGAGTGAGACCAGCAGCCTTTTGATTGGATTTAAGCTCTGCTCCATAAGAGGGCATTCACTTCTGGTACTGTGAGCAGAACAAAAGTGTGTGGCTGACGAAGTCAAAGGTTGCAGTGGAGAGGGAACTTCCACGGTTTTCCTGGATGGAGGTGATGTACCTGCCACACTGTCACACTGCCTTATAAACATGTGTGCTTGTACCCACAGATCAGTTGTCATCAGCCTCAACTCATAACCACTGGCTATGCTCTTGGGAGCAAGTGACTGTGGCTGTGGCCCAGTGGCCTAGTTCTTAGCCATATGTGGACATCTACAGTCACCTCCTCTAAGGCTAAGGGAGGAGCAGGTGGAAAGAGTGTAAGAACCTGAGAAAGGGGCAGAGCATTGTCTAACAGCTCCCTCTGAGATTGAGACATTTCATTCTTCAGGGACTATCCTTGAACAGGAAGGTAACAAGATAAAATAGCTTCAGGAAGTCCCTGAAACTGACCAGATTTACTAGGCTCCTCCCTCCCAAGAGTAAACAACAAAGAGTGTTGAGAGTCCCTCTCTGACAAGCCAAGCTGCAAAGAAGACTCTGAGACCAGGTCAGCTGCCTGTAAGAAGCAGAAACCAGCTGAGCTGCCTGAAAGAGGTTTAGATCAACTGGGGCACTTGGAAAGGGGACTCTCCAACCTGATGAGCTACCCACAAGCTGTGCAGTGTGCACCAGGTTCCCAGCTTCGTGGCTGTCAGTGCAGCTATCTTTGAGTTACTCCTGCTCCTGTAACTAAGCTCTCACCCATATTTCTATAAGTAATGCCAATCTTCACTGGTTCACCAAGTTGGACTTTGGTGTTATCTGTACTATTGTTTACTGTGGGTTCCCTATCTGGGGCTTTTAGACATGTGTGTTGCTGTTACCCAGGAAAAGTTTTGCCACATAGCAACTCTGTAAATGTAGCCAACATTTTATATGATTTCTATGGGTTTTAAAGACCGCACACATAACAGGGACCCAAGTATCTAAGAAGTATGCGAAGTATATATAGAAAGATGTGTTTTCAGTTCTACAGTGCAGGCTGCCTGGGTTCAAGTGAGCTGTGTGGCTGGCAGCTTGGCCTGAGTTTAAACTCTGCTTTTTCTGCTCTGAACTAGCTACATGTGCTTGGACATATGATTTAATATCTTAACATTTGGTTTTCTCATTTGTAAGATGGGGTCAGTCTGATCTTACAGTTATTGGAAATATTAACAGTGATGTCTACAAGGTAACTTTCATATGGTAGGTATGCAGGTGATGATGATGGTGATGATGATGGTGATGATGGTGATGATGATTGGTTATGTTTGTACTTTTCCAGGACTTCCAAGCTGTTTGACACTCAGACTGAGAAGGTCTGAGACAGTGTGCTTCCTGGATTGCGTGTCTTCACCAGCATTTCTATGACACCTGCCTATGTAGGGAGCAGCTTTGTAACTGGAATTAGGGAGCAAAACAGAGAAGATACCGGGCACAACTTCATCCTCCACCTTCTGTGCCTCTGGGCCTCGTCACTGCCACTATGGCTAATGCTGAGGAATTACTGTCACTAAATGAAACGTCCCTGGCTTCATTTTAGCCAAAAGAAGGGCATTCTTTGACTTACTTACTGAGGACAAGCTATCCAGTGTACTTCTGATCACTTTGAAATTTATTTAAGGAGATAGGGATCTAGTGCCCAGGGTGACTTTCATGTATTTATCTGTTTCTCAGTGCAGACTGAAGGAGACACTCGGAGAATATCCTGAAAGCCCAAGCCTTCAGAAATCACTGTTATTCTTCACCATAACCAAAGAAGAAGAAAATTGAAAATTCAAAATAGGTCTTGATAAAGTTACCATTTGCCCCCTTTCACTTATAAATTTGATAAGCATAGTCAATATTTGATAGCATTTATGGCACTACCGAAGACATTTTGTGACTTATTTATTTAAAAATCAGACTTCTGTAAGAGAAAAGCCCTCCAAATGCAGATTTCTGTAGCCCCAGTCATCACATCGTGGCTGCCTTACAGAGCTGCCCTGGTCTTGCTGTGGAAATCTCTGAGAGCTGTGCATAGACATAATAATTATAAAAGAGTCAGCTTCCTGTTTGATATTCTTTAGCAGAACTCGAAAGGACTGGGAAGATGCTTCAAAGGGTAAGACAATCTAGTCGATTTTTCCGTATTGGGTGGACGGATGTGTTTTTATCCTTTAAAGCATATGTCCAATTGCCAACTAATTTAAAAAAAAAAACACTCTTAGAGGAGGAAACAGTATTATAGAATTTAAAAACTAAGACTTGTTTCAGTTTTTCTAAGGATAATCAGACATAAGTATAGCTTTTTTTTATTAGTCAAATAGGAGATTATTAGAATCCACACATTTTAAGACAGTTTCTGTGATTATCACTCAAAATATTTAGTTTTCTAAACAGGAAGATAAATCTCCACTCAATCCTATCCCCCCTCTATGGTCCCATAAGAAATCATTTTGCCATTAGCCTGGAAATGTCCCAAAACACAACAGTGTGGTGGCAGGCTGCAGCACGGCCTTGAGGGAGACATCAGATGTCAGTTCAAATGTGACTTTTGTGCTCTGGACCCCATGTCTGAAAGTAAGGGTGCAGCGTGAGTCTGAAAGGGCCGTGCTGAATAGGGGTGCTCTGCCTCTGTCGGCTTGTCAGCCTCTGGGGAAGTGCAATCTAAAAGCCATCAGCGGGTTCCTGGGCACTGCCTTTAATCAAGGTCTTTCTGAGGGTCTTGAAATATGGTGGGAACAACGAACCTGAAGCAAGCAAATGCTAACCATACAGCAGCCAGCTGCATGAGCAGCTGTCAAGTAAGGATTCAAAACACTTTGTAAATCGTTATCTTCCCCACAGCCCTCTAGTGTTGTAAATATCCATCACCGCTCATCTTCGACACTGGAAAATCAGGGTTGCTCCAGAGCCCCAGTGGATCCTGTAATCCAAACTGGGATCAGACCATCAAGATTTGGAATTGACACAGTGATAAGTTGTGAGCTGGGCCATGTGTGGGAGAAAATGCTGGTCCTATCTGGATGCCCTCGGGGTTCTGTGTCATCTGATGAATGTTGGTGGGGAACCGGATTGTTATTTATGGTTCTTGTCTTTTCTTTCTCTGATTATGGAATTTTATGCTGTAGTACAGGGTAGTTTAGAACTCACTGTGTAGCCCTAGCTGACCTCAAACTCATGGCTGTCCTGCTCACCTTCCCGAGTGTTGGGGTTACAGGTATATGTCACCATGCCCGGCTTGTAATTATTATTAATTACAATTAATTTTGTAATTATTAATCACAATTAATTAATTAATGATTTTCTGAGCTTAGAATACAGAAGAATTGCACTTTAAATCTCTCCAGGAAATTTGTTAATTTGGTTGCCAGCAGTGAATCAGGCATTTAAGGAGAACGCTGTTTCTTTGTCTTTGTCCAGAAAATTCCTGGCTCCAAAGGATTTCCCAAATGAATATACAGACAGAGAAAGCCATGTGTGGAGTCGGGACGGGCTGGGCAGGGTTGCAGCAGAGCCAACTGCTCAGGTCATAGCGGGAGGTTCAGGGACTCCTCCAATGCCCTTTACTTGATGCTATGTCAGTGACGTCACTTGTGAACCACCCTACTTCCACACAGAACAAAACGCTAAGGATCATGGCGGATTTAAATAACATTCATGAAGTTTCACGATTCTTAAAAGTGCAATTGCGTAATAAAACACGACGTACCCTAGACCCCTCCTTCCTTACACGAACCTGAAAGTAATTAGTGTAATGCCACTTGGTAAGTGGGTCAAATTCCCTGTCTATCTCTGATTATCTCTGGCTGGCCAAGGCCACTTAATATTAATTATTAATACAGTTATAAATGTTTTTAATCTGTGAAATACTAATAATGGTGCTAACCTCACGAGGGTTAAATGAGACAATGAATATGCACGAGTTGGTCCACTGTTAGTCAGCAGGAATTTCACACTTTTAGTAAGTGTGAGGCTTTTCTTACTGAATCACATGTAGCAACTTAGCATAGTGAAACTTCTAGACAAGGTTGGTAGTCACTGAGCACAAGGGTGTAACGTCTCAAGATGGCGTTCTGTAACTGTGTCTGCGTAATGAATGATGGCTTTAAGCAATGAAGCAGGCTTTGCGTTGACAGTGCTGGACACATGCATTAGAGAATCTACTGCAGGAAGACTCCAGGACGCTTTCTGTGTGTAAAAAATGAGGAACAGGGTGGGCCAGAGAGGAGACTCAGTCAGTGAAGTGGACCTGTTTCAGGACCAGAATCCACATTAAAAAAAATAACTGGGCTGGGCCACGTATCCCTGTGCCAGACAGTGAGAGACACAAGGGTCTTGAGGCTGGCAGGTCAGGCAGTGTAGTTGACTTGTTGAACTTCAGGTTCAGGGAGCCTTTGTTTCAAAAGATAAAGCAACAGTGACTGAATGAGACATCCTACTCTGCTCTCTGGGCTCCACACATGGAGGTACACACAGGTGCACACATGCAGGGAAAGGGGCGAAAAACTGCATATGTTATGAGGCTTTTGGATGCATAGGCAACAGACATGTTGAATGCAAAAATTAGGCTTAGAATTAAAAAAGAACATCAGCTTAATTTAGTGTATACACACTGATGTATCTTCTTGTCCTTAATCTCGCCCCATCTTGTCCATATGGATGTTTGGTCGTCCAGTCAGCTCACACGGTACATGTGGTTCCCTGGAACTTGGGTTACTATTCCATCTGAAAACCCACTTCTCTGACTAAAAGGTTCTTTGAAAAAAAGATTTATTATCTCTCTCTCTAACCTGGGGTTCCCAATTTCTTAGCTAGACTGTTATCCAGCAAGCCCCAGCAAGCCCGCTGTCCCGGATGGAGCTGGGGAGATTTGTAGGGATTTACAGGGATGCTTGGCTTGTTATATGGATGCCGAGACCCAAACTCTGGTCCTCATGACTTCAGAGCAAGCGCTGCTACCCACTGAGCCATCTCTTCAGTGAGCCTCAGAGTGCTTATAGTCAGTGGTACTCAGTATAGATCAGTTTTGGACAAGGAGATGTAAAAGAATCTACTGGAAGTTTTTGCGGCTTTTCCCATGTTAAACAGAGGCCATTTTCTTCTATGTCTACGAACCGTGGCATGGAAGCACAATTTAAGTAATGGTAGTGTTCTTATGACCATGAAGAAACCAGTCAGAGATAAAATCCAGTGTAGTGAGTGGAGCAGAAACAAAGGAGGAGGGAGCCTAGATGCTGAAGGATGGCACCGACCACGTGACTTCGGACTTCCGGTTACTTGAGACAATGATGTCTTTATTATTTAAGCTACTCTAAGTTGTGCATTCTAATTATCTCAGTCAAAATATATTAATGGACTCTTAATTAATCCTTGTTTTTCATTGCCTCAGGTAGGGCTTAAGGCCTCTTGACATATGATTAAAAACGAAGTAGGTGAATCACAAAACAAATGAGGAAAAGAAGAAGGAAGGGAAACAGAAAGAAGGTTGCTGCTATTATATAGACACACGTCACAAAAACTCCGTGTAGTTTTCAGAAAAAAGTAGAACTTTATTTTGTGATTAAAAAGACACAGCTCACGAAACCCCAGGAGTTGGGGCTGGAGAGGTTTAGAACACTGGTTACTTTTCCATAGGTCCTGAGCTCAGTTCCCAGCAACCACGTAGTAGCTAATACACATGTATGATGAGATCTGGTGCCCTCTTCTGGTGAGCAGGCATAGGTGCAGGCAGAACACTGCATACATCAGGAATACATAAATCTTAAAGCAACAACAACAACAACAACAACAACAACAACAAATCCCAGCCTGGCAAAAGCTTGCAGAATGGATAGGAAGGAGCAGATTCCCCCCTTCTCCCTCGCTTGAGTAGGGAGGTTTGAATGAGGCCGTTAATGAGACCAGTGAGATGAGTTTTGTGTTTCTGAGGCTTTGTGCCCGAAATAAAGAAGGCCATGGAGGTTGAAAACCAGCCTTCAAATAAATGAAAACCAGCCTTCAAATAAATGAAACTCTTTTAATTGCCTCTCTCTCTGTTTCTCTCTCTCTCTCTCTCTCTCTCTCTCTCTCTCTCTCTCTCTCTCTCTCTATCTCTGTCATGTGTAAACTCACATGTCCCCTGTCCATTTCCTCCTGGAGTATTTAAGTTTTTCTACATTGTAAAACGCAGGTATTTCCTCCCAGTTTTGTTTGTTTGTCTTTCAGCGTCATTCATGGGATGTTTTGGTGTATGGAGTCAGGTTTACTAATGTCAGATTTGGAAATAGTTTCTGTCATGCTCAGGAAAGCCCTTACTACCCCGGGAAGAGCTGTACTGGAGGCTTGGCCATCTCCGGAGAAACAGAGGGAGCAGGCAGGGAGGGGTTGAGGAACCTGCAGCTCAGTCCTGGTCCTGCCACCTTGGAGTCCCGTCTTCTGTCCCGTCATTTTACAGCGGAAGGAGCAGTGGTCCAAGGGGAGGAAGAAACAGGACTGAAGCTGCAGATGACAGTCTCCCTGTGACAGCCAGCGTTATCTGTGAGAGGGCGGGGGCATTTACAAAGAAACAATTAATTTAGTGGTGGAAAAGAGAAAAAAATTCCTCTTCTATTCTTACACTTGCTACAGCATTGAAATAAGGAATTACACATGCCCCAGAATACTGATTATGTCTCTGTGCCCAGAATTGATGGCTCTAATTTCTTTTTATTGATTCTGTAGCATTTTATAAAAGTTATACGGATGTCATGGTGCTTACCCAAAGCAAACTCACCGCAGCCACCAGCATCCATCTATAACTGCTAATGGCATCCACAAATTAACTAGAGGCCTTGCAAGTGGAGACCTAGAACAGGCTGTATAGTAGTCAAAATGTGGTAGTTTGTTTACTGGCTCAAGGACAGAAACAAATAGCAAATAACTGAATATTTAGAAGGGGGGTCTTGCATTTATGAGGCAGAAGATAGCAGTGCCAAATTTAACAAGTAAAAATGTGAGCTATCTAATTTGAGTTTCAGATAAATAGTGACTATTTTTAATGTAATTATATCCTATGCATCATTTGAGACATGCTTGTATTAAAAATTATTCGTTTATCTGAAATTCAAATTTAACAAGGCAATCTGTGTTTGATCTGGCAACCTAGCAAGAGAGACCGTTTGTAATGAATACTAACACTAACTCCATTCACTGCATCGATCTGGCAGGCTGTTCCTCTTTCACTCTGGTGAATAAATGCACACGGTACTGTCAAAGACAAGGCCACTGAGAATCTCACGTGGATGTATGTGGAAGTCACCACACAGAGGAGGATTTTATGAGGGGCTAGAAGATGGCTCAGTGGGCAGGAACACTTGTTCTGCAACATTAGGACCTGAATCTGAGTCCCTGGGTCCACGGAAAAAGCTGTGTGTGCCTTCAAGTGTCTGTGACCCAGCACTGAGGGACAGGGGCAGGTGGAGTCCTAGAGCTCGCTTACCGGACAGCCAACTAACCTAAACTGGTGGCTTCTGGCTCAGTGATCTTGAGATCCTTGTCTCAAGGCAATGCAGTAGAGAGCAATGGAGGAATTGATCTGATGTCCTGCTCTGGCCTCCTACCCTCCTGCTCTGGGTAGGCAAACTACATGCTCATGTGCATGCACCCCTCCACCCCTTACTGCACCCTTTGTGCTCGCACGTGCGCATGACACACGTGCGTGCACACACACACCACATACACAATCTCCTACCCCTTCATCTCACTGCCACCACACTCCACACACACACACACACACTCCACACACATATCACAGCACATACACAACTCCCTAACCCCTCATCTCACCCCCACCACAGCACATACACCACCCCTACCCACTCATCTCACCTTTACCACAACACATCCCCACCATGCCCCCCACCCACCACAGTGCACACACACATACACACACACACTCACACACTCACTCACACTCACACACACTCTGTAAACTGAGTAATAATGTTGTTAGTTCCCCACTGCTGCTATAATGAAACAACACAGGTGAGTGCCTTGAAACCACAGCTATTCACTGTTACAATTCTGGGGGTTACAAGTCTGAAATCAAGATGCCAACAGCACCTGGCACCCTCTGAAGCCAGAGGAATCCTCAGTTGTCTGCCTCCTCTTAGGTTCTCTGCCCTTCAGACAGCCCTTCCTGTTGTGATTCAAGGCTTAACACTTCAGTATCTGCCTCTGTCTTCACAGCCCTGGAGTTTCTTCTTCTCTAAGGGCCCCTGTCACGTTAGGTTAGGACCCCAGCCCACCACCGCCTTCTAACTTGAATCCACCCACAAAGAGCCCATTCCCCAGAGGATCACTTCTGTGAGATGTTAGGATTTCACCGTATCTTTCTTGGGAGCACAAGTTAACACCCAAATATGATTGTTTGACATCCTTAACTTTATATGTAAAATGAAACACAGTGTTTACTGCAGTCAGTTTGCTATTTCCCACTTGCAAGTACAAATGCATCCCACACTGGCTCCTGTTGGACTGCTTTCAGTTGGGTTTTATCTAAGAGCAAATAGGAAATTCTATGTAGGGTTCTGGAATTTAAGCTTATGTCTCTGGGAGGCCATGCAGCCATAGCTGACTGTGGAGAGCATGGTCTGGGGGCTGCTGTGTTAATCACGCAGAACTTTGTCTTCTGAGCACAAAGCAGGCTGTGCTCTTCAGTGCTACACCTGATACCCACAGAGCCACTGCCCTTGAGGAAGACTAGTCTCTTGCAACAGTCACTTCTGGTCCTAATCCCGGGTGCAGAGGACTGGTAGTTCTCAGAGCTGTGTGTGGGCTGATCTCATGGTTGTCAGACACAAACAAGAGATAGGAATTATTGCTTATCACTGACCCTTGTGCTTTTAAAGGAAAACTCACTTGTCAGTTGCTGATTCTCAGATGTGATTGATGGCCAGCTCAAGGTCCTCCACAGGTCAAGAGGGGTTCCTTGAAGTTCTTTGAGTCATTTCTTGTATAATTGTCTCAACAAGCATGAGGGAGAGGTAAAACTTGCAAGAGCTTTTACTGTAAAATATGACACAGCGTTCTTATTTGGCAGTGATCTGAGGGACCCTGTAGACTTCTTAGTGTTAGACAGTTTGTAGAAGAGATCCCGAAGGTCTGAAGAGGTGGCTCAGTAAGTTACAGGCATTTCTGAGTTAGGTTTCCAGCAACTGCCTATAACTACAGAGGTCCCTGTACTTTATCCTGGCATCTGTGGGCACCCACACATGTGTGGCATATATTCTCATGGCCACATACAGTGTAAATTAAAAAAAAAAGAAATAGCCCATCTAGGGAAGATATTAAAATATCTATCTATGAGGGCTGGAGAGATGGCTCAGTGGTTAAAAGCATTGGCTGTTTTTCCAGAGGTCCTGAGTTCAATTCCCAGCACCCACATGGCAGCTCACAGCCATGTATAATGGGATCCGATGCCCTCTCCTGGCATGGAGGTGTATATGCACATGGAGTACTTGTACCATAAAAAATAAAAATGTAAATAAATACCTATCTATAATCTATCATCTTATAGTCTATCTCTTTCTCAATCTACTTCAATCCATCCATCATCTATAACCTATTGTTTACCAATCTTCTTTCTTTCCTCCATTCCTCTCCATTTATTTATCCTTTAAAAAGATGTAACAGAATTTAAGAAAAATTTGGCTTTATGCTCTAATCTCAGAAACCGTCTACAAACATGTTCATCTCTGCGTATCACACTTATAATGTAGAATTGAAGGTTAAGTATTTCCTCATGAAAGTAAGACATTTTTATAGCTTAAACTCATTTTCTTGGAAAAATACCAGCTAGTCAACTTTAGAAGACATTTTTGACTTGGGCCTGTCAAGAAAAGAGATATCAGGAAACATTAGGAAATTGATGAGGTAAATCACGTTGGCACAGCATGGTGAGGGCACGGGCAGGGCTGCACTAGAGTTCCTATGCACTCCTGACTCTGCTTTTCCTGTTTCACTGAAGCTGTTTAAGTGTAGATATGACTGAGCTTTTACTACCCATGTTTTTTTTTTTATTTTTTTGTTTTTTTTTTGTTTTTTTTTTTGTGTGAATTTTTAAGTAGAAATTGCTTCTTGAAGTAGCTTTGTTGGCAAGATGTTCGTATTCGAGTTTGATCGGTAGCGGAGAGCGGACCCCAGAGAGCCCTGAGAGCCCCACCGCCGCCGCTAGTCACCATCACACCCGGGAGGAGCCGCAGCCGTCGCCGCTGGCCCCAGTCACCACCACCGCAACCATGAGCAGCGAGGCGGAGACCCAGCAGCCGCCCGCCGCCCCCGCCGCCGCCCTCAGCGCCGCCGACACCAAGCCCCGCCCGCTCCACCGGCAGTAGTGGCGGCCGGGGCTGCCTCACATCGGCGGCACCCGCCGGCGGGGACAAGAAGGTCATCGCAACGAAGGTTTTGGGAACAGTAAAATGGTTCAGTGTAAGGAACGGATACGGTTTCATCTACAGGAATGACACCAAGGAAGATGTATTTGTACACCAGACTGCCATAAAGAAGAATAACCCCAGGAAGTACCTTCGCAGTGTAGGAGATGGAGAGACTGTGGAGTTAGATGCTGAAGGAGAAAAGGGTGCGGAGGCAGCAAATGTTACAGGCCCTGGTGGAGTTCCAGTTCAAGGCAGTAAATACACAGCAGACCATAACCATTATAGACACTATCCACGTCGTAGGGGTCCTCCATGCAATTACCAGCAAAATTACCAGAACAGTGAGAGTGGTGAAAAGAACGAGGGTTCGGAAAGCGCTCCTGAAGGCCAGGCCCAACAACGCCGGCCAACCTATCGCAGGCGAAGGTTCCCACCTTACTACATGCGGAGACCCTATGCGCCTCGACCACAGTATTCCAACCACCCTGGGCAAGAAGTGATGGAGGGTGCTGACCACCAGGGCGCAGGAGAGCAAGGTAGACCAGTGAGACAGAATATGTATCAGGGTTACAGTCCACGATTCCGCAGGGGTCCTCCTCGCCAAAGACAGCCTAGAGAGGATGGCAATGAAGAGGACAAAGAAAATCAAGGAGATGAGACCCAAGGTCAGCAGCCACTTCAAAGTCGGTGTCGTCGCAACTTCAATACCGACGCAGACGCCCAGAGAACCCTAAACCACAAGATGGCAAAGAGACAAAAGCAGCCGATCCACCAGCTGAGAATTCGTCCGCTCCGGAAGCTGAGCAGGGCGGGGCTGAGTAAATGCCGGCTTACCATCTCTACCATCATCCGGTTTGGTCATCCAAGAAGAAATGAATATGAAATTCCAGCAATAAGAAGTGAACGACGATTGGAGCTGAAGACCTTAAGTGCTTGCTTTTTGCCCGTTGACTAGATAACATTAGAACTATCTGCATTATCTATGCAGCATGGAGTTTCTATTATTTTTACCTAAAGATGTCTCTTTTTGGTAATGACAAACGTGTTTTTTTAAGAAAAAAAAAAGGGCTGGTTTTTCTCAATACACCTTTAATGGTTTTTAAATTGTTTCATATCTGGTCAAGTTGAGATTTTTAAGAACTTCATTTTTAATTTGTAATAAAGTTTACAACTTGATTTTTTTCAAAAAAGTCAACAAACTGCAAGCACCTGTTAATAAAGGTCTTAAATAATAATAATAATAATAATAATAATAAAGATGTTTGTATTCTTGGGCAGTGTCTACTAGTCCCTGGCAGAAGCCTTCTGTGAGAGCTGAAGACAGTGAACCCTAGCCCTGTAGGCCTTTATGTGCTTAGACCATCGCAAAGAGGGGCGCTTGGTTGGGAGTTAGAGCTATCCGTAGCTTTTCCGACTCTTAAGCAGATCTGGTGGTGTGCTCTTGCCAGCCTTCCTCTGAGGGGCCGCCTCTCTCGGCAGCTTGGTCCCGGAGGCTCTGTTACTGGATGAATATATAATGCTGCTCTTGAATACTTCAAAACGCCAGGCATTACACTTTCTTTAGTTCAATAAACGATCAGCACAAATATCGAGGAATTAGCGTTTCACTCTCAAGTCCTTCTCGACTCCAGATTTACTCTATAGATCCATCCGCTCAGGCACTGAGTACCTTCCTCGTCCTTGGACTTGTTTGCTGCGCTTTGTCTTGACAGTTGATGGTGTTTCCATTGAACCCAGCCCATGTTCCTGTGCTGGCTGGGTCTGGCTTCAGGTGACAGTCCTGCCCTGATTCTGATCCAGTCTGCTAGAACCTTAAGTCTCTCACCACTCTGCTGGGCTGCTGGGAAATCCTCACTTGTGTTATAGTGTTCCAAGACTTAAAGTGGGCCATTTCCAAACCATCCTGAGTTTTGCCTTAGACTCTTCTCTTTCTGCGTTATAAAGGACGCTGACAGAGACAGTAATAAAGCGTTTGTTATCTAGCTAGTGCCTGATTAACTGAAGGCACACAGATGCAAGGGTTGGTCAGGTGGAAAGTCCAGTGTCCCGGAATGCTGTCTGCCTGAGGTTACCCACAGTGGCAGGCTGAAGAACCAAATGGAAACTTAGTCTGACTTCAAAGTCCAGAGGCAAATACCAGAGAAACAGCTGATTTGTGCACAGAAGAAATACAGATTTCTTTCCAGCCAGGGACTGTTTCAACAGTCAAAGAGGAAACACTGATAGGCTCAGACCTTTCTCAGAGGTTCTGCTGTTAATGATTGTGTCTTAGAAGGATGATTGGGACCTAGTGCATTGCTTCAGAGCCTGTTATTATGTTGGAAGAATGGCGACTCCTTTGTGTGTGACCCAGACAGCGTGTGAGACCCCGTGCACCCTGAGATCGAGTGAGTGTAAAGGAAACCCAAGAAGGAGAAAAGTCCTGTGTGAAGAGCTGAGGTTTGATTTGTCATCAGCTTGTGTCGGGTCATGGGGCAAACACAGTGTTTATCAACGGGTCTGATGGTTTGTGATTGGACACCAGGGTGGGCCCAGAATGCAAGTGGTTTTCTCCCATCCTATCAAAGGCCTTTATGGAGGCCACTTTAGATTCCCTAGTGCTTGAGACACTCTGTGCAGAAATTATAAACCCAATTTTGTTATTGATTTTATGCCAGGAATCCCCTTTGGACTCTAGAATAATGTTTTTGAATACACAAGATGAAATATATAGAATTATGAAGAAAACCAATTTCATCAAAATTCAGTTATCACAATATGGTAAGATGGATAGCTGCCTCGATTATGAGGTAGTGATGTGCACAATAGTTTGGCAAGGAATCTGTAGCAATATGGTAGGCATGGAAACACCTCAGTTCACAAACACCCAATTGGAGGCAAATTCATAAATGCTGCGAGTGCACTGTCCTTTGTTTAGCGTGTTTAATTGGAAGAAACAGTTAGAATTTAGTGAGAGAAAGATAATTTTTCCCCATCTAAGTGTACAGTGCTGTACAAGAGGCACCCAGTTCTTTTTTCTGTGGTGGACATAGAAGCTGTCTGCAGAACAGCTGCCAACCACCAGTCGGCCAGGGCTCCCCCAGTGACGGAGGGACCTATAAGGCCATTACTCTGTGACTTGTGAGCTTTCTCCTGTGTCACTGAATGAGATGTGCTAGCCCCATCCTTAGCTGGAGGTTAAATGTAGTGATCTATGTCAAATAAAATATGTCACATGCCTTCAGGTTCTGAGAAGTAAAGTCAATATTTAGTAGATGTAATTTCATCTAGACAGATGTAGGGAAAATTAAATGGGAGAGATTAGTTTTCATTATTCATGATTTTTAAATCTATTTTTTCCCTTTAATTCTCTTCCTAATAAATATTGCCTCATGATGATAATTTGCAGGATTGTAATAGAAATGTCTAGATCAGTCCTATTTCTTCCCTTAATATGATTTGGCTTATTAATAATTTCTCTGGGACTAGAGAGATGGCTCAGCAGTTAAAAGTGTGTACTTTTTACTCTTTCAGAGGACCTGAGTTCAATTCCCAGAACCCATGTTAGGCAGCTGACAACTGTCTGTATTCCAGTTCCAGTGCCTGATGACTGGCGTCTGAGAGCACCTGAACACACACACACCCCAGCCACATAATTAATAAAATAAATCTTAAAAATAATTTCTTAGTTGAAAGACCAAAACCTAAAATTAAACAGCTTGAAATAGGGTGGGGGTAGCTCCAGAAATTGCTCAACTGTTTTTGGAGTGAAGAGATGAAGGCGATCCTGTTCTCCACACCACTGCCTCACAGGAGAAACAGGGTCATAGTACCATTTTCTAAAGAATTTTCAACTTTTTCTAAACTGGTATGTGCATGCTTGTGTAAATGCATATATATGTTTGTGTATATGTATATGCTTGTGTATACATATATGAATGTGTGTGTGTTGACCTTTGTCATTAACTGTGACAACCATAATGCTTCTGAAGCAGGGTATTCCTCTATCCTTTCTTGGTCATGGTTAATGTTTTGAGCACAGAACTTCCATCATGTGGTCCCTGGGTTCGTCACAGAGAACTGCTCTTCCTAGACAGAGGCTGAAATACCAGGAAGTAATCCTGGCTGGTTGTGATGAGTCATTGTTCAGGAACAGGAATTAGAAGCCTGTTATCTAGGTCGGCTTACCTAATAATCTTTGACATTCACTTTCTTTTGCTCTATATCTGGGCTGCCAAATTTTCTAAGATCCACTTGCAGATGGAAAGCTTCATGATACTCTTTGCAATAAAAAGTGAATAGAGAAAAAGCCAAGTGCTCAAAATGCATAGAACAACTAGTTATGAGGTATCTAGTCTGGGAGATACTTGCAAACACAACTCCTGCATCTAAAGCTAAGGGAATCCCCAGGAAGAGGGGTAGATTGTAATAGTCAGAGGACCAGGAAGTCAGCTGTTTAGACTGTGTCTCCCAGAAATGATAGGGAAGCTACCATGATAACTTAACAATGTGGCTGCCCAAATAAGACCTGAACAATGACAACACAAATACACATGCTAATGGGGAGAGGGGGAAATATCACAGGAGCCTTCCCTAGAACTACAGACAAATTAATGGCTATGGAGAGAGGGAGAAGTAGTCTTTCCTAGGCGTGGACTCCTAATGGTTAAGCAACACCAAGCAGCCAACCCTAAAATTATATTCAAACAACACTAAATGGGCTAATCAGGTTGTATGTATACGTTTACATATATGTCAGAGACCATCTCTTTGAGATGGAGTTGAGGGATATCAGAAAGAGAAGGGAGAACTGTGACTCCAGCTCTCTGCTGGCCTCCTTGGATACTGCACAGGTGTGCATAATGCCCCAATCCCTGATCACATCCACATGTGTGTGCAGACAGGCTCATATAGTTAAAAATCTTTAAAGAACACAGCACTGAGCAATCAGGTGTGTTTTGAAACCTGCACTTTGTATGCAGTACATTATGACTATATTTTCATGTCAGAAGTTCTACAGTTGCTCATTAACTTGGCTACATGGACATCTAAGAATTGGGATAGTATAATCTAATATTAAGCATGGCATTGTAGAGATCAGATACAGAATAACATATTTAGTACTTTTAGTTAGCTGTAAAACTCAGTCTTTTAAAATGTGAATTATAATAATTATTTTTACCTATTGAACAGAACTGTGAAGTCTGTGGTTAGTTTTTCTCTGTAACCTGTTATTTTAGCCTCTTCTTTTATCTGACTCACCTTTTCATAAAAGGCTAAGATAGTAGTAATTTAAACTAGTGAAACCTTTTCTGCCTCAGTGCGTGGATTTTGACTCCTGCTGTCATGAATCAAGCACATGAAGTGGGCTGTGTGCATTAACTCCTCGTATTTCGTTGGAGGGCTGATGAGGGTGGTTAATGGATAAGCTTACTTTGGGTAGTTTCTGTATGCATCTTCATCCTTTACACTCCTGACAGCCGATGCCTGGCTGCTGTGTGCTCCTCGGGAGCCAGGGTGCATTGTGGTTTCGGAGTGAGGGCTCTTTCTGACACTGCCTAGTGCTTCTGCTGCATAAAGAACGATATCACCTCTAGGGGTCATATTAATGAGCAATTCCTTTATCAATAATAGATAGAACTCAGTGCCAGCCTTCAGATTTGTAAGTAAATTGAGCACCGGTCCCTAGTGGTCATTATTGTTTTTTTCTCTAGGATTGTTAGGGAAGCGTTTAGAGTTTTTCTCACTGTGCAGCCAGAAACCAGGGCAGGTGTCCAGGTTTGGGTAGGAAGCAAGAAACCTTACATGTTGGAATCTTTAAAGAAGTTGTTAACTATACGCATCTGTGAGTTGCTGGGATGTAGCTGAGAGGACATGCACACAAACACACACACACACACACACACACACACACACACACACACACCTCACTCACATGCTCACTCACCCCTTGCCTCCGGAGCTAGATAACATGAGACATTAACTCTGTTTGGTAGCTTAATGGCTGGTTTCATTTTACTCAAATATTTGATTATGATTTTCATGATAGTTGAGGCATTTTAACTTTGAAGATCCTCTGAGGGGTTTGACTGACTGAGAGAAATCTCTGAAGAGAAGAAAGTGTTTTCCTTAGAATTAAACACTTCTGAACTTGGCTTAGAACAGTATGGATCTTTCTGTAACAGCATATATCCATTCTTCTTTCCTTTCATCCTCCCTCCCTCCCTCCCTCACTCGCTCCCGCCCTCACTCCCGCTTTTCCTCCCTCCCTTACAAGGCAGGTTTAATAATGATCTCTGTTCTGTTTTTTTTGTTTTTCTAGACAGGGTTTCTCTGTGTAGTCCTGGCTGTCCTGGAACTCACTCTTTAGACCAGGCTGGCCTTGAACTCAGAAATCCGCCTGTCTCTGCCTCCCAAGTGCTGGGATTAAAGGCGTGCGCCACCACTGCCCAGTATGATCTCTGTTTTACTCATAATATTACCTAGAAATGCAAGGCTCTTGTTTCAGAAGTCTGCCTGAGGAGTCACAGAGCACACTCCCTTGTTCCAGCTGATGTAGGTGTAGAAAGATCCCGAAGGCATCCAGCTTTCCTCACTTTCCAAGCTGCTTGTGGAGAATGGCCACAGTCAGACACCTACCCTGACTCAGCCTCACCAGATTATACAATGGAAAAACTCATGCGTTAAGTTAAAACTTTTACCAAATCTATAAATACAGACGGACCTGTCAGCAACATGCAAAGAAGTCACGAGGCAAGGCGGCGGAAGCCAACAGCAGTGTTCCTATAGCAGTGTTAAGAGTTTGGTTCTCAAACCCGACAAAACTCAAATATGCCTCCTGTCGTGATTAGACTGTTCTCTTTTTTATTAATCAATTAAGTACATTTTATTCACCTTACAGAAAAGAGAGTTCTTAGGGGCAGGGGAGGGGGAGGAAGAGCGGAGGTGATTAATTTAGACAGCACTGGTTAGTATGTTGAATTTGACTCTGGAAGTCCATCTTCTCAGAAATGGAATCTGACTACGATTTGCACATGCTCCTGTGTGACACTCGGTCTAGTCCTCATTACTAAAGCTGCTGTTGGGTCTGTGTAGCTGTGTACCGTGACCCTTCACACACTCTTCCTCTGAGAGTCCCAGAGAAAGCCATGCTCCTTCTGCACGCTGTCTGTCACTCTGCCATCAGCATGTGTCAGCGAGGGCCTTGGTGACATTAGGGGTGCCACACAGACACACCACCGTTATCTCACCCCATGTCATTTCTGAGGACGCCGCTGTTCTCGCTCCTCCTTTGGCTTCTGCATTTCTGTTTCATGCCATCACCATGTCCCTGCTGTGACCAGTTACCAACCTACAGAGACACTGTTCCTTTCTGCAGACACAAGGAAGCGTTATTTCTCTGTTCTCTTCAACAGTGAGCTGCTTCTTCTTCTTCTTTTTTTTAATATTGATTTGATGTGAGCCCTGGAACATGCTAAAGCAAAAAAAAAAAAAAAAAAAGAAATGTTCTCCAGTTCATTTTTATTTTATGTTTCAGAGATAGTGCCACAGTTCTTCCTTGGCTGGCCTCAAATGCATAAGCTCAGGTGATTGTCTAGCCTCATCCAGCTGGGTATCTGAGGCTACAGGGGTGGATCTCCACACCCTGACACCTCAGCTTTAGGGAACAGTGCAGCATCATGCCAGGCACATGATAGTTGCTGAGAAATGCTTGTTAAATTGTTCAAGGTAATACTGAGCTTTGAGTAGCACTCATGACATGCTAGGTACTTAAGTACTGGATGTGCACTTAATACAGCAAGCTCATTTAACAAAAGAAAGATGGTAAGGAATTGTCTGTCAGTGTCCAGATAGTCTTCTGATCTTAAAATACATTCTGGAGGCTGAACAGTGGTGGTGAACACCTTTAATCCCAGCACATGGGAAGCAGAGGCAGGCAGATCTCTGTGAGTTCCAGGCCAGCCTGGTCTACACAAAAAGACCCTGTCTTAGGGAAAAAACCAACATACTGGATACTTACACTCATTTTTAGTTAATAGAGGATGATAGAAAATATTTACTAAATGTAGCTTCGTATCTGAAAATTTTCACTGTCTTAACACAGGTTTTACAATCTAGAGATCTGAGGGAACAAAAACATTTTTATCTCTTTTTCTCATATTTGATACTTGGAAGTTGTTACTGGAACCTGAAATCACTGAATAGTAATGACATTTTCTTCTTCAGGTTTGAAAGTGGATTTTACCGTTTTATAAACAAAAGCACACACAATAGCGAACTCCTAGCAGAAAGGTTTGTGATGTATCACACAGATCTCTCTGAGAACTCTTCCAGGCAGAAAACAACCATTTAGAGTACCATAAAAACAATCCACGAAGAAAGCACTGGAAACTTCCATAGGAGAGGTGTGTCACACACACACTGAACCTGCAGGACCAGGAGAGGCCACAATGGACTGCAGAAGCCCGAGGGAACCGTGAGCAGAAAACATCTTCTACTCTGACATCAGAACTCCATGACTGCAGAGACCAAGGGTTCCAGCTCTCTTCACCTCCCCAACAGTACCACATGCCACCTGCTAGAACCAGAGGGATCTGAGAACTTCGTTGCTTAATTCCGTGCAACTGTTCCAGCGGTATAGTCCATCTGTTTGTACTGATGCCGACTCTGGTCAGAAGAGCTCCTTTTTACAGTGGGCATTGGTTAATGCAAAGAACCCCCCAAAACTGATCAAATTCAGGGATCATAAAGGAAGAGGGAGCAGAAAGGATGCAAGGGTCAGAGGACAAGGAGGGAGGCACTGTGACATGCTGTCTTCCAGACCTGACATGTGGGTACTCAGGGACCCACAGCAGCGTGCTTGCCTGCACGTGTTCAAGTCAGTCAGCTTTCCAGTGTTGAGAGGGAAGGGCCCACAGACACTCACCCCTAGGTGAGGAGATATTGGCAGTTCATCTCTCCTAGGAGAAGGAGAGTCGTTTTTCTTCAGGTGCATGGCCACTGGTGGATTGTCCATGATCCCGTGGCTAGCCCTTTATCCATGTGCATATGGACATCACTGATTGGGTTCAGTGGATATTTTTTTTTAAAGCAGGGGACATGATGTATGGGGGCGTGTCTTAGGGGAAGTGGAAATGAGGCACGAATATGACCAAATACATTCTATTCATGTCTGAAATCTCAGAGAATGAACGCAAGGCATCATATAACAACATACCTGTACACATTTATGAGTGCCATGACAGCCCTTTTATGTCTTTGTCCTAACTCAGGATCTTTAATTTAGGATCTGGATAAATGTTCGCTAAGTTCAAGAAAAGTAATTTACAAAAAGAACAGAAAGCTCTCTGTAGTCTGTATGACCACACCCACCGTTGCTGCCTGGGTTATTTCATTCAGGTATTCCCCCAAAGGACACTCACTCACTCTCCCACTGACACGAGCCTCATAACTGGGATTTCAACTCCCTTTTCAAAATGGAAATACTTTTATATCTTCTTTCTCTTGCAACAGTAAAGATAGCATCCTATTCAACCTTCTTGAAGTTCATTAAGTACGTAATGAAAACGCTTTATATATTTTTACTTCCCAGAAACTAATGTGTTTAGCTATTTTGTCCTAAATACTTATTTCTATACTTTTTTCTAAATACTTATTTCTATTCCTTTCAGCTGGCATAGCCACAGATCATTTTGAGGGTTTTCATTATTACTGAAAATTTAAGAATTTTCTTCCAGTTTTGTTGTTACAAACCACACGTCACTGAGTGTCATCCCCACATAAAGCTTAGCCTTTGAGAACGTCTTAAAGGGAAGCAGAGTGGGGTCTCTGGATTAAAGGCATTTTAGGACATTTTAAAGTCCTCCGATTTTCAGTAGTGGCTTACGAATGGGCCACACTCATAATGAGTGGATGGGATGCCGTCATTCAGTAAAGCTCTCACCAGTTCCGCCGTCACAAGGCTTCCTTAGTCACTGTGTTTTATTTTGCATTTCTTTCATTTCCGTGAGAACATGTTCCAATATTTGTCGGCTGTATTTTCTCTGGTGGATTAGGCTGTAATAGCATAATTGCTAACAATTAGCATAAACGATACAACACCCTAATTGTACATAAACATTGTAAGTTATAGAGTACTCACATATCTACCACAGAAACCAAATGCTAACAGTCTGTAAATTTTAACTTTTTAATTTGGAGAAATTTCCAACTTATAGTAAACGATTGCTCTTTTGTTTATTTTATTGCTTTTTAATTTAGTGATTCCCCTTTTCCATAGAAGCTTTATAGTTTTCCTATATAATAAATGTGTGTCTGTGCATGTGTGCAGATACATGTGTGTGATCTCTTCAGGACTATCAAGTCGGCTTGGAACTGACTAAAAAAGGCCAGAGATATTCTTAGTCCTTGTTCTGAGATTGCATATTCAGCTTTAAACCTATTTAAAAAATATTTTCATTAATTCTTTGAAAATTGAATACATGCATAAAATCTATCCTAATCATATTCTCCCACCCCTCCCCCAACTCCTTCCAGATCCATCCCTCATCCCTACCTCCTCCCAACTTCATGTCATCTTGATTTATAAAAACCTTACTAAGTACAATTCATGTTGATTATCATTAATGCATACATCCATACAAAATATTAAATTAAAAAAGGACCTGTGTACAGGTATGAACACTATGTCAGTTCCCTTCACTTCTTTGTCTTAGTTCAGGATATTTAATGGAGGTCTTAATAAAAGCTCCTGAGCCAGGGGTGGGAGCTTGGGAGCCCCTGCCTGCTTCATTCCGGAACACTGGCTGGCTTGCCCTGTGCAGGCAGTCACAGCGCTACATCTACTATAAAGCATTCATAAAGCGTGCATATATGTATAGAAAAAGAGGTTTTATGGAGTTACCCTACAACAAAGAGGGATATCTCACAGAGATACCCCATGCTAGCAAATAAAAACCCAAGTACCAGGAATGGGTTAGCCTGCTGCTAGGGCTTTAACTTAGGACTTCATACATTCCAGTCAAGTGCTTTACCACTGAGTTATACCTCTAGTCTACCTTTGTTTAATCTTGTTTGCTAACTTTATATGATATGTTGTTGAATTATGTTTACTAATTACTACTCATAATTTAATTGTTTTATTCTTAGATAAGATTTTTCTACAATACCCTCTCTTCTGTGCATCAGTGTCTGTCTTCGGCATTTATAGGTGTTTATTTCTTTATTTTTGGTAGTATCTTTTTTTAGTTTTTCATATTTGGGCTGTACTTGCTCTTCTAGAATTAATTAGGTTGTTTCTATCTCGTGCTCTGTTGCCGAATCCACTCAGTATGAAATTGAATGTGTGTAAGAATTCACTTGTAAAATGTTGGCCGAGAGCACAGGCATTGTGTAAAAAGACAAATGGGAGAATAAACAAGCCATGGATTTCTTTACTGTCTGCCAATGCCTGATCTTCTTTGTAAGTTAATTTCTCTTCACAAGTGAATAATAACAAGAACCTTTGTATCTTTGAGATTAATCAGTATCTTAAACTGGAATTGTCCTGGTTCAATAATTACATTTGCTGCTCCATCAGTTCGGATTTGATGGTCTGTTGACATTAGTGGTTCCTGAAAAGCCTGATGATTTATTATCATGTTCTCATTCTGCCCAAGTGACAAATCCACTTATTTCTCCCTTTGCTGGCATCTTGTTAGGAGTATTTCATTGTATTAGAGGCATAATGGCTTCCTCTGCCGGAGAAGGCACAGTGCGATGCTGAGAGCATCAGGCTGGTTTGCCGACAGATGGGTCTGACTTCTAAAGCCAATGATGCCACAGTATTAACTGCCCAAATGTCCAAGTCATAATCCCTCCTCTGTGAAGTGGGGCCAGGGACAAAGCCTCAGCTATTGGTTTTGGGGTAAATGAAATGAAGTTATTTTAATAAATAATAAAAAGTAACTCTCACTGGTGGGTCACAATGTAGTCAGATATGCTAAAGGTCGACATTTACCAAAAACGTTAACCAGTTAATCAGCTAACCAAACAGTAGCTGTTTCTGTGAATTCTGACACGTGTATTCACAATGGAACAGCATAAGGGCATGGGATACCCCCCCCCCCAAATTATTGGTCAAGAAGGGCTGAGAGGTCTCCAAAATAACACAGGCTGGTGCATTGCCCTTGGTTACCTACCACAATTACACATCAGACACTATTGCTGAAGACACCACTTTGCCTGTAGGACGCAGAGAAATCGTTCTCAAACTGAGCAGGAAACTTCTTCCCTGTGGGCTGGAGTGGCCTTATCTAGTAACAGGCCCCGGATGCTACAAAGGTAAGATGTACTGCCTGGTGGAATAGTGCATGCCCTGCTAGGTAAGATACATGCACTAGTGCAATATCAGCGTGAGTGTTAGAGAGTAAGCAACTGCTTTCTGATTGACTTCAAGACCTGCTCCACAGAGGGAATTTCATGCCAGTTCTGTAATCCTGGTCAGAAGCCCATGGCTGGGGAGGTCATGGGTCCATAGAACCTGCCATTGCAATTTTGCTAAACGGTTATGCTCTCAAAGTGCCTTCAAAATACTTGTTCATAGACCTAGACTGGGTCTCTGAGCCTCGTTTAGAGAAACTCTGTTTTGCAGTGATCAGCAGTAAATGCGGTGATGCGTAGTTAGTTAAAGTTCTGAGAAGAAGCAAGGCTCAGGGAACTCAGGGAGTGTCACAGAGGAGGAGACAGGAAGACCGAGAGCTGGAAAGGAGGAAGGGTGGAGAGAATGTCTGTCTGTCTTTTGAAAGTGACACAGGCAACATTTAGTGGATTATCAAAAAAAAAAAAAAAAGATAAGTTAGGAGTGGGCGTGCTGGAGGCACGGGGGGTTGGAGAGGAGAAACGGATGATGAATATGATCGTATTTTATTGTGTACATGTATGAAACTCTCAAAGAAAAATTACAAAAAAGAAGACATGTCTTTGTCTTCTTGGATAAGAATTCTGACGTTGTATTCACTACGAACTTCCTACGGTTTATAAAATCACGTGTGTGATGGATTCATAGGCTCTCCTTGAGGCTGGATTTTCAACTTTTTCTTTTCTAGTCTTCCTTTCTAGTTTCCTTTCTTCTTCTTCTTTTTCCTTTCCTTTCCCCAGCCACACCTTCTAGTAAGATGTTGAAAAAAGAATCAGAGAGAAAGCACCATTATTTATGATTTTAGGAGAGGAATCCAATCTTTATTACTAAGTGGTAGAAGCAGACATAATTACTTTGGTTTTGAACAGTGATAACAACTGTAGTTTTTGAAAAAAAAAAAAACCAGTTGGAGTTCTGTTCTAGTTTCTAGTCCTGGTTTGCTAATAGTGTTTTTTTTTTTTTTAATAACTGGCTTTTGATTTCTTTGTTTTTTTTTCTTAGCGATTTATTTATTTATTTTATGTATCTGAATGCTCTATCTGCATGTACACCTGCATGCCAGAAGAGGGCATCAGATCCCGTTACAGATGGTTGTGAGCCACCATGTGGTTGCTGGGAATTGAACTCAGGACCTCTGGAAGCAGCCAGTGCTCTTAACTTGATTTTTTTTTTTTTTAAATTTTTGTTTTCTGAGATGACCATATGGGCTTTGCTCCTTATTTGTTAATATGGTGAATTACATTGGTTGATTTTCTCATGTTCAATCTTTTATTTCTGAAACAAACTCAGCTGGTTCATGACATTTTATTTTAGCTTTACATATGGGTTTAATTCTGCCAATTGTTTATAGGGTGGAGGTCATAGGCGCGTGTTAGCTCCGCTGAAATCGTGCATGACGCAGGGCGCGAGGCAGAGCTGCGTCTTCTCTACAGTGAGCTGGGACCCGGAGAACAGCGGTTGCTTTGTTCTGTTGTCATATTATTGAGTGACGTTGAACCCAAGCTTCCTGGTTTTTTTTAATGACAGATTTTACAAGCATAGGAAGTTCATAGTGAATATAACATCTCCTGCCTTTTCAGTTGATGCTGTCAGTTGATATTACAGCTCTTGGGACATGGAAGCTTTATAAATGGACTTCAATTATTCTGCCTTCCTCGAGAGCTGACAAACTCAATAGCCCAGATATTTTATGTGAGATCTACAACCCAACATAAAGGCCTTGCTTCCCAGTAGAATTTAAGTAATGAAAACAAAGCAGGAATGGGGGAGGGGAATGAAACTGTGTGGAGCCAAGTCCTTAGGAGTGAGTCGGTGCTGAGGGACGATCCAAGGGTTAGGGTTACTATACCGCTGGGGATTGTTCTGCGCAGTGCTACCTGCTGTAACTGTGAAGAGGCCTTTATGGTTGTCACTGGATTTCTCACAGTAGAATTTCTCTCTGGTTCTGGTAAATGATACAGTCCTAGCTGCAGCCTCTAGGACAAATGTGGCAGGAATAACTATCAATATACGATACAAAGCAGGCCTCTTATCTCAGTGTGGCATGCTTGCCTAGAATCGCGGCACCCAGGGAGCAGTGAGACAGGATCGCTATGACTTAGAGGCCAGTCTGGGCTACACAATGGGATTTTGTTCTGAGCTGCTCCCCCACGCCCCCAAATGATTTATATCCACACAAAAATCAATATAGTCTTCTTTTTAGGGCACCATTGTCTTTTCAAAGGAACTTGAGCTTCTTCTAGTGCTCCGCGCTGTGTATGGTTATGGAAAGTGACAGTAATCCCAACCAGGGAAAAGTCCGGTAAGCGTCTTGTGACCAGAGATTAGTAGTGACAGGTCCTGCATGAGTAAGACTCTGGCAAGTGGCACTATCTGAGCCCTAGGAAGTGGCTGTACATAGGACTCAGCAACCGAAGCATTTAGGGGCTAGCTCAGGCTTCTGATGCTCAAATAGCTATCTACTCTTTATTTTAATTTAAAACTATTATTATTCATTTATCTTCTCAATGATATTTTTTGGGGTTACAATATTACTATGTCATTTCTGCCTTCCACTCCCTCCTCCATATCCTCTATACCTTGCTTTCTCTCAAATTCATGGCTTCTTTTTTCTTCTATTGGTGTTACATCTATATTTGTGTACAGGCAATTAAGATTTGCCTTTTAAAATGAAATATTTAATATTTACACATGTGTATGATGTTTGGATCCATACCACTCCTATTCTCTCCTCTCCCACGCCCTCCCCCCTTACCCTTAACTTTCCCTCTCAGCTTCATGTGCTCTCTCTCTTTTAATACCCACCGAGTCCATGTCATGCTGTATGTGCCTGGTCATAGGGCCGTCTCCTAGAGCCTGGGTCACCCCAAGGTCCATATCTCTGAAGAAAAGTGACTCTCCATCTTCCAGTTGACACAAGCTGCCAATACTCCTCGGGTGAGGATGGGCTATCATCCTTGTTAGCTCTTTCCCGCCCATGATGCATGAATATTTAAGCAACAGAATGTTTGATCACCACTATCTGTATGTCATAAAAGTAGACTTAGTCCAGTCATTCCTGGATTATAGATTTTAAATGTGTGAGAACCATCAACTCAGGGACCGGAAGAGCTAAATGTGACAGATTTAGGCTCACAAGAAAGCCAGCAAAGGCCAGGGCTTCTTAGAATGTGACTTTGTGGCAGGACCCTGGATGCAGAAGTGCAGACTCAGTCTCTCTGAGTGGCCCAGTCACTGGGGTTTTAACCAACTGTCCTAAGGAGGCAGGGCATTCCTTAGCTCTCAGCTCTGGTGAAAAGGGACATATTAATCTGAGGATCCTATAACATGCAGATAGTCCCTGTTATGCAGTGGTTCTGTTTAGAAATTTTTGTCTTTATGATGTTGAGAAAGCAATAAGCAGTCTGTACTGACCTTATGCCAAATTCTGATTTTGAGTGTTTCCTAGACTGTACTAGGATATTCTTTCTTGATATAAAATATTGTGTTGTCAATATTTTTTAGGGGAAGGCTACATGTGTTGTAGTTTGATTTTCTGATGCTGTGATAAAACTGACCAAAACCAACTCTGGAAGAAAAGAGTTTATTTGGGTTCCAGAGTACAGTCCATCATTGAGTAAAGCCAAGGCAGGAACTCTATGGAGTGGCTGAAGCAGAGACCATGGAAGATGGCTGCATTTTTAAAGAACAGGAGTTAGCAAAGTACAGGCTCTTAGGCCAAACTTAATCCTGGAGCTAGGAATAGTTTTTACATTATAAAACTTTAGACTGTAAAACAAAGCAAAACAAAACAAAACAAAACAACAACAAACTCTGTTAGCTTTTCTATTAGAATATTTATTCAAGAATAATGAACATTTGAATTTTGGTATGTGTGTGGCATATATGATTGCATGTGTGTGTGGTGTGTCTGTGTGTGTGTATCTCTGTGTGTGCTCATATATACACTAGAGTGTCTTCCTCTGTTGCTCTCCAACCTTATTTTCCGAGACAGGGTCTCTTACTGAACCTGAAGCTTGACAGCGGAATTGGCTGGCCAGTGAACTCCCAGCGTCAGCCTGTCTATGCCTCCAAGGCTGGCTCTGCCTAATTTTTACACAGGAGTCATTCCTATTGCATAGCAGGTGCTCTTCCTCAGGGAGTCATCTCTTCATCCCTAGGGACATTGTTTCTGTTGCGGTAATTCTCCAACCCAAATAAGACTGGTCAAAGAAAACACAACTCAATAATTATGAATATAAGCTACATGCCTAGATTGGGCAGATTCATCACTACACTACTCTATTCCCCAGCTATGAGACCCTTATAACTTGCGGGTTTTCCAGGCCATGTGCTTGTCCTTCCACCTCCTGGATCTCGTCTCCCTCCTCTGTCATCCTCCTCCATCACCTTCCTTCCCAGTTGTCCTCTCTCTCTCTGTTCCCACCAACCTTTATTTCTCCACCTCCACTTCTCTGCCCAATCACTGGCTCTAGCCTTCATTTTACAAATTAAGGTGGGCAGAAGATTCAATAGAAGTCACCTGTGTACTGATTCACTCCTCCTCTGCAGCCCCTCTCAGGAAAAGGGAATTAGCATCAAAATACAAAGGCGGGGCTATCCACCGCAGTTTCTTTGCTAGAAAAGTCTGAAATGTCTATTGTCCGGTCTTTTACAGAAAGCTTGACTGACTCTTTTTTTAGGAGATAATTGCAATATTGTGCAGCTTCCTTCACAGGTAGGCTGTTAGGCTAGCAACCTCCATAGCAATACATATGCATTTTCAAGGGCCTGCTTATTTCCTCCTGGAGAGATCTTGTAAGCATTCGATAATTATTCATAACTATTCTATGAAATGCAGCATAAGACTTTGTTGCCATATCTCTGGAAAGCCTGGAGCATGTTGGAGTAAATAAACTTTCTAAATTACTTGTGCTATGCGTTATCTAACTTAATCCTCTCAACTTCCCTGTGAGGTATTGTTACCTTCCTTCTGCAGATGAAATAAATGTAAGACACAGAGTCTTTCCACATAGAGCTTGCCTTGGGGTCCTGGGCACGTGATTCAGGGGTAAGGGAGCCAAACAAGCGTAGGCAGAAACAGAGGCAATGTCCACATTGAATAATGAGCCTAGAGAGCATCATTATCAGAATGTTTGATTAATCTATAAGTAGGAAACCCTTTTTTTCCCCCTGGGAATGTGCAAGCAAATTAAAAAGCATCCTTTATGCACAGCAGGATTTCAGGAGCACATGCTCTCACTGCTGCTTGCTGCTTATGTTCAATTTGTTCTGCAGGGCATGGCCACAGGCCAGCACTGTGTGTAGGTAGAATAGGAAGTGCCGGAGTGCCTGAATCTCTGCAGCTCCAGTGTGGGATTTAAGGATCTGGGGCAGGAAGCTTCTTTCCATCCCTCAGTCCCTTCTACCGACTCACTGATGCTTGGAACATGTTGAAGAAGGCACAAAGGCTTCCTTTCACTCACTGTTGAAGATCTGCTTCCCTGCAGTAAGTCCCCAAAGCTCTCTTACCATGCTGTATGTCTTAATCACCACACTTATGACATCTTACAGACAGAGGCTGGGTTGTAGTTTTATGCCCCCACATCTATACAGTGACAGGCTTAAAACAAGCCACTCACTAGGCATTTGTCAAGTGAATGAAATCTTACGTTTTTATTAGAGGCTGTTGTGTAATGTTGTATAATGTTGTGTAACATTATAAGACTGAAACATTCCATCCTGCCTGGAAGCTACTTCATCAGGAAGGTAAACAACTCAAAACTTCAGGAAGTCCCTGAAATTGACCAGATTCACTCCCCCACCCCCTGCCACAGTAAGCAATAACAGCTGAGAGTCTCTCTCAGATGAAGCAAAACTGAGCTACAAAAAAGACTTTGAGTCAAGCCAAGCTGCCAAGAAGACTCTGAGACCAGTCCAGCTTCCTGGAAGAAACAGAAACCAGCCTAGCTGCGTGGAAGAGGTTTAGATCAACTGAGGCACTTGGAAGGCCATTCTTCAATCTTTTGAGCTGCCTGCATGATGCACAGTATGCAGCAGGTTCTCTGCTTTGTGAGCTGTCATGTAAAAGTGTCTTTGAGTAATTTCTGCTCTTGTAACCCCATACCCATTATT
Source organism: Grammomys surdaster (assembly GCF_004785775.1). NCBI lineage: Eukaryota > Metazoa > Chordata > Mammalia > Rodentia > Muridae > Grammomys > Grammomys surdaster. The sequence continues at coordinate 4,731,056 of NW_021604678.1, forward strand.
TCTGTAAGTAATCCCTAACCCACATTTCCATAAATAACCTCACCAAAACTCATTTGTTCACCAACTGGGACTTTGGTGTTATCTGTACTTTGGTCTGTTGTGGGTTCCCTGCCTGGGGTGATAACATGTGTGTGTGTTGAGGCTCCTTAGGAAAAGTTTTGTCACACAACAGTGGGAAATGACCAATATTAGGAAATTTTCTAAAGGGCCTGTCTGGTGCTGAATTGGTGAGATGGAAAGATCCAGAGAGGTTACAGAAGAAGCACACCTATCTCTTTCACAATCTTCCTTGTAGTCAGTCTCTAATTTAGTTATCAGAAAACAGAGCTTTTGAATAGCCAGGGAACAATATTTTCACAGTTATTCCTATGCAAAATGGAGGCAGGTGGGTATGGGCCTTCCAGTGTCCAAAGTGTATAGTATGCTGTGTAGATCTATAGTAGAACCACCACAAGAATGTGCACCACCTCTGTTAGATGACAATGAGTCCTAACACAGTTTCTGAGGTGTGTATGTGTGTGTGTGTTGCGTGCGTGTAGGTGTATGTCCCCTACCTACACAGGACCATCTGATAGGATTCTATGGAGATGGGTGTCTTCAGCTGTGTCCCAATTTTCCCATAGGGACTAAGGCCTAGTCATCTGTTCCCCGCCCATCATAGTCATAGGGTAGTGATACATTATGATAAAACATCTGTTTCATTCTAAGAGACTGGAACATTTGCTGGACAACACAGTTAATAACACCTTGAAGTCTCTTAAGACTTAAGACTGCTGTCCTACTGTGTACTCAGCCTGTTTCTTTAAGAGAACAATGAAACACCTTCCCTTACTTGCGCTGGATTTCCCAGGTAATCAACTTTGCAGCTTAAACTAATGCACAGCTCCAATCTTAAATTATTTCCTCTTGCATGCCTCTGTCCCAGAGTTGTGTGTGTGTGTGCAGTTGAAAATATAGCATTTGGTTCTTTACCAGATGACTCCTTGTCTTTCTTTCTCTCACCCTCAGCCCTCCGCCGATCCAAGGAACTCAGTTAGCTATGCTGGCGTAGCTGACAAGTGGAGGTCCTACCGAGATTGGAAAGATGAGGAAGATTGCTGATGGGCCGTCTCTGGGGGCACGCATTAGGACAGGAGACGTATTGGATATGAACCGAAGGTAAGTTTTCGGGGTATGTAAACGTCATGGGTTTAGCACACAGTAAGGAGTTGCTGGCTAAGCAAATATCTACTCTTCTGGCTCAGCGGGGAACCGCTGTTAAAGCTAGGGTTATTGAAGAATTTACAAAAATTCTCTCCATGGTTTGTGGTGAGCGGGCACTTTTAAGCTGAAGACTGGGAAAAGGTAATAGGTGATTTTTATGCTGCTGCCAATTGCCATGGCCCTTTATTCCTTAGAAAATTGGTTTGGGGTGTTTGTCTTCACCTGTGGCGATTTCTTTCTGTACAGTTTTCCTCCCTCTTCTGCATCTCTGGGTTGCAAATGCCACCCTCCCTGTCCACACTGCTTTCGAGGGATCACTTTCGAGGGATTGCTTTCAAGGATTGCTTTCGAGGATCGCTTTCGAGGATTGTTGCCTACGCTCTTGTTTTTAGACAAGAGTGAGGACTGAGTTGGAGACTTTTTTCCGCTTTTTTCTTTTTTGTTTTTTGTTTTTTTTTGAGAGGGGAAAATTTCATCCCAGATAGAGGGGTGGGGTCTGGCTCCGGAGGAGGGTCCCTGACCTCGCTGTGGGGGCTCCTATTTCTCTCCGCTGTGCTCTCGCTCTGGCTGATGAGTGGAGAGGTCTGTGGGCCCAGCATTGACATCCACGACGACTGTCAGTAGCTGGGGCGCCTGGAGTACTGCGCGGTGATGGGGGCATCTTCCACGTCCTGCTCATCTCCAAGGCCAGGGACTGCCATGGCTGCTGCTGCTGCTTCATAGTCATCACTGAGTGGTTGCTGCTGTTTCGAGTGGCCGGCCTCAAGAGCCTGGGGGACCTCTTCCCAAACCTCACAGTCGTCTGTGGCTGCTGCCGTCTGCAGTGGCGCACTGGTCATCTTTGAGATGACCAGTCTCAGGAATGTCTTAAGGAACAATACTCGGGGGGCCATCAGGATTGAGAGAAATGCTGACCTCTGTTGCCTCTCCACCATGGACTAGTCTCTCATCTTGGATGCTGCATTGTGGGGACCTGTGTCCAGGGACATTGAAGGGGAGGCCCACGTGTGAGAGGACCACCATCAACGATGAGTGCAGCTGTTGCCACTGGACCGCAGATCGCTGCCAGAGAATGTGCCCAGGTGTGTGCAGGAGGTGAGCCTGCACCGAGAACAGCGTGTGCTGCCACCCGGAGTGCCTGGGCAGCTGCCATACGCCTGACAGTCATTGCCTTATCCAGAAAGATACAAACTGCCCAGACATTGAATGAACTTTCCGGGAGGGTGCAGATGCATTGCTTTCTCAGAGTGATATTCAGTCTCATTTTCATATTGCTGTTTTAGATTCAAATCAACAAATTGCTTTGGTTCAAGAACAAGTAGATTTTATGTTATCCACCAGACATGTTGTTAGCTATGATCCCTTCCTTCATGCCATTTGTGTTACACCCGTGCATGTAATTAATGCTTCCTTTTCTGTTAAGTATTTGAGTCAGTTGATTTCTGGCTCTTGGAATGCTACTTGTTATAATCTTACTCGGCAGCTCTTTAATAAGATTGTATTAGTTAATGATACCAGAGTTGACCCAGATACCAGTCATCTGTGATACCAGTCATCTATCTTGAGCTTGTTTCTTCAAGTGGGAATGCTGGTGAAAGAGTGGGCTGGAGTTACTTCCTTGGCAGTTTTTAGCCTAATTTTGCTGATGCTTGTTTTTTGGGCGTCTGTGCCGCCTTCAGGCACAACAGCTACAATCTCAAGCTGTTGTGCGAGGATTGGTGCTTTTACATGGTCGAGGGGATCCCTCTGCTCAAGTGTGGCTGACCATGTTACAACCTAGGCCCGAGCTGCAGCCGGGACTGCAAGGGAGTTTTCCCTGAGAGACATGCCTGGCTGCATAGGGGTTGGTGTTGATACAGTTCCCCTCCTCAGGAAAAAGACACCGGGATGGGTATGACATACCACCTCACTGTACAACAGCAGGGGGCTGGAGGTCATTACAATATCCCCAATTTTCACTGAGAGTCTGGTCTCTGTCTCCGCTTGGCCTCTAATTAAAAGAAAAAGGGTGAATTGTGAGTCACCATCCTCTGCACCTGTGCTGTAGTGCCAGCTCCCCTGTCTCTATGCATTTCCCTGAGAAGACTGCTCAAGGAGAAATCCAAACTTAGGTGGTAGGCTGCCGAGTGTGTCTCCTTGTTCCTGTTTTTATTCCTGTTCCTGTTTGTGTTCCTGTTTTGTGGGGAGTATAAAAGGGAGCTAGCTATGCAGTTGAAAATATAGCATTTGGTTCTTTACCAGACGAGTCCTTGTCTTTCTTTCTCTCGCCTTCAGCCCTCCGCCGATCCAAGGACCTCAGTCAGCTATGCTGGCGTAGCTGACATGTGTGTGCTGGGATATTATTCACTTTTCATAGTAAAAATAGAGGTTGAAAGTGTCTTATAAAGTCAATATCCACAAGAAATGCTGGACATAGGGTGTGGATATTGCTTGACAAATGCTGTTATAAGTCATTTGTTTGTCATTTGTTATCTGAGTCAGTGACTCTGTGACTTAATCTTTTGTAGAACTCTGTTCAAGGCTTCTGTAAAGTGTCCCATGTTCCTTCACCACGTGATACTTTCTGTGCTGTTCAATAATTACAGAGCAATGTCCTTTGTGCGGGACACACACAAAGTCTCACAACAAACAGACACAGACACAAGAAAGGATTCACCAGGCAGCCTTCAGGCAGGCACAGATCAGACTTAGGCAACAGACAGATAAAAGGACAGAAGACACAGGAGATGTGAAATAGAGATTTCAATTCTGGACTCACGTTTGGTTAAATGAGTATATCTGAAGTTCTTTATTTCTTTCCTTAATGTGACACCAACACATTGTTGGTGACATTGTTTGTCAGTAATGCTTTCAAACTGAGCACACTAGAATCTCTGCAGAGAATGAAGGACAGTAGAGCCAAGTGGGAAAGCTAAGCAGAGGTGTGGAGCTGGCATTTGGTATTTTGTGGTTATCAGTTAACATTTTCTGACTGTGAGCATCCTGTGTGTACAGCCATACACATATGGTTGCAAACCGGGAAAAGAAAGAGAGTCTATGGCTTTCTCTTGACACTTGACTCTGGTTCACCTTGGGCTATTGACTCTTTGGTGTTTAGGGCTGAGAGTCATTCAGGTCTACAAGTAATTGCATCATTCAGGAAAATGTCCCTGGCTTCAAATAGAGTATTTCATGACCAGCCCATATATCAGTCTGGACACTGCTGATATTGATAGCGTGGCCTGTACCAGTGCCTCCTCAGAAAAGCCAGGGGTGAGGATCCATTCAGCTTCCATTTCAGCCAGGCGCCAGCTTCCTTTGCCCACGTCCTCGTGCGTATCCTTTTCTTCACAGGAGGACTGTTTATTTAGCAGCAACGGCATGTGCCAGAGCAGAGGCTTAGGTGAGGCTGCTCCACTTAGTGCCATATGTCTCCTTGAGGTACACAGCAGAAGCTGCAACCCTGTAGTGAGGGACACAATCAGACAGCAGTGTCAGAGCATTATGAGTGTGTCAGGATGATGAATTTATGATAACAATGTCACCATTGGCAGCAAACACAATGAGCTGCATCTCAACCAGTCATTTCTCATGGCTGTGGATTGTGCAGAGTCAAGTTTCCCCCATCCCTTTCGGTCTGGGGGATGTTTGCAATGGTAGTTGTTAAAGAAGCAGGAGTTTGAGATAATTTTGGATAAGCTTATTTGAGTTGACTCTTGGCAGGAGATTTGTATGCAGAATAAGCACATAGAGACAGAGACGAATGGGAACAGGGGATGGGAGAGGGAAGGGGCTGGAAGAACTAGAACATTTAGGTCTTGGAGTCTTTCTTACACCATATAGGAAGTGTACGAAGTGATAAGAATTTACGCACACCTCCTTCCCAGGGTTAGCCTGCTCAAAGCTGGAATCTCTTTGTAGCCCCTAAAAGGCTAACAGCTTCCAAGATGATTGTCAGTCTCTCAAGCACTTCTCTACTGTTTCAGCTATACCACAGACCCCTACTTAGCCTGAGTCTGATGGTCACTGCTTAGAACTGAGACACATCTCACCAGCAGAGGGTCATGTCCCTCCAGGGGACACTCAGAGTTTGTCATGGACAAAGCACACTTCTCCATTTTGTCTCCTGCTTCATGTAAATGAGAGTGGCCAGCCTTTTTGGCTCAAGCTGGGAGCCCATTAGAAAGAATTAAGACGTATGAGTTGAAGTGAAAGAAATGCTACCCTGTTGAGAGTTTACAAGGAAGACGTATAAGAAAGGGAATCCTTCATCGTGGAGTAGTCATCGGATGCTGACGGATGGCTGTCCAAACGGGTCAGGTCCCAACTTCTAGAGTCTGTAAATGTTACTTTATATATAGAAAGACAGCAACCATGTGTGGGCGTGATTAGACGAAGAAGCTGTGCTGGAGAGCTGGTGCTCCACGTGCAAACCAGTGTAGCCCAGGGGCTGGTGCTCCACGTGCAAACCAGTGTAGCCCAGGGGCTGGTGCTCCACGTGCAAACCAGTGTAGCCCAGGGGCTGGTGCTCCACGTGCAAACCAGTGTAGCCCAGGGGCCGGTGCTCCACATGCAAACCAGAGTGGCCCAGGGGCTGGTGCTCCACAGGGGCCGGTGCTCCACATGCAAACTAGCGTGGCCCAGGGGCCGGTGCTCCACATGCAAACCAGTGTAGCCCAGGGGCTGGTGCTCCACAGGGGTCGGTGCTCCACATGCAAACCAGCGTGGCCCAGGGGCCGGTGCTCCACATGCAAACCAGTGTAGCCCAGGGGCTGGTGCTCCACAGGGGCCGGTGCTCCACATGCAAACCAGAGTGGCCCAGGGGCTGGTGCTCCACAGGGGCCGGTGCTCCACATGCCGGGTTCTGAGCCCACTGCCTGAGGATATTGGCATGTGGAGATTATCTTGAGACACCCCAGAGGGTTCTGAACCTACTTACAAGCATCTTGAAAGAGAATTGGGAGATTATACACCAGAGGAGAAGCGGGAAGGCAGAAGTAGAGACTGGAGTGATGGAGGTAGTGCGTCGGGTTTCAATTTTAGTGTAGCCGCATTTGTTAGTCTTTCTTAAGTCTTATCTTTTTGTATCTTATTTAAGAAATGTTTTTTTTTACTCTTAGATCATAATGATATGTTCTATATTTTCCTGCAAAAAATCTAGTTTACTCATACTTAAGTTGATTATATGGATTTTAGACTTTAAATATGATGTGAGTGGACAACTAAATTATATATCCTATATTATGCATTGATTATAAGTTTCTATTTGGAGCTCATTGTTTTAATGTTATTTGGTATTTCATTTGTTTACATACATAAGTATACATATGTATATATGTGTATATAATCCTATTGAATTGTATACGAAGTATCTATTCTAGTCCTTTGGTCTGTCTGTCTCAGCCCTATTACTCACATGTTAATTATTACATAGCAGTAAGATGATACATAGGAAGAGTACAAACCCCTCCTTCTTACATTTGGCCAGTGTGCTGGTTAGTTTTTGTCAAATTCACACAAACTAAAGACATGTGGGAAGAGAGAGCATCAACTGTGGAATTGCCTCTATCAGACTGGCCTTTGGGCATGTCTGTTGGGTATTGTCGTGATTTATGATTGATGTGGGGGGTGGGGGACTCACACCACTGCCAGTGGTACCACCCTTGGACAGGTGGTCCCGGCATGCATAAGAAACTCACAGGGGAGCAAGCATGTAAGCGGCGCTCTTCTGCCATCTCTGCTTTAGCTCCTGCCTCCAGGTTCTTTCTACCTTGAGCTCCTGTTCTGGCTGGTCTACATGACTGACTATAACTCTTATGCTGAAATGAAGCCTTTGGTCCATTATGTAGCTTTTGGTCACTGTGTTTAGCGCAGCAATATGGGGCATGCTAGAAGAGCCAGGACTGTATTTTTTGCATGAATATGATTGGGAATGTAATATGCACATAATTTTATAACCTGCTACTTTTACGTAACTTGATAACATATGCTTTTCACAGATAGGGGCCCAATCCCAGGCATTACAAACACTAGGTGGTTTAGCACTGAGCCACATTTCTGCCAACATGCAACTTTAAGTATTCTTAAAGCTCTTGACATTTAAGACTGTTCATAGTATTTCCTTGTGTCCTGTATCATATTAAACAAAAATATACCCATAGTGCATGGTATTTATTTTCAGGTTTTCTCATTTAAAACAACACTAGCATAGTTATATTTTTTAGGATCATTGCACTAGTATATATTCTCAGAAATTGACGATAATTGATTGTATTTGGAATAGAACTTTACATGTTCTTCAGGATTCTTTGAAAGTGTTCATACATTTAATGAGTTCTTAATCAGCAATGGCTACTCCCATTTTTTAAAATGAAAGACAAGCTCATTATATTTAATAATTTTGCCTCCAGCAGGCTCAGCAAAATGAAACGTTCCTAAAGACACTGAGCAGTATTCTTAAGTATTGAGGTAGGAAAGGGCTCACGGTGGTGTACAGGGACAGCATTTGAAGAAGAAGAATGGGGAAGGATGGGCTTAAAGAATCTGTCCCAAAGCACTTCTGATTTTGTGTCAGGAAAGAGGCTATTTCTGCCGACTCCACTTGTTTTCCCATGGTTCTGACGATGCCACATGCAGGTTTTAGGAGATGCTGGCTTTTTTTTTTTTTAAATGTCAGTGAGGTGGGACCACATCCACATTGCTTATAATGACTGTCATCAGTGGCAATTAATTTAGCCTGTCTCATTTTATTCTTTTTGACAGCTTCATGTTTATTTCACATCACAGAGGCTGAAAAGGGGACCGTGCGATTTGTTTTATTGTCAGGCAGTCATGTTAATTTGAGCTTGGTCAGGAGTGTGCTCAGGAACCTCTTCTCACCGCTGCAAAAGGAAACCAAGCACAGAAGTCAAAGCTAATTGAAAAAAATATAAATAATATATATATATTAAAGATTTATTTATTCCATTTATATGAGTACACTGTAGCTCTCTTCAGACATACCAGCAGAGGGCATCAGATCCCATTACAGGTGGTTGTGAGCCACCATGTAGTTGCTGGGAATTGAACTCAGGACCTCTGGAAGAGCAGTCAGTGCTCTTAACCACTGAGCCATCATAAATATATATGTTTATTTATTTAGAAGTTTTGTGTTCCTATGTTTATTTCCCACATGATGGTTCCTCCTGTTTGTTGACTTCTGTCTATTATATAAAGATGGCTCAGCAGTTAAAAGCACTATCTGCCATCAGGATAGATATGGCCCTCATGCCTCACTGGACAACGACAGGGGGACCGGAGCCACTACAAGGTCCCCTTCAATTACTGGAGGTCAGGCCTCTATCTCCGCCTTCACAAGATTAGAATCGCCACAGCCCTTCTGTACTTAGAGAAGGGAGGAGATGTCAGGGGCAGCCCTGCTTATACACTGAAGGCCTAAAATCAGCCATAGGCCTAAAATCAGCAATAGGCCTGTCATACATGTATACTACACCAAATCTTGGGTCTCTGGATAAACACTGAAACAGATGGCTATAAGCTATTGTAAACAGGCAGTTTTTATGACAATTTACGAGCCTGAGTAGTCATAGACCTTGTAAATAGGTAACCTTGGCAGATAATACCAACTTAGATAAAGACAAGCGAATCATAGGCAGAGCCATAGCGACCTGTCCCCTGAACCCTTACCCAGCCGATACCCTGTTTTGAAAGATATCTGTATTCCCCCTGAACACCCACGCTCTGGTGTCATCCCCTTCCCCACATCCTGCCTTTCTGTGTTTATAACCCCTGTGTGAATGAGTATAAATTACAATTTGAAAAAAATAAATAAATTATATTAAAAAAAAGAAATAACACCAGAAAGAATTAGGGCCAGGAACAAATATGGCATTTATTGTAATTGCAATGAAAGTTCCATAAAGATTTTAAGGAGAAATAAAAAAATAAAAAGCACTGTCTGCTTTTGCTGAGGACTCAGGTTCAATTCCCAACAACCACATGGTGACTCACAACCATGTGTAACTCCAGTAGAAGGGGATCCAACACTGTCTTCTAACCTGTGAGGACACAGGCATGCATATAGCACATAGACATACATGTAGGCAAAACGCTCATACAAATACAGCTAGTGACTCTAGAAACTAAAACCAATATTTTGAATGTGTCTGTGACCTGACTGTGTTGCCATTTCTATTATATCCCATCGGATATTTACTTCAGACTTCTGTCTCACTGGCTGTCAGTCAGTATTTCTGGGGAATGCACAGAAATGTCGGTCATATAAACTGAATGCAATCAGCAAGAGGGAAATCTGTGAGTAGGAAATATTCTGTAATTCAGTCTCAGTAATCTGGCCCCACATGGGAAGGCAAGTACCTACCTGGGGCCTGCCACCCACCAACACAGGGACACAGCCATCACTGAACCTAGTGTACAAGAAGCAACGGATAAAAGAGACCAAGATCTTTTACACCCAAATCCACCTGGCCTTGTGTTCTGGCATTACTATGTATACTAGCTGTTTCTTTGTCTATACTGTGAATTTGAAAGGTTAATTGAGTCAATGTATAATTTTGGAGGGCAGGGCAAAGGTAAATACTCAGTAATTGACGATGATAGTTTGTATCTGGAACTTCGAACAGAGCTTAAAGGCAGTGACCACGTTGACTATTATGAAGATGTCCAGGGCTTGTCGCTTTTGAAAGAATTCTATGCAAGTGTTACAAGTCCGACTCTCTGGGAAGCAGCTTTCAGGCGGGAATAGGAACACAGGAATGATTTTGAGATGGGCACTGGGAGGGTTTTGGTTGTGAACTTGGCTGGGCACACCTGTAAGGAGTTTTCTTGGTCACGTTGTACGAGGTGGAAGATCTTTCATAATGTGGGTGGGGCTGGTCACTGGCATCCAGGTATAAGGAGGTGCAGGCACTGGAGGTAAGTTATGGAATTATAGCTTTTGAGAAAGCTTTGTCTTTTGGGCTGCTTATCTTCATATTGCTCTGCCAGACACATCATCTGCCCTTCCATCCTCCCTGAATTCACAAGCAGGTTCTTTAGACTTCCAACGTGGACTGAAGACAAGTAACTTCCCAGGAATCCTCTGGGCCATCAGCACAGCCTGTTGGCCTCTTGGACTGGGCAGCTATAGGGTTTTAGGCTGTCAGTGTGATGATGATAGCAACCACTGAAGTACCCCGACTAAGTGCCCTTCAGAGATATTCTAGGCTGGGGCTAGAAGTCAAGGCTTTTTATTTAATTTCCCCTGCAACATGCAATTCACGGATGTGGGATTCTCCAGGAAGTGACCAAGGGAGAAAAAGGCTGTCCATAGTGAAGACAGTTTCTAGAAAGGGCTAACATCTGAGTACCGACTTTGGGTGATGTTTCTAGAGCTGGCTGGGGCATAAGTTCTTTTATCCGGACCGCATGACTGGGTGGTACCTCACGGTTGTCTGCTATAGCCAGAGTTCTGTTTTCTGTGGTCACACTATGTGAGTTCCATCATGCCTCCTGTTCCTGCTGCTTTTGCTCAGGAAATGTTCAAGTCACTTCCAGTCTCCTTTAGACTGCCTCTTCATCCTTTTCTCGGGCTTCCTTTGCAGTATCGGCCTTTCTGAGTTTGACTCATTTGGCTTAGCAAGTTGATCTCAAGTTCTATTTTCCTGCAAATGATACAATCTATTCTTCCTTATTGTTGGATAAAACTGCTCATGTGTATGGAAATCTTTTAAAAAAATCATTCATCAGTTGATAGGCAAATAGGCTGGTCCCATATCGAAAATAATGTTCCCTACTGTAAATAATGCTTCAAGCAACATAGATACTTAGGTGTATCTGTGGCATGTTAATTTAGACTTTTAAGTTTATTCCAAATTAGCACAGCAACATCATATGGTAACTGTTTTTTAGTTTTTGAGGAAACTCTATACTGATTTCTGTGATGGCAGTGTTAATTTACATCCTGCTAACAGTTTATAAAAATTCCTGTTGGCTGCATCCTCACCAGCATTTATTGTTTGTTGTTTGAAGGAATCTCAAGGTAGTTTTGATTTGAACTTCTATGATGGATAAGGACAGTGAACATTTTATATCTTCTTTCAATACTTATCTTTGACTTCATTTGCTGATTTGGTGACTGGATAATTGTTATTCCGGTGTTTAATTTTTTTGCCTTCTTTGTAGGTTTTAGACACTCACTCCCTATAAGATACACAGCTGGCAAGGATCTTCCTTTCATCCTGCAGGCTGGCTTTTCCCTCCACACATCGTCACCTTTGCTGTGCAGAGGCTTTTAAATTTCATGCTGTCCAGTCTGTCAGTTCTTGAAATTGTTTCTGGAGCTATTAGTGCGCTGTTCAGAAAATTCTTGCCTGTGCCTGTCTTAAAGTGTGTGGCCTCTGCTTTTTCCTAGCAGTTTCAGGGATCCATGGATCATCTGTTGAATGTTGAAGAGACTGTATTCTTTAGTGAGTATTTTCTGCCCTGGTCAGAGATCAGGGGCTGTGGCTGCATGGGCTATTTCTGCATCAATTCTATTTCACCACATGGCTGTTTGTGTGCATTCCCACACTGTTTTTGTGACTATGGCTCTGTAGTGTAATTTGAAGTCAGGTGTAATTTGAAGTAGGTTCCTTTGGCACAGCCCTTTCTGCTCAAGATTACCCTGGATATTTGGGGTCTTTTGTGATTACATTTGTGTTTTTATTCTATTTGGTGAAGAATGGAATTTTGATGAGGATTACATTGAATCTCTGCCCGATTCTGGCAATACAACCATTTTCATATTACTAACTCTAGGATTCATGAGCATGGGAGAACTTTCCATTGTCCATTGTCTTTTTTTAGTTTCTTCATTACTTCGTAGTTTTCGCAGTAGAGGTCTTTGTTCTCTTTGTTCAGGTTTATTTCTGACTATTTTAGTTTCTTGAGGATATTGTGAATGAGATTATTCCACTGAAATATTTCTCAGCATGTTCATTATTAATTTTTAGAAAACATATTTGCTACTATATGTTGCTATTTTCATGAAAGTGTTTATCAGATGTAAAAGCTTTCTGGCCTAGTGTCTTAGTATATCAGAGATAGGATTTTAAACTAGACAAGGCTGATAAGCCAAAGGCATAACTTATCTGGAATCAAGACATTATGCTTCATAAAGTTAAGTCTTTCTAAGTTTTTTTTTGTGTTGTTTCATCCTGTATTTGTTGTGGTTTTCTTCACTATGATAAAATACCTGAAGAAACGATTTAAGGAAGGAAGTATTTATTCTAACCCACAATTAAAAGGATACAGCCAGTCATGGTAGGGAAGGTGTAGTTGTTCCCAGTGACATACTTCCTGAAATATCTACCTCTCAAAATAGATCACCAGCTGGATATGCATTGTTTAAGCTCGTGCTCATGGGGGACATTTCACAATCAAACCATAACATTTCTGCCCTGATCCCCATAGGCTAGTATCCATCTCGTGATGCAGTGTCTTCAGTTCAGCATGAAGTCCCAGAAGGCTTCAGTTCTAACACTGTTCAAGCGTGCAGTGTTTCTTCTTGAGATTCAAAGCAATTGCTTTAAAAAAAAATTGATCTAAAAAATCAAAGCAAATCTTTAAAAAGCAAAACCAGTTACATGCTTCCAACATACAGTGGTACACGGTAAACATACAGTGGCACAGAAAACATTCCTGTTACAAAAGGGAAGAACAGGAGGATAACAAGGAAATGACAGACCCAATCAAGATCAAAATCCAGAAAGGCAAATTTCAAACCCCATGTCTGGAGCACCAGATGGTATCATCTGTGATACAGTGGGCTTGGGTAAACCTGCTCCTGATGGCATCATCTGTGATACAGTGGGCTTGGGTAAGCCTGCTCCTTCAACTCCATGACCTGCAGCATTTGAAGCCTCCCAATTGACCAACTTGTTGAGGGAGATATTTAAAATGGTGTTTTCTTGGGCCGACTATCTAAGGCTCTTCCAGTCTTTCATGCTGTCTCCACAAGGCTAGGCTGAGCCCAAACCATTCTGCCATCCATGCAGTACCCAGTATAAAATGAGACTCTAATGCTTAATGATTAACCAAAGGCTTTATATGTTTGGTAATGCTCAATTAACAAGATGCTCATATAATTAGAAGTTTTAACCAATTAACTAACTTAGATATAAGTTGCTACCAAGAACTGGTCTCAGTCCAAGCGTGGTTCTCCATCCTCCTACATCTCTGTCTCTCCCTTGCCTCAATCCTCCCCTTCTGTCTCCTCTTCCTCTCTTACTCCCCCTCTTCCTCTCCTTACTCTTCCCACCTTAGCTCCTCCCAACTTTTGGGAAAAATATCCTGCTACACCAACTCAATTTACTATCTTCAGCTTTCCTTGGCATATGTGCCATGTCTCTGTAATAGCTATTATTCTGGGGTCTCCATTACAACATAGACATTGTCTCCATAGCTTTGTACATGGCCTACTCTAGAAATCAATTCAGGGAACCTGACCTGGCTTCAGAATCTTTCTTGAACTTTGGTGTGTGCCTCTAAGACCTCTTACTCTTGCAACTAGTATCTCAGGGATGATGCCAAATTCAACTTCTATCTTGAGATATAGCCCAGACCCCCTGGACTACAGAAACAGTAGACTCTGCATGCCTTTCAGATGAACCTTTGAAAATACTTCCATCAGTGTCTCTCCTGGAGGAGGGCACCAAGGAGACTCCCTGTTTAAGCAATCACTTTTCAAATGAATTCGCCTTGTTTTATATGTTTGGTAATGCTCAATTAACAAGATGCTCACATAATTAGAAGTGTTAACCAATTAACTAACTTAGATATAAGTTGTTACCCAGAACTGGTCTCAGTCTTGCCCTCCTTGGGCAGTCTTGCCCTCCTTGGGCAGTCTTGCCCTCAAGGTACCTTCACTATTGTTGTAAACAATAATGTTCTCTTTAGTGATGTTAATCTCTCTGGCAGGTATGGCCACCTCACCTGCACCTTTGCCTCATTCTCAACTTTAACTAGCTCCACCATCCCTTTCTTGCTGACTGTAAATCTTGATGGAAGTAAGCAATGACCACCACAGAACCATGAACCATGGGACCTGGATATTATTCTGTCTTGACATTTCCTCCACCAAACAAGTTAGTCAATTTAGCTTGGCTCAAATTTTCAGGACATTGGCTAACACAGCCAGGTTAGTTGCGAGATTCTTACTCAATGACCTTTGAAACGTCATGATCACAATTTCTATTGTGAACGTTTGTGTTGGCATTCTGGTCTTTTTTTTAAATTTTCCTGAATTTTATTTTTCATATGAATGTACTAATATGTTGTGGGTGGGTTGATACAAATTGCTAATTATCAACTGTTAGAATCTTCCCCAGTCCCCTGGTTGACTTAAGGGAAAGACTGTCAGTCAGACATCAGGTAGTCCTCCCTCCTTATCATCTTTTATTGATTCTTTGTGAATTTCACATTATCCACCTCAATCCCACTCATCTCCCTGTCCCTTCGTATCTACCCTCTGCCCTTGCAACCTTCCCACCAAATGAAATTACAATGATAGAATAAAAAATTCTTGTCATGGAAGCTGTAGTTTGTCACAAGTATACCCTTTTGTCCACACATCTTTACTTGCAAATGTTCATTGCAGTGAATCACTGGTCTGTTCTGAAGCCTCTGGCTTCTGACACGCTATCAATACTGGATCCTCACAGGGACTTCTTTCAGATATCCTGTTGTTGCCCTGTATCATGGAGAACCTGCAGCTTTAGATCTGCAGGATCTTTCATTCGCTGCAGCAGATCATGGACGGGGCAGATGTCGGGGTGAGCCTACTCGAAGTCCTGGATCTGGGCCTGGGTATTAGCTGAGTTGGTCAGCCCTCCAGCTCTCCTGCACCCATGGCTCTATTGTGAACACTCCAGCGCTGGCTTGACTAGCCCTCCAGCACTGCTCTGGCTAGCCCTCGAGCACTGCCCTGGCTAGCCCTCCAGCATTGCCCTGGCTAGCCCTCGAGCACTGCCCTGGCTAGCCCTCCAGCACTGCCCTGGCTCGCTCACTCAATGATGCAGTGAAAGTTCAGGGCCAGTTCTCCTCTGGGAGGCTCATCCATACCTTTGCCACCAAGGCCAGTGAGGGGCAGGGCCTGCTCTCCCGAGTGCTGTAACTGGTGAGGTGCAGGGTCAGCTTTCTAGCTCTTATGACCTGGGGTCAGCTCTCCCACCTGCTGCCAGCGGGACATTAAGGTCCCTTAAACATAACTTTAGGACATATCTACAACTATGGCTCCAGACTCCATTTCCCTGTCACCAACTTTCTGTATTATTTACCTTTCTTGTCATTGTAACCAAATACCTGACAGAAGTAGTGTAAGGGAGGAAAATTTTGTCAGGCTTACAAATTAGGGGACACAGTCCACTGTGGTAAGAAAGTCACAGTGCAGCTCCGTGGTAGCATTACATGGACTGTCCGGAAGCAAAGAGCAACAGGAAGTGGGGCTGGGCTCTAACCTCCATTCCTCCCCCAACCTACTTCCTGCATCGCAAACAGGAAGTGGGGTTGGGTTCTAACCCCCATCCCTCCTCCTCCCCCAACCTACATCCTGCATCTTGCTTCCTCCTCTCAGAACAGTGTCACTACCTCGGGACTAACTGTTCAGACAGATGCGCCTATGGGGACATTCCACATTAACATTGTAGCACGCCCCACTAGGAAGTTAGTGTTGATCTGGGCCAAATGAGACTGATTTTAGTTGTATCCATGTTGAAATCAAATATTAAACATGAGCAGTTCCCTGAATGTTGGGGGAACTGACACGGGATTAGATTTCCTGCGTTTCTTCCACTTGATATTCAGAGAAATTGTCATTCCAGAGCTGACTTTCCGTCTCATTACTGTGGAGACGCCATTTTTTTTTAACTTGTGAGGAAAGCTCAGAGTAGATTATATCACCACCACCACCACCACCACCACCACCACCACCACCACCACCACCA
>NW_021604678.1:4747228-4755480 GCF_004785775.1 Grammomys surdaster
CACCACCACCACCACCACCACCACCACCACCACCACCACCACCACCACCATCTTATTTTTACCATTGTCGTCATGTTACATTACTACTGTCAGCTGTACTATCCTTACCAAGCCCTGTCATGGATAGCTGTATGCCACCAAACCATCAAGATGGTTTTTCCTTCCTGCCTTACCAAGCCTAGAAAATTTAGGGTGTGCTATTTTAGGAGACAAGGGGATTTGGAAACGTGTGGTGGCTCACACTTGCAAGCTGAGCATTGGGAAGGTTGACAAAGGAAGACTGTTATAAATCCAAGGCCAGCCTGGGCAAAGCAGCGAGACTCTGCCTCAAGAGTAAAAAGAAATTTAAATCCTGACTAGAAATTTAAATACTGTTTACAATTAACAATCACTCATTATTTATAAATAACGGTATTTATAAGTCCCAGTCTTTAAAGATATGCTGAAATATACATAGATGAAATTACATGTCTTGGTTAACCTCAAAACAATACAGAGTGAGTAGTGACTGGCCCCACGTTGTCAGAGGTTGGAGCCTGGATGTAGAAGTTTGTAGGAATTTGAGGTGTTCTTGCTTATATTCTTACTGGTTTTAAATATTTCATAATAAAATATTTTAAAAACATAGAAAGTATCATTTTCCTTTTAAAAACCAGACACACCAAACCAGAAATGGTTGTAAAAGTGACCATGTATATGAAATTTTAGACGCAGACTCCAGTGAAAGAACTCCAGTGTCCCCTTAATAGCACATGGTTAGCATTTGGAGTTACATAGTTTAAAAAGACACTTTCCTGTTTTCTGTTGCAGAAGATGTAGCACGTTTTCAGTCTTTTGCTTTGTAATATTTGTGTTCCGTGTTCTGAGAGGTGTTTCCATGGTCTATGAAGTGTGCACACGCATCCAGACCTCTACACAGCTTCTGTTACAATGGCCATGTAGAACATGTCACGTGTGAGCTATTTTCATTTTGTAGTTAATACATGCACATTGTGTTGGATATTTCTTTAGTGTCAGTGAGACCGTACCTGCTGTCACTATGTGATCTTCCTCTGGAATTATTCAACCTTCCACAAGGAAATGAGCGAGGTTATAGAATTACACCAAATCCCCTATCTCTTTTCTTCTTTGCCTGTATATAGTCATTATACTCGAGACAGACAAATGAAGCGGTGGGTACCTTAGTCTTTGAAGCTTTATTACAATTTAGAAGCATTAAAAAAAGAGAAGAAAATGGAAAAGAAATCTTATCTAAGGCTGGAACAGATCATCACGTTGAATAGCTGAATTTTCCATTTAATGACAAAGAAGAATAAAGATAGGTATTATAAAGATATGACTTCATTACTGGTATCACTCAGCATCTTCAATTCTAAAGAACTGAATGGAGCTTTTAAAGGACTCTGTCATAACACAGAATTGACGGTTGAGCGTATCCCTGGGGAAGCTGAAGAGGGGTCCAAGCCCTTTCGTTCTATTTAAACTGCCTAGGCCAGGCAGGCCCATAACCTACTGCTCATTCCAGACTTCAAGGCTCCCCTTGTTGCTGTGGCTACTGTCTTGTTTTCTGACCCTCAAGATCTGAATGGACAGAGGCTGGGCCAGAACATACAGAGCTGCTGCAGCAAGTGCTGGCACTGTCATTTCTTCTAACATCCTCCCCTCTCCCTGGTATCATGCTCCTTTAAGATGCAGGATTCAGCCCCTCAGCTCCAGGGAAAGATAAGTTACCCCTCTCCCCTCCTCCTCAGCACTGAGGGGTTTCTGAGAGACATAGCAGTGATCCAATCCCCTGTCAGGCCAATTACTTGTAGAACAGCCGTGGGTCATTTTCACAGATGCTTGCTGGGAGCCTGGGAGAGAATCAGTTCTTTGACTCTAAGAGAGGCAACGGGATAGATGCCTGCTCTCCTTGATGTGTTTGTAATGTTAGGTATGGAGCTCCACAGTTATTGTAGACACAGGAAAAGAGGACTGAAGAGAGATAAGCCTGAACCTCATCTCTGTGTCTCGAGATATGAGTTAATAAATTTTCTAAATTGTTCTGCTAAATAAGGCATTTTTTTTTAAATAGCAAAACAAGAGAGATTTGGAGTCCTTTTCAAACCCAAGTGTCGCCTAACTGGGTGGACCCTCTGTGGAGTCTGGTTCAGATCTCTTGATTTATCTGAGGTCTCAGAGAGGTACAGAGATGCTCCTCCTGCGTCAGAACCGCTTAAAAATTGTGGCTGCATTCCTCAGCCTGCAGTTGATAAGCTCCATGCATTCCTCTAAAGGATGCCACTGATAGGACGAGTCCTCTAGGAGCAAGTTCTTTAGACTCTCACCCCTGGGTCCAAAAGCACCTGCCTCTATCTCTCTGGGGAGGTAGAATGCAAACAAGAAGTGTTTCTCTCATATAGATAGAGTGTTTCCCGAGAAGCCTTGTCTATCCATTTGGGGTGGCCTGTTAGCCTTTGTCAAATGAAGGCTGAAACAATCGTGATAGGCAATTTAAAAGTTTTGGTCAGGCATAATAGTAGGGTTGGCACCCTGAGTGATTTGTTTTCTTTATTTGTTTGTTTGTTTTTTTCAAGACAGGGTTTTTCCGTGTAGCCCTGGCTGTCCTGGAACTCACTCGGTAGACCAGGCTGGCCTTGAACTCAGAAATCTGCCTGCTTCTGTCCCCCAAGTGCTGGAATTAAAGGCATGTGCCACCACCGCCCGGCCTGAGTGATTTTCTAAGTAGGCCCAGTGTGTGTGGCTGAGTTGCATGCTGTGGGTAAGATAGCCAACACAGGCTTTGATGTATAACAGATAAATGTCTCCAGCAGAGAGAGCTGAGGTAATGCATTGCATGAACAATTTAAGTTTGAAATTGGTCTGTTTTCTTTAAACTGTACTGTCAAGATGTGACCGATGATTTTCACCCTTGGGGCGGGACACTGGAAAGTCATACTTCAGCAATGACAGCTTAAAGAAGTGATGTTTTTAACAGCATTCTAAATATTCAGCAGGTTCTGCAGGCATGTGTGTATGTATATATGTGTGTACATTTATGTATATAAATGTGTATAGGTATATATGTGTGTATGTATGTATATTTGTGTATATGTGTATGTATGTATATGTGTGTAGGCATATATATGTGTGTATATGTATGTATATGTGTATGTATATGTGTGCATATATATGTATAAATCTCCCTGGTGGTCTTAGACTTCTTTATCCTAAACTTAGGACTTATCCCTGTTAGAGATTTTGCCAGGCTGACATAGAAAATATCAGTTTAAAATTTTATTGTAATCTCTTGGACAGTGCCAAGCAGAGATGGCATTTGTTCACACTGCAACCACTTCAGACGCCTTCTGCTCATTTTTCTGTTCTCTGAGTCCAACTTACAGTAGGCAGTGGCTCTAACCACTCCTGTTCTCCCGAGATTTTTGAGCTTTTTCAGAATTTCAAACATAGGTCTTCCTGATTTTATTTATTTCTGATCTCTGCTATTCTTCCTTCTGGGTTTAGTTTCTTTCTCTAGAGTAAATTTTTGGCTTTTTTTTTTCTAGAAAAATCAATCAATAAGGACTCTCTATTTTTCTATTACACTCATTGACACAGCATGGTTCAGGAATTGTGCTCGGGTTTTGATGAACTTGTCAATGGAAGGCACGAATACCTTAGGGTGACAACAGAGCTCAAGGGACCATTGTCAGCCAACAGACGAACAAAGAGGAGCTGAGAGAAACCCGAGAAAGAGTGAAGCAGAGTCTAAGAACTACTGGTTTAGAATCCTAAGGATTTAATTATCGATTAGGTCACTGCAAAAAGGATTCTCCATAACAACAACCTTAAAATAGTTTTCAATTATTTACTTTAGAGGAGGTTCCACTGAGATTCCCTGACCTCTCTTCTCAGCTTCCTAATGCTGGGAATATAAGTGTGTAAATACTTGTGTATACACCGCCTGGCATCATTTTTTTGTAATTACTGAAACTCCTGATGTGACTAAGTGTGTACATACTTGTGTACACCACCTGGCGTCATTTTTTGTTCTTACTATAACACTTGATAGCGTCACGTGTACTTCAACATCGCTTCCCACCGGAGCCACATTGCATGGCTGCACTCTTAGCCACCAGAGGTCTTGAGCAGGGCACTGGCATCTCCACTGTGTGTCTTAGGACCATTGCTTTCCTGTCAGAGGAATGAGTTGTGACCTTTTCAGATTGGGCTGAAGGATAGATAGCAGGGAACGCAATTAAAGAATGATAGAATTTCCTTTCTAGGCAAAAGCTGTTGAACCTTTGAACGAGGCCATAGCAGAAGCTGAGAGCCTTGATGTAGTCTAATAATTTCCAAGTCGGGAAGAAATGGGGTTGTTGTCCAAAGTAGGGCATATAGACAGAAAACAGACTATGTGGGAGAATTCGTTGACATTTAGACATGTTGAATTTTAGACATGTTGCATTTGATGAGCCTAGGGATATTTACTTAGTTTATTCAGGGGTTGACTTAGGCAAACCTGGCCATCAATGACAGAGCGGTGGATAGGAAAATTGCTGGAGGATACACAGCTTTGGAGCACACTGTTGGGGATGAGGGGGGAAGCATGCACCTCTGACAGTCTCAGGAGTGATGGCAGAACCTGGGGCATGGTCGGCTGGCAGGTGAACAAGGGAACCTGACAGAAAGCAAGTGAAAAGGGAGAGAATCAGAAGACTGTCGGCTTAGAATCCTAACAATGTTTGTTTGTTTGTTTATTATCCCACTCCCATACGAGTTCTCAGTTCTAGCTACCATTCAGTTCTGATTCCCAGTCCTTTTCCAAGGACACTGCTAGCCCAGTGTTTCAGAAGAAAGGCATCTCGATGAGAAGGTGTTGATGGGAAATCTATGCACTATGTGGAAGAGGAGTGCTGTAGGACCCCAAAGGGCTGCTATGCCCTGGCTGAACCTTTTCGTATGCTGCTGTCTACTAAGTAACATTCTGCGGTTCCTCTAGGATCAAAACATCCTGACTAAGGCATGGTGCCCCAGGAAGGGAATTTACTCTTGACATCCTATTGCCCCCCAGTTGAGTTCCTGTTTTTTCCTGAGTTTGTATTTTTCCTTCCCTGGCTTGCTGTATATATATTGAACCTGCTCAGTAAAGGCATTGGCATTCTCCCACAACGAATGACCAGAGTCTGAGTATTTCTTTAATCCCCCAGGCCTACGCCCGAGCTCGGTACCGCGGGCAGCGCTGGCGCTGTCAAGTGGAGGTTCCACCGAGATCGGGAAAGAGAGGAGAACCTGACGGGACGTTCCTGGAAGGAGCCGGCTGGACTGGTTCGGAGAGTGGAACGTATTGGAGAAGCGGCGCAGGATTAAACTGAAAGCAGCGCTACGAGAGTGTGAGCTTTGATCGCGCCATGGGAATTGTGAGTTCCTTTCTACGTGTATTGACACGGGATGATGCAGGTAAGGAATCCTTGTATGAGGTGGAGAATAGCTCCAGCTCTGAGGATGAGGGAGAAATTTTAGAAAAGGAAAAATTGAAGAAATGCAAGGTCAGAAAATGGGAACGGGAGCCTGGAAAAGGGGAAGCGAGAGCGGACAAGCTACTCAGTTCCCCAGTGGCAGCGGTGGCATCCCGGATGGCGCAATGGCCGGGCCCGGGGCATTTCTGCCGCTGCAGCAGCAGTGGTGGTGGGCAGCTGCAGGAGCTGCAGAGGCCACAGTCCGCACCAGCCATACCGAATAAAACCAAGAAAGAGAAAGAACCACCAAAACTAGTGAAAAGTGGAAAAGGTTCAAAAGAAGGAGAAGGACAAGATATAGCAGAAGTAGAGATAGCCAGCAGGAAAAACAGCCTCGGAGCTGTCCAGTCTTCGACACCTACTAAAATAAAAGTACCAGTCCCTCAGCCAATCGTAGTCCCTGTGAAGAAAGACAAATGGCAGAACTCTTCACGGGTTAATGCCAGCAATAATAGAGAACTGCAAAAATTCCCATCTTTACAAGATGTTCCTCCTGTGGGTCAAGAGAAGCTTTTCATCCAGAAGCTAAGTCAGTGTTATGTCATCCTTGACTTTGCTTCTGACCCACTGAGTGACTTAAAATGGAAAGAAGAAAAGCGAGCTGCCCTAAGCGAAATGGTGGAACATATCACCTACAACCAGAACACGATCACAGAGCCCATTTACCCCAAAGCCATCCACACGTTTGCAGTTAATAGGTTTCGAACCTTACTACCCTCCTCCAATCCTACGGGAGCAGAATTTGACCCAGGAGGAGATGAACCAATGTTAGAAGCAGCTTGGCCTCATCCGGAGCTTGTTTATGCATTTTTCTTAAGATTTTTAGAGTCTCCAGATTTCCAGCCCAATATAGCAAAGAAATATATTGATCAAAAGTTTCTATTGCAGCTTCTAGAACTCTTTGACAGTGAGGATCCTTGGGAGAGAGATTTTCTCAAAATGACCCAGCACAGAATCTATGTGAAGTTCTTAGGCCTGCTCGCTTACATCAGGAAACAGATCAGTAATATATCTTATAGGTTTATCTATGAGACAGAGCACCACAGTGGTATAGCAGAATTACTAGAGATCCTGGGAAGTATAATTAATGGATTTGCCTTATCATTAAAGGAAGGGCACAAGATTTTCCTGTTGAAGGTATTGCTGCCCTTATACAAAGTGAGGTCCCTGAGTGTCTACCATCTCAAGCTGGCATACTGTGTCATGCAGTTTTTAGAGAAGAACAGCACCCTCACTGAACCAGTGGTAATGACACTTCTCAGATACTGGCCAAAGACTCACAGTCCAAAAGAAGTAATGTTCTTAAATGAATTAGAAGAAATTTTAGATGTAATTG
The DNA here is from genome assembly GCF_004785775.1 of Grammomys surdaster. Lineage (NCBI taxonomy): Eukaryota > Metazoa > Chordata > Mammalia > Rodentia > Muridae > Grammomys > Grammomys surdaster. The sequence continues at coordinate 4,754,063 of NW_021604678.1, forward strand.
AACCATCAGAATTTGTGAAGATTATGGAGCCTCTTTTCCAACAGTCAGCCAAATGTGTTTCTAGCCCTCACTTCCATGTGTCAGAGTGGGCACTCTATAACTGGAATAATGAGTGTATCATGAGTTTAATCAATAACAATGCAGCGAAAATGCTGCTTATCATGTTTTCATCCTTATACTGCAATTCAGAGTCCTCCTGGGATACATTCTGCTTTCTCTCTGGCTCCTACTGGAGAAACCTCTAGTTCTGCTTTTCCTGTCTATTGTCTGTCCTTGGTGCATCAATTTGTTAATTGCCTATTTTGGTTTTATTGTTTTATGTTAAAAAAGTGTTTATTGGGTATGGTTAAAAATTCAACTTTGATAATAGAAATTTGGTTTAACTAGTAACTCAGGGCTGGAGAGATGGCTAAGCCGTTAAAGGCCAGGCTATAGTGGAAAGAGCACATTTAACTTTGAAAAATTATCTTGAAAAAAAACAAAAAGGGGGGAGGTTAATTCATCTCATGCAAGATTATCCTTTATTTTGTATATTTTAAAATTTTTATTAGTGGTTAACGATGTATTGTCTGCAAGAGACAGACATTAGAAATGAGCCCAGAAGGCACTGGGCTTAGAGAAATGGAAAGGCCCTGACCCTGTATTAGTCAGGGTGAGAGGTTCTGTTTGTGTTTTTCCCAAAGATGCTGAAAGTCCTGTTTGGATTCCTGAGCGTTGTGTGCGCCCTGTCACCACACAGCCTCGTCCTGTCACTACGCAGACTCACCCAAGTGGAGATCTACTGGAGCATTGTGATGAACCACGCAATTCGGATGTCAATGGGGATAAGCAGCTTGATTTGACTGGTCATAGCTCCCACCAAGACTACTGGAAAAACTGCTGCTAATTCTAATAAACCAACAATTTCTTTATGTTAATATTAATGTTACTACTTGTGTGCAGCCTCTTTATGGAGAGTGGTTTCTAGCAGGACTCAAACTGGCCAGAAGGCTCCTTAAAGGATGAGCTAGAGGTCCTTGTCTTTTGGAGTCCTAGCCTTTGGGGCAGCCACAGCAGGATTGATATTGCCGCCTTCACAGACAGCAGATCCAGTCCCAGGCAGTTACTAAGCAGGTGCTCGTGTTGTTGACACGAGAGAACCCTTCTGCCCAGGTTTGGTTCAGCATTTACTGAGAATAGTTAGTCAATGACGGGCAACTCCTTTGCAGTCCTTACCTACCTAAGACAGGGGCCCTGAGGCTGGCAGGGATTCCCTATGACGGGTAATTGGTATTGACGGAAGGTGACCTAAGACAGACGCTATTCGTCTATAAAATAAAAACGGGGGACCTGTAGGACCCCAAAGGGCTGCTATGCCCTGGCTGAACCTTGTCGTATGCTGCTGTCTACTAAGTAACATTCTGCGGTTCCTCTAGGAT
>NW_021604678.1:4755490-4792617 GCF_004785775.1 Grammomys surdaster
CAGGCCTACGCCCGAGCTCGGTACCGCGGGCAGCGCTGGCGCTGTCAGAGTGCAGTCTTAGTTCCAGAAGGAATAAAGAGGAAGAGCACGTTTGTGTCAATATGAACAACAATCTGACAAGCATTTGAAAATGGAATACGTTCTCTTGTTTGCGGGAGGCACCCTTTAATAGACTATGCTTCAGCAGAGGTGGGTGCTTGTAGTGAGGCAGAGCGAGCCCATGTGTGGCGTCCTGACGAAGAGATCTGACTACTGAGATAGCAAGAAGTTAGCGATGCTGAGAGTGTGTCACTTTCTCTCTCTGACTTCATATTCAAGGTACATTCTTACAACAGATGTTTATACAGATTTGTGGTTGAGTCCTTTAGTAAGCTCAGGTTGAATACAAGTGATGTGGGATGCGGGATGCGGGACGCGGGATGTGGGATGCAGTGTGCGGGATGCGGGATGCAGGGTGCGGGATGCGGGACGCAGGATGTGGGATGCGGGATGCAGGATGTGGGACGCGGAGTGCAGGATGTGGGATGCAGGGTGCGGGGTGCGGGATGCTTGATGCGGAGTGCGGGGTGCGGGATGGGGGATGCGGGGTGCGGGGTGTGGGACGCGGGATGCAGGATGTGGGATGCGGAGTGCGGGATGCGGGATGCGGGATGCAGGGTGCGGGGTACGGGATGCGGGGTGCGGGTCGCAGGGTGAAGGGTGCAGGATGCAAGGGAACCTCTTTCTTGATAGTAATAGAAAGAACTAAGCTGTAGAGACTGAGTGCTCAGGCACAAGCTTGAGTGGAGTCTTTTTCTCAGAAGTGGGGAAGTCAGAGGGAATGGGGAGAGAGGGGGAAGGGAGGGAGAGAGGAGAAGAGAGGGAAAGGATTGGATTATATTCAAGTAAAGGAAAGAATATGCCTTTTGCATATTCTAGAGGTCTAGGGTCTGCTGATTTTCCACTACTCATGAGGAGAGCACTTACAAATTTTAAAATTTATTCTTTGAGAATTTCACATGTGTATATGATCTACACTCCCCTTTAACTCCTCTAAGATGCTGCACTACTGCATTTGACTCCAGTTTCATGTCACACACACACACACACACACACACATACATTCAGACACACACGGACACACACAGATACAGACACACACACACAAAGACAGACTCAGACACACACACAGGCACACATATGCCCACACACAGACACACAGACACACAGACACACACACACAGACACACACACACACGACCCAGATACCGGTACTGGTCCACCCAATCACAGACATCTCATATTTGACCAAAAGGCTCACTAGAGATAAAACAGCCTTTTCAACAAATGGAGCTGGGGACGCTGAACCTCCCAGGTAGAAGAATAAAGCTATATCTTTCTCAGTCACTGTGCACAGCACTGAACTCCAGCTGGGTCAAGAACTGCAACATAAAACCTGAAACTGTCTAACCGCTCAAAGAAAAAGTAGGGAGCGAACTGCTGATACAGGCACAGACATGCACGTCCCAAGTATTTTCCAGCCACTCAGGAAATAAGGGCAATGGCTGATAAATGGGGCCATGGGAAGATCAAGGGTTTCTGTGCAGTGAAGGGGACTGTCAATCAAGTGAAGAGGCAACCCACAAAATTTGAGAAAGTATTTGGCAGAAATGTTATCTGAGGATGATTACCTAATTTGCCGAAAGCTCCTAAGTTGCCTTTGCTAGGCTTGGAAATAAGTAAATAAATGAAAGCAACCATCTAAATTCTGTCCTTTCAGTTGCCCTGGGAAGATGTCTTCCATCTGTGAGGTCACTCCTTAGTACTTGGAGTTGTTCTAGCTGCCCCATTGCTAGTTTTAAAACTGGAGCGGCACCAAACACTGAATGAGAATGACTGCGGTGTTGATCAAGGCTTCCAACCATTTGGATGCCTGAATTTTCTTTTCTTTTTTCTTTTCTTTTTCTTTCTTTTCTTTTTTTACTTTAGAACAAAATTTCAAAGCGATATTAGAAATTTTAGAAATCCAACTTGAAAGCATTCAGTGTGGTCAATCGCTCATTTATACTGTGAATAGAGGGAGAGAGACATGTAGCTACCTACAAACCACGTTCATTTACAGCTGTCTATTGGTTAAAAATTTAAAATACAGGATCTGGAAGAGACTGGGTATAGGGTGGGAGTGGACTCTGGTGGATCAGGATCCAGGACAGAAAACTAAGAGACACATAAACATTACCTTGTTAAATTAAGAAAGGAAGTTGAGGGATTCAAATTTAGACTCAAAGGACCGAGACTATTGCAATCAGGGTGACATTCCAAACTTAAGATGGCAGAGCAGCGAGTGGCAAGGAGAAGCCGAGAGAGGCACACGGTGCTTTGCCAGTGCGCTGAGGCCCTGGGATGGCTGTGACTAAAAAGCCCAAGAAGGGCTGGGGAGACGGCTCAGTGGCTGAGAGCACTTGCAGCTGCTCTTCCAGAGGATCCAAGGTTGTCTCCTACCACAGCTTCAAAAAGCTCACAACTGCCTGTTACTCCGGCTCCCGGGGGATCTGACGCCCTCTTCTGGAGTCTGTGGGCAGCTGCACACATGTGGTGTGCACATATGCACATGCAAAAATGAAAATAAAGATAAACCTTAAAAATCAAGGGGTTGTTTGCACAAGTTGGCAAGTGGAAGAAAAATCTTCTTTGATTATTATCCAGAGATTTTAACTTTTTCTAGGACCTGAACCCCACTGTTGGCTGGGATGGGCTTTCGGTTTGGGGTTCCATGTGTCAGACTTCCTCCTCACCCAAGGAGAGCAACTAGAAGCTGGGGAGAGAGAAAGCATTCTAACCCATTAGTTACTTCCTTCCTATGACCTCTGAATGGAACTTCATGCTGTCTTAGTTACTTCATTATGAAACACATCCATCTCAGCAGGAGCATTTCCACCATCTTGCTCCTGTAACTATTTCTCTTCACTGACTATAGTCTAAGAAACTGCCCACAAGGATAGTAGAGATTTTCCCCATGGACTGGAGATGATGACACCGAAGAGTGGGAGGATGACATGTGGTTCAGAGTACACACTATTATTTGTTAAATGCTGAATTAGTGCACAGGTGACAGTTAGTAGCACTCAGTGAACAAAACAGAAAAGCTCTGTCATCTTATGTGACAGTGAAAGGCAGATGGGGAAGATAAATAAGCCAAACTCCCACTGTGTCAGAGACACTTGGGGTCTCTAGCACAGGGCTTTTAAAACTCTGACCCTCTGTCACCCAAGAAATTGTTATATGCTGCCTGGAATACAGGTTGTACTGGCTGGTTTTGAGTGTCAACTTGACATAAGCTGGAGTTATCACAGAGAAAGGAGCCTCCTTTGAGGAAATGCCTCCATGAGATCCAGCTGTAAGGTATTTTCTCAATTAGTGATTAAGGGTGGGAGGGCCCATTGTGGGTGGTGCTATCCCTGGGCTGGTAGTCCTGGGTTCTATAAGAAAGCAAGCTGAGCAAGCCAGGGGAAGTAAGCCAGTATGTAACATTCCTCCATGACTTCTGCATTCACACTTGCCTCCAAGTTCCTACCCTGTGTGAATTCCTGTCCTGACTTCCTTTGGTGATGAACAGCAATGTGGAAGTGTAAGCTGAATAAACCCGTTCCTTCCCAAGTTGCTTCTTGGTCATGATGTTTTGTTCAGGAATAGAAACCCTGACTAAGACACAGGTGTATGGGGTCAGAAAGATCCCAGAGTCCATGCCAACAACACAGGGTATTGCCATTCCTCTTGGCTGCCCACGACACTAGAGTATAAGGCCGCATTGCCGGGGACACCACACACCTGGTTGCAGCTGAGCCAGGGCTTCCTCCTTCCCAGGCTGGAAGGGGTTCTGCTATCCAGTCTTATGAAGATGCAAATCCTGCAAATGATAATGCCAACCTGCCAAGGAAGAGGTACGCGCTGGTGCAGTAGCTGCACATCTGCTTTGGGGTAACTCTCTTTCTCTGCTCTCTGATTGGATTTGAGGCCCCTCTACAGGAGCCTGGAACTGTGGACTTGTTCAAAATCCCGTGACTGAGAGTTTAGGCCCTTGTAGGGAACTTGGAATTGCTCTTTAGCTGAACTGATGCAGCCCAAAATGTTATTCTCATCTTGAACCGAGAAGCCCCTCTTTGCAGTGGGCGGTGGTGAATGCAGAGACCAATGGCTGTGCAAAGTGCTTAGAATCAATACCATTAGACTGAACATTTGTGCCACCTTTCCCAAGCCTGGTGGGGCACTGTAGAAAAGAGCAGACAGAATGTAGGGTGAGAAGACAGAGCAGGCCAGCAAAGGGCTAACTTCAGCTCCACCAGAGCCACTGCCAGGATCTCACAGCAGCTGCCGTTGCCTGCAGTGGGCCCACACAAGATTGGACCTGCCAACAGCTAACTATAGTTTGGGAAGGGGCTCAGGGCCCTAACCTTCCCTTCTGAGCTATTGGCAACTGGTGGATTCTTGGGGAGGAAGAGTTATTACCTTTAGTTATGTACCAAATGGGGAGCCTTCTAGGCTCCAATGGCCTTGATTAAAATCAGTGACTCACAAGACAAAACAAAAGGGCATAAATGTGGGAATGGGACCTGTGCAGTGGAGGAGGATGACAGGGGTGGGAGGAAGATGAAAGAGGGTAGGGGGTGATGGCAGAGTAAATGGGACATACAGAATGTATGCATGAGATTCTTAAGAGCAAACGTGGCCATTAAAACCATTCCTGAGAATTACTTATCACGAAGAAGCCAAGCATTGCATAAGCAAGGTGATCCTAGCCAAAAGCCAGCAGGGAGGATTAAACATGGTTGGGAGATCCGTGATCCAGCTCATCAAGGTTTACTATGATCATCTGTGATGCAAACTAGTCCTGCTGGTGCCTCTACATCTCAAAGATGATGTCCACCACACAGCAAATCATCTGGGTCAGTTGTTGGTGTTACGAGCCTCAGTGTTTCTGTTGCCCGAGACACAAACAATAGCATCACAAACACACATGTACATATCGTGTAAGTGTGTAAGCACTGAAAATAACAAGACATATGGAGAAAAAGGATTTACAGTGTGTTAAAAAGCAAGGGGAGATGGGAACATGGCTCTTACCTCTGATATAGTATAAAGGCTCAAGCAAGTCAATGAACTTGCTGTTGTAATCAGTGAGCAGAGCAGACACAGTCAGGACCCAATGATTTACTCCCATGGTTTCAGCTGCTGATGGTTTAGATGGAAACTCTAGTTCTGCCTCTGAAAACTCCATAGCAATCCCATTCAGTTCCAGTGACTTTGAAAAATTCATTGAGAGTGGATGTAATTCATGGTTAAGTCTGATCTATCCATCTATCTATCATCTATCTATCTGTGACGCGCCGCCTCGCCGAAAAGGAGAACACGCCACACTTCAGGATTCTTCTGACACGCAGTTTACTTGTTACAGCAATTTCAGACGGTGTTACAGCTCTCTTAGATGGTAGTGGCGAAGGACCCAGAGCCCCAGAACCCATGGGCTTATATAGAGTCCTGGGAGCACTTACTGCATGCTCATTGGCTCCTTAATGATGCCTAATTAGCATACTCGTTTCTCATTGGCTCTTAGAGTGCTCTTGGAGTGAGGCTTAATTAGCATAGTAATTCCTACTCTTTGCACATGCGCACATACTCGGCTTGGCTCTGACTGAAGCCAGAGCGCAGGAAGCCGGCGTGCCCTGCGCATGCGCGCTCCCATTCATGGCTCTATCAGAGCCGAGAAGCAGGGAGCCGGCGCGCCTTACTCAGGCGCACTTTACCTCATGGCTCCCTCACGGGCTGAGAGGCAGGGAACCAGTGTGCCTTAGTCAGGCGCACTTTACCTCACGGCTCCCTGACTGAGCTGTGCCATTGAGTGCGGCTCCCTCACGGAGCCGCGCCTTTGAATGCGGCTTCTTGACGGAGCCGCGCCATTGACAATTGGCGTATGCGGCTCCCAACATCTCCCCCTTCTTTATTATATTGTTACAACAAATTTCCAACTGTTATTTTGCCGATCAAGCCCACTGTTCTACTAGTAAGATGTTTAAGGCAGTTAAACAGTTGTGAGACCTTCTACACTTATGTCCCTTGTAATGGGAACCCGAGCCCTGGGAAGTGTGGAGGACTATCACTCAGGGTTCCTGGTTAAATACCCCCTGTTAAATACCCCCTGGAGCGACGTGTACATATCTGGTTGGTTAATTGTCCATAAAATCCTATATGCCCCGGGATGGGCTGTGACTTTCCGCGCTTTCCCCTTACACAAAGGCAATAAATTATAGAACTTGTGAGAGCATTGGATTGCCAGCGCAGTCTCTGCCTTCCACGGCTCTCTACATCAACGTCTCCCCCTTTTTGTTTTAAATGAGAATCACAGGCACTGGCCATTTCCCGTGTCTTAGGCTAGTTGACGTTCTTCCATAGCCAGCACCAAAGAATGGTGAGCTCCCTGTCTTAGGCTACGAGGGTTGCACCCACACCTGGCATTCTTGGCAGCAAGAATGTGCACCCAAGTTGTGGCCACTCGTAATGCCCGTCATGGGGTAAACTCACAGCTCGCGGTGTACCTCTGGCATATGGCATCAACCTATTCCCGTCGTTGGGACCAATGGCAGCTGGCCTGGAGTCGAAAAGATGTAGTTGCCCTTGGTCTGTCTGGTACAGTACCAATATGACTCAAACTCAAGCCCGATCAAGCAATTTCCATCATGGGGGAATAAGCGATCAAGGACTAATAGTTTGATACAATCTCCCCTACCTTACCAGGTGCAATGGAAACAAGTCCTCTGGGTGCAAAGGCTAGGGAAATCGAAAGAGATGCAAACACCCATCCCTGTGCAATGGAGTCATCTCCTAGGGGTGCAAGGGCTGTTTGTCTCAAAATTCAGGTACCTGAGCTACACAGACAAGACCAGTCAGGCTAAAACTCCTCATCGACCCAATGTAATGGGCTGAGCCCTTGGGGTGTAGCGGCTGATGGATCTGTTTGCTCGCTATTTCTTTAACATAGATAACCAGATTTCGGGAGGTGAACCTTGTTCTAAAGCCACAAGTGCTTGGGTAATCACGGCTTTGTCACGTTTCTGTTGATCTCTGAGCTTGTAAACCAACCAGAGTATGAACACTAATCTGCAACACAGGGTTGTACCAAACAGGCCTACTCCCACCCACTCCTTAAAGAAGGGGAAGGCTGAAGAAATCCAGGAAGAAGGTCTTTCAGTCAGTGACAGGTCCATGCGTGTTGAATTAGTTGATGGCCATCACCGCTACTCGCAACTTCTCAAGGAGTTCATCAAATCTTTTTGACCATTCTCCTGTTGGGTAATGAGACAATTATCTGGATAAATTAGCTGTTCGAGTAAAGTTTTCATATTGAACACTAGTAATACAAAGTGTTCCCGGTTTTCTTTCACATCTCAATTGTGCCAATTGAAAAAGAATGTCTAATCTTTCTTTTACCAAATCTAGGCGCTGATTGGCAATCATCAATCTGCCTTTTAATTCAGCACTCGTAGAAGTATGGATGTTAACTGTCTCTGCCACTGTAGCGGACAGCTGATTTAAGGCTGTTGCTGTTTGAACTTTGGTTGTCAGAGCAATCCCAGCAGCTATAGCTGCAATGGCACTAACTGATATCACCGTCATTATGGCTGCAGTTATGCCAAAGTCTCTTTTTTGTCTGAATAATGATAGAATAGAGGGTGTTTCAACAGAAACAGGAACCCATCGTGGCACTCTGGCAACCATGGCACGTTTAGCTTGTTCAACCGCCCAACACTGAGACATCATGCATGAATCATTAGTGCATTTTTCAAATGAGGAGTTTGAAAGAATAGTAGGTGAAAATACATTTGATTTACAATAATCTTGTTAACTCCAGTAATTAACTGAATAGGATTTGTCAACTGAGGGATCGGATCTGAACTCTGTTTCACCATAATTCTATTAATAACTCCTGTAAAGGATGTTCTTCCTGTCTCTCTACCCTGGAGAAAGGCTAACGGGTTGAGGTCGGTACAACTGCCATTAACTCTACAGAGTAGCCATTTGTGAAAAGGATTCATACTAATAGAAAAGGACCTTTTCTCATTATCGCATCAGCTCCAAGATCTCTCAGCATATTGGGTAACAAGGAAAAAGTTTCATTGGTATCTGCCCATCGTATTACTCTGGATTGACAATCAGACCAAGGCAGAACAACTCTCTCATCTTCTAGACTACAAAAGGGAGAGACCTCAGGTTAACGAAGATGTTCTCCATCAATAAGTTTGGGTGATAAAAATGTTCTATCTATCCAAACGGCTGGTTGTAAAAAGGACTGTGAGAACTCTTTGACATAACTATAGTCCTTTTTATTATTATTCTTTTTGGTTGTTAATTTAACCCAGCTTCTCTTTTCATAAAACCACCCCAAGGTTCTCTTCGAGAGAGTTATACAGTTTCTTGTCTCAGTAATCTGGAAACAGAGAGAACCCCGTTCCGGCAAGGAACGATTTTCTCCCAGGGGGGCATGCATTTTATCAAGCAGCCCCATGGTTTTATTAGTTGTAAGAAGTCTTGGAAATACCATGGCATCATGTCTAACAGGTATAGGTTTAGGAAAAGCAGATAATATAGCCCATCGTTGTGCTCCCCATATACTAGGAACCCAGATCTGGAGGATCCAAATTAGGACTGGAAGCGTCTGCAGATGAATTCTTCGGGGTGTCATCTTCAGTCATCACGAGTCTTCACGTTAGTCGCTCTGGTAGCCAAAATGGATTGTCTTCTTCCTGTGGAAAAACACAAACCGCTCCCCTGGATCCTATAGGATCCGGGCCTTTCCATTGTCTGGTCAAGACGTCCTTCCACTTGCCTGCTCCTGTGGGGGTTGTGGCCATTGTCCGTGCCTATCAGCCGCGTTTCGGCCATGCACATCCAAATTTTAAAAATTAAGAGTAAATAAGACTAAAGATATTCGGGATCTTGGAGATCCAAGGTCCCATTCCCCCTTTTGTTTTTCTAGATACATTTTTATCGTGCAATGAGCACGTTCCACAATTCCTTGCCCTTATCATAGTCAATTCGTTTGAGCTGGGCCTTTTGTAGTAAAGGAGAGTGTAAAAGTCAATGGAAATGCAGCTGTCAAGGAGAAAAGCATCAGTCTAGGAGAGGTCACTCCCCAGCAACAGAGTAGTCCCTTAAGAGAAAATGTTGCCTTACAGCTGGAACTAAGCCTTTCTTTTCAAATAAAAGAAAAATACATCTTTCTGAATTAATGCTAGAGAAATGCCCTTTTCCTGCTGGCTCAGATTTAGCACAAAAGTGGCATGTGATTAAACAGCATACCGCTCCTGTGAGCCCACATTCAACATGTTTTTGATACATTTGATCCATCACTGGTGTAATCCACGAAGTCAGTCCTGTAGCCAGAGGTAGGTCCTTCATGATTACATGATGGAATGGTGAATGTAAACTTTTTACTATCTTTGGTACACAAGTGGATGGAGAAAAAACAAACCTTAATAATATCTATTATTATAGGCCAGGAGGCTGGCAAAGATGATAAAAGCAGCAACCCTCACTGTACTGAGCCCATGATCTGCATTTGCTGATTAATAGCACACAGATCATGCAGCAACCTCCTTTTCCCTGATTTAAGGATATCTGCAGATGTAAACTTGTGAATGTAACCATTTTCCTCCCCTCTAGAGAACTACAGGCCGCTGTCAGCCATCTCCAGCTTAGATGTGCCCCACTTCCAACACACACAAGGCTGGCAGGCTTCCTGTCAGCCACACTTAGCCCCTGACTTTCTCTCACTGTTTTCAGATGTAGTCCTTGTGCACAGGTGCTACTAGCTGGTATCCTAGGCCTGTCTCCAACCCAGTGGAAGTAGGGCTGTAGGCTCAGAATTGGTAGTGGAAACTGACAGAGCTGATGACAGACATCTTACCAGGCAGGGTTATCAGGAAGCACACAACACTAACAGTCCCTGGATTTTCTCAAGGCGTCTTTTCTGATGGCTTCAGTTCTGTGGCAAGTCTATGTTCTATGCCACAGGCGATGGATGTTTTATCATCTTGCTTCTACTCTTAGCTCTAGGACAGAAGCTCCACCAGAGAGACAAGCTCAAAGATGAAAAGTTATTTCCATTTACTACTCTAGTTTACTTCTCTGCACTGTCTTACTAGGACCCCTGCCACTCAGAAGTCGGGGGCAGCAAAGTACCACTGCCCCGCTCACTATGAGCCAGGCTAACATGCTAGTGTCCTTATCTGTTCAGCCAACAACTCTTTGGCAGCACTTAGCTTTTCAGAGGAAAGTATCTTATGATGACATTGGCAGGCTGAAAAGGCGGAGGAGCCTGCAAAGCTTCAAGATAAGCTGGAGAAACTGAGGCCTCCCTTCTCACTCGTAGCCCTTATTATACATTTTTATTGGAATTTTTTTGTCACAATCTGTTTGAGACGTAACTGAATTTTCAAATATTAAAAACTCATTGTATTATGTTCTCTCTAGAAACAGTATACTAGGCCACACTATGATGTCCACAACTCTCAGGGACTATCTCATACTGCAGAACATCTTATGAAGCAAGCTGACACTCATTTTTTAACACATCCAGTTGAGTCTCCTTTCTACACTACTACTGACTTCTCTCTCTCTCCCTGGGCTATCATAGTACCTAACTCACAGTTGTCTTTGAAAAGTTTTTTCTTAATCACTTTATTTTCTCTCTAGCCCCATGGGTAGCTGTTAAATCATTTTAAATTTACCACTTCTTTTATCTTGAGTGCCTGAAGAGTAAGTATGCCAAACATGAAGAGTACTATACTAATTTTTCTTTAAGAAAAACCTAAAAGGCAGCTCCTCTGTTGTGCTAAATAACCACTGATGACTTGATGATGGATGTTCTCAAGCTCCTTTCCTTCTCTCTCACTTCAAGCATATTCTTATATAAGACTATTAATTATTCTTTGAGTCAGCCCTTTAATGATATTGTTTCATGGGCTCTCAAGAATCACTAATAAATTTATTGGATTTAAATCTCATCACTTTTACCAGGATGTAAAGGAACAATCTTTTAAATCTATAATAATTTTATAATTAATAATATAATTCTATATTAATATCAATTTATATTAATATTATAATTTTATAATTAATTTTATAATAGTAAAATTATTTTATTATTTTATTTACTAGAATGGTAACAGGCTGTAATGTCTCATTAATTTTATAAATCTTAAATTTGAACTTTGTTTTTGGTTTTACTGAATAAGCAACTCCTTTTAGTTGAATAAGGGATCAGATAAACGCCAAGTTAAAGGCACTTTTGTTTTCTAATAATTGTTACATCAGCCCCAGTATCTATTAATTTTTATTGGGGAGAGCAGCTTTTACTGTTCTCTATTCTGCGGAGGCAGCCGCCCACGTGAATGGTATCCTTCTGCCTCAAAGCGGACTATTTTTCTATCTAAATCCTGTTCCCACTTGGAGGACCCAGGCTCTCCTGATTCATATTTATATTTTAAACTTTGCAGTTTTTCAACTGGATATAGAGGCCTTTTCAGTTCAGCTCAACCCTTAGCTATATGTGTAGATAGCTTATCAGCCTGTATATATTAAGAGTGCCTTTAAAACAAAGTTAAAGTAGCCCAATAGTTGGATATATAACCATTCTTTTCTTTTGAACATGCAACATAGAACATACACTTAGACAATGAAACAAAAGGCAAACAATCAACACATATGGACATTTAAGAGCTCTTTTTTTGTTGACATAGCTCAGAGAGAGGGCAACTGTTTTTCTAAAACCCTTTCTCTCATTCTTTACCGGATAGAGATTTTCTTTTTAAGGCCTTTTCTCCTTTTCTAAGTTTCTCTCCCAGGGAAAATTATCCCTCATCTTTACTCCTTTTCTCCCTTTCTCTCCCAGGGAATTAAAATTATCCCTCTGTCTTCCCTGCAGATTAAATGTCTTTGGGAAAACCTTTAGACATGTCTCTTTTCCATCCCCCGAAGACGTCTCCTCAGAGGTGGAGTCACTAATTCTTAGATTTTGAAACTCAGTTAACACTGGGTACAATTTCTTAGGCCTTTTCTGTTCCACTTTTGTAGCTACTTCTTTTTTAATTTTTTCTTCTTTCTTTCTATTCTTAGCGCTCTCTTCCTTTTCTGCTTCTGATAGGCTATCCTGATGCTCTGCTAAAGCTCTTTGTCTCTCTCTTACTTTGTCTCGGCATTTAGCATCCTCTATACAGGCTCTAATCATTTTATACAAAGGCCATGTGCCTGGTCTTAACTTCCCTCCTTCTATTTTGTTGATCAGGCCACCTCCAAGTTTGCCCCAGGAGCCCTTAGACAGGGACCCTGTGGATACAAACCAGGGAGCTACCTGATCAACATCTTGCAAAAAACTGCACAATGCCTTCTCGGGAACCTTTAAGCCACACTCGTGCAGCAACGCCTGCATTGCTGAGAGAAGCGGCTTCATTTGATGGTTACCCATAGCTTCTTATCTACAGTTCCTGTATACACGGAGGGCAAGTGCACTCCTTCCCCTGTATATGCCAATTAAGACTAAAGCAGAGCACTAAAACTATCGCAGCCCAAACGGGGATAGCAATAGCAAGATAGACAGGATTCACCATACCTTGCAGAAAAGCGTCTAGACCTCTCGCGCTGTCAGTTCTGAATCCTCTGTTGAGCCAACAGGGTCCCTCGATGCTGGATAAAACGCTGAGACATTCGGCTTCGTCCCGGGTTTCGGCACCAGTTGTGACGCGCCGCCTCGCCGAAAAGGAGAACACGCCACACTTCAGGATTCTTCTGACACGCAGTTTACTTGTTACAGCAATTTCAGACGGTGTTATAGCTCTCTTAGATGGTGTTACAGCTCTCTTAGATGGTAGTGGCGAAGGACCCAGAGCCCCAGAACCCATGGGCTTATATAGAGTCCTGGGAGCACTTACTGCATGCTCATTGGCTCCTTAATGATGCCTAATTAGCATACTCGTTTCTCATTGGCTCTTAGAGTGCTCTTGGAGTGAGGCTTAATTAGCATAGTAATTCCTACTCTTTGCGCATGCGCGCATACTCAGCTTGGCTCTGACTGAAGCCAGAGCGCAGGAAGCCGGCGTGCCCTGCGCATGCGCGCTCCCATTCATGGCTCTGTCAGAGCCGAGAAGCAGGGAGCCGGCGCGCCTTACTCAGGCGCACTTTACCTCATGGCTCCCTCACGGGCTGAGAGGCAGGGAACCAGTGTGCCTTAGTCAGGCGCACTTTACCTCACGGCTCCCTGACTGAGCTGTGCCATTGAGTGCGGCTCCCTCACGGAGCTGCGCCTTTGAATGCGGCTTCTTGACGGAGCCGCGCCATTGACAATTGGCGTATGCGGCTCCCAACATCTATCTATCATTTATCTATCATCTATCTATCATCTATCTATCTATCTATCTATCTATCTATCATCTATCTATCTATCAACCATCTATCTATCATCTATCTATCATCTATCTATCTATCTATCTATCTATCTATCTATCATCTATCTATCTATCATTTATCTATCATCTATCTATCATCTATCTATCTATCATTTATCTATCATCTATCTATCAACCATCTATCTATCATCTATCTATCTATCATCTATCTATCTATCATCTATCTATCTATCATCTATCTATCTATCATCTATCTATCTATCTATCTATCATCTATCTATCTATCTATCATCTATCTATCATCTATCTATCATCTATCTATCTATCTATCATCTATCTATCTATCTATCTATCATTTATCTATCTATCATTTATCTATCATCTATCTATCATCTATCTATCTATCATCTATCTATCTATC
Organism: Grammomys surdaster; assembly: GCF_004785775.1. NCBI lineage: Eukaryota > Metazoa > Chordata > Mammalia > Rodentia > Muridae > Grammomys > Grammomys surdaster. Next base: position 4,769,345 of record NW_021604678.1, read on the forward strand.
ATCTATCTATCTATCTATCATCTATCTATCTATCATCTATCTATCTATCTATCATCTATCTATCTATCTATCATCTATCTATTATCTATCTATCATCTATCTATCATCTATCTATCTATCATCTATCTATCTATCATCTATCTATCATCTATCTATCTATCAATCATCTATCTATCTATCTATCTATCTATTATCTATCTATCATCTATCTATCTATCAATCATCTATCTACATACCATCTATCTATCTATCATCTATCTATCATCTATCTATCATCTATCTATCTATCTATTATCTATCTATCATCTATCTATCTATCTATCAATCATCTATCTACCTATCATCTATCTGTCTATTAATCTAATCTATCATCTATCTACCATCTATCTCTACCATCATCTATCTATCTATCTATCTATCATCTATCTCTCTATCATCTATCTATCTATCTATCTATCATCTATCTATCTATCATCTATCTATCTATCTATCTATCTATCTATCTATCATCTATCTACATACCATCTATCTACCTATCATCTATCTGTCTATTAATCTAATCTATCATCTATCTATCTACCTACATATCTACTATCTACTGTCTATCTCTACCATCATCTATCTATCTATCTATCTATCTATCATCTATCTATCTATCTATCTATCATCTGTCTATCTATCATCTGTCTATTAATCTAATCTATCATCTATCTACCTATCTATCTATCTATTTATCTTTTATCTATTCATCCATCTATCAATCCTCTATCTATCATCTAACTACCTATCACCTGTCATCTATCTATTTTTGGTGACGTATGAACCTCACTTCACCTGCTCACGTCACACATCTTCCCTCTGCTCAACATCTCTCTATGTGCACAGTTTGCATACTTATTCCTTTGGTTTCTAAGCTCATTGGTGGAAGATCAAAATTACTTCAGTCCAACACTCAAGTTCACTATAACACTCTTGGAAAAACACACACAATAGCTTCCATTTTTTTATTTGAGAAGATAACTGAAAATGACCATTTAGCATTTTATTCAGACATATCATTACAGGACAGGCAGGGCTTCTAAGATAAACAGAGCTAATGACATGCAACCTTGGGTAGACTGTCACTGTCCTATCTTCCTTCTAACTCTGTTTACTGACATTCGGGTCTTCACTTTGTGAGAGCTGTGCTATTTTCCTGTCAGTTCAGACTCTGGGCATACACAGGCACATGTGGGATTGCTAAACAGGTCACTGTTGTTTTTTCATTTCACTGTATGGAATGATTTATCCACCACGTGCTCAATAAAAAGCAGGGAGCATTGCTGTATTTCTATACCTTCCAGTTTCTGTGTGTTAGCATGCATTCTCCTTATCAGTTAGATGGCACATGTGTTTAGCGATCTCAGGGTGAGCATGCTACTCATGACATCCCACACGCTTTAGATTATTTTCTAGATTATTATTGGAATATGTTATTTGTGTGATCTTGCCTGTCAGAACTCCATTTGCCAGCAGCAAATATTTCACTGAAAAAATATTATTTGGTCTGTGTCCATGTTTCTATCATTATGTATTTTCTTTCAAATCCACCTTCGGTGGTGTGCACATTCACTTGTGTGTGATTTCAGAGACATAAAGACTGTTGATAAAAAAAAAGAGACTGTTGATATTATCCTTTTATTATATCTTAATGGCTTTAACCACACTTTGTTGTCTGATGCTAATAAGAAATTTATTCTTTGGTGGAACTATAATACCTTAAATGATAACAAGAGATTTCAAGGAAGAGAAGAGAACAGAGAACATACTTCACATTCTCACTCTTCCCAGTGAGTCAGGATCACAGGTTCTCAACTCAGGGGTTGCAATCCCTTTGGCAACTTCTATTTCCAAAAAAATATGTACATGAAGATTAATAGCAGTAGCAAACTTAGTTATGACATAGCAACAAAAATAGTTTTATGGTTGGGGGTCATGACAACATGGAGACTGTATTAAAGGGTCACAGCAGTAGGAACCACTGGTAAGTCATGGGGGTGCATATTGAAAGGAATGAAGAATCTATTTTCCACTTTCCTGTGTGTGGCACAGCCATATCTACTGGGAACAGTGAAGTCGTAAAGCCAGCACAGTGGCTTGACAACGTTAGCAAAGCTGAGAGAGTCATGCAATCGCATGGTGCGGTCTTCCAATTTTTGTCTTGATAACCACACGTTGCATGCTTGCGGGTCTTTCCATCTTTATACAACATGGGATATTGGATTGATGGAGGTTTTCTTATGAATCATTTACACCTTCTCCTAGGACTACTGCTTCTAAGCTTCCCTAGGAAAGTCCTGAGCATACTTTCCCTCCTGCATTTAGGGAGATGTCCTTATCTGGCTCTACTAGAAGGTCTTCGATACACCCTGAAAGTTATGACTCAATATGAAGATGTCAGAGATCTCCTTACGAGGCTCTGACTCCAAGACACTCTTAGGACATCTTCCCCTGTACTTACTCAGGAACAAGATTATCAGGACAAAGTAAATTTAAAAAGGGCAACAAAATTCAGTGGGTTAGAGGAGTTGGCAGCAGATCAGATTAAAGGCCTCTTCTGACTATGCACTGTGACCATTAAGAGTTCGTAATACACTGCTTGGAACATGACAATCTGTCCAGGCTGGCTTGGAGATTTTCTTTCTGTCTAGTGCCCTGGAAACCACAAGAGTCTTAAATGTTGGGTTATGGGGTTGATGAGGGAAAATGATTGTAAAAGATAACTCTGTTCTGTCATGTTTATCAATGATGACTAACTTATGACCAAGAGGAAGTTAAAACATATGTTCGGGACAAAAATGATATAGTCTATGTTTTGGAACAACATGATCTATCCCTGCCTACTGAGTTCTGTGTAAATAAAGAAGCACTTTGACTGCCAGTCAGGATGTGAGATTCCCCGACACCTGTGCCTGACTTACTCCTCTCTCATTGGTTCCTTATCTCCTCTACAGGACCTGGGTATCACAGGAGCTGACCCCTGGCAAGTGTGTATTCCTACATGACACTTTTCCCCCTAACTTTCCATTCTTAAAGTGATAGTCCGAATTCTGTCATCCATCTATTACATAGCTGGTACTTCCAGAAACTGTGGCTGACCCTAGGGTCTTGGTCCCATCATGGGTGGGATGCCATCTGGTTGGTCAGTCCTGCACTCTTGAATGTTTAATCTGGATTTTCTTGCTTTGTTCTATGGTGTCTCATGTGAGTAAAATAGTAATAGAACTTTCCATATGTCTTGTTTACCTGGAAAATTACTGATTTAGACCATATTATATAAAAATGACTCTCAAACCCCAAGGGATAAATAGCTATCTTAATTATAATTTTGGCTGAGTTTTCTTTGACAGATGGAAATGTCAGTGAACTGTTCATACGTTTTCCAACTAAATTACAAAGAATATTTTGTTTTGGATTAGGTTTTGATTTGTAAGGTTGAAGATATCTGACTCTAGCACATGGTGTTGTTTTCCTGCAGGTGTGTCTGCTGGGGATTTGACTATAGGACAGCCCCCCACCATGTTTTCCAGCCCACAACAATCTAAGCAGTGATACATTAAAAAAAATAAAGGATTTATTTGTATCTGTGCATACGTGTGTCTATGAGTGAGTGACATACATGTGCAGGTGCTCCCAGAGACCAGAATTGGGTGTTAGAGCCTCTGGACCTGGAGTTTCAGGTGGTTGTGATGTGGGTCTTCTAGAAGAGCAGGAAGTATTTTTAACTGCTGAGCCCTCTCTTCATACCACAGGAGTGATGTCTTAACTTACAGATTCTATAGGTTTAGTCCTTCTAATTTCTAAATTAACCCTTACTCAGTCCTGGACAAGGTGATTATAAACCTTGGTTGTCAACTTGACCAGATCTGGAATCAGCTAGGGGATGAATTTACTGGGCATACCTGCTGGGGATTGTCTAGATTAAGGCTAACAGCTAGGCATGCCTTTGAGAGATTAGGCTAGTCTCTGGGTTTACCTGTCAGGGATTGTTCAGATTAAGGCTAACCTCTAGGCATGCCTTTGAGGGACTGTCTAGATAAAGGCTAGCCTCTGGGTATGCTTGGGAGGGTTTGTCTTGAGAGTGTTAACTGAGGTGGGAAGACCCACCTACTGTGGCAGGACCATTCCCTGGGTATTGATTCTGGACAGCAAAGAGTAGAAAGAATGAAGTCAAGGCAGGCAATCATTGCTGTCTTCTGACTGCAGATGTATGGCAGGCAGCTCTGGGCCGCTGCTACCTTGACTCCTTTGCCATGATGGATTATACTTTGAACTGTGCATTGAAATAAACCCATCCATTTTGAAGTTACTTTTTGTCAGGGCATTTTATCATAGGTATAGAAAGTAATGAAGACACTGGGCTTTCTAGGGGTGGATGTCCACTACCGAGGAGGTGGGCACAGGATTACTAGAGCAGCTGTAGATTCTGTGTGTGTATGCTTGGAACACTATCTGGGTGCAGGCAAAGTTGTGCTTTGGGGGCGGGTCTGTGTGCTTTAGTTGATAGTGTGCTTTGTCAAGATGATGTTTTGTTAGCATTGATTGATCCCAGCACTGCCTTTAAAAAAATTATTACTAACTTTTCCAAATGTTTCCATTTGGATTTCCAGCCCACTTCCAAGATACCAATGTTTCTTGGGTACTACCGTAAGGTAGAAGGAACCTAGTTGTCTAGGGATTAGGAAAAATATCTCTAAGACATGTGAGGGCACACATCCTGGTTTGGCTTAATTCTTCTCTACTTTCCAAATCCTTGTCCTGATTTTTATACCCACAATGGTTCCTGACTAACCAGGGGCCCAACGGGAGAGGCTCTCTATTGTATACTCATTAGTAGGTCTTAGTCCCTTCCTCAGGATGGAACAGTGGTAACGTGGGCTTTCCTATTAGGATGTTGGAAGAGACTGGTTTTCGGGGAAAGATGTTTAACATTGTTTCAAGGAAGTAGAGTGGAAGAGTGTTTGCTAACGAAGCCCAGGCCCTGAGTTAGTCTTGCACCAGAGACCAACCAACCAATTAAAGAAGCATTGTTTCATGAGATATCTAAAACGAGATAAATTGATACACTTTTCTCAAGATCAAGCTATTGTTTCAGAAGTTTCTACTGTTTAGATGGAGACCAGGGGGAGGGGTTCCTGGGGACTGTCAGAGATAGAATATTTATGGAAACTTCTTTACTGTTTGATGCCTCAACAATAAAGATACCTCAGGAAATGAAGAAGTTGACAGTTTGGTCAGGCATTTTCCCTTGTCACATAGCATTTCCACCTGGGTCCACGACCATTTTACAGGGTGGCTCAGGACACCAAGTGAAAGTGCTCAGGAGAAGGTCTGTTGTGTCTGTACTTCTCAAGCTCCTGAGGGCACCATACTCGTGCACGTTTCTTGCCCCAAGGAAGTCACATGGCTAGTCCATCTGGGGGCAGATGAATGGCGTATGTGTGACTCATCATGGGCCACAGATAGACCATTATGCCAAATGTGTGCTGACTTCAAAGGTGAGATCAATTTCAGGATGATTTTGTCTTGTGGTAGCTCGAGACTGACTTGTACTGGTTGAGATATTGCCCTTTCCTGTTGTTGAGAACTGGGTTAAGCCAGTTTGGAATCCACAACTTTTGAGTTGCTTGTAGCTGAATGTGATGATGATGGTTAGCAACTTTCAATCCGGCATCAAGTATAGAAAAGCTAATCTCAGAGCAAATTCTGCTACTCATATAAAGTATTAACCCACATTCAGGCGCAAACAATGACATAACATCTTTGTCATTCAGATCTAGCTAAGGCTCCATCTTTAAGAAGTAAGGTTCCAGTGCTCAATAGAGCACAGGTTCTGGCAAGTCTGCTGGTAGCTGAGAGGATTTTACCCAGTTTCCACTTTCAGCCTCATTTTCCAGAGGAGAGACTCATTTTTCCAATTAAGAACACACTAATTCCACCAATAAAAACCCAGTAATACTGCAAAGTTTAAGAAAGTGTGCCTGGAATTGACATACACTGCTTGTATTGAAGACTACTGAGATGGGGAGGCACAGACTACACAGTACGAAGTCACCGTTTCGAAGGGTGGAGGAGTTTCTAGGCTCTCTTGTATTGCAGAGCGATAGTAGTCAGTAATGTGTTGTGTACTTGAAACTGCTGACAGTAGATCCAGCTTTCTTGTCACACAAAAGAAGGTGAGGTAGTGAATATGTTAATTATCTTGACCCAACAATTTCAATGTATACATACTTCAAAATATCACATGACATCCTATAACCGTATGGGATTATGGGATTTTCAGTTAAGGCCTGGTAAAGATGGAGCAGAAAGAAAGTACTGATGTCAGCCTGGATTTAAGAGTTCATTGGTGGGGAAACTGGAAGAGCAACTCTCATAGTTTTGAAAATCAGAAGCCTAAGGATTATGTATTGTGTCTTTGTTACTTCTAGAAATAACCCAGACTGTTAGGCAGCTCACAGGTAATCATTTCCAATGCCCTCTATGTCTTACATACCACAAAAGTTTACAACATATAATGTGTAAAGTGTAATACATAAGATATTGTATTATTTGTAATTATTTACTTTCAGACATCCACGGAAGTAGAGGTTGTGCGGGGCGCGCGCGTAATGGTCTCGCCGGCAAAAACATACACACACGCACACACACATACACACCAGAATCCTTCCGTAGAAACACGTTTATTCCCATAAACCAAAATGGTGGTAGAAGAAGACCAAGAAGACGAATGCGGCGTGGGAAAGCACTGCCAATATACCCCAGAGCGGGGTATTCACCCCCTGATTGGCTGCTTACCCGTAGCGCGCCAAACGCCGTGGGAAGGGCTAAACTTGGCGGGCTTTACCATGGCACATGCGCAGTATACTGGTTTACTAGGAAGAATTATGGCAACAGCGCCACCTAGCAATGGCGGACTTTGCTTGCACTTGCTGTGGCTCCCAACATCTGCCCCTTTTTTGTTTAAATATAGAGGGTGGCAGAGGTCCCTGGGAAGGTTTAGTAACTCCCAATTTTGGGGGTCTCACGGCGGGTCTGAGTCTAAGAGGGTGGTGCTCAAATGTTTGAGGCTTTTCAGGGTAACTTTACCAGAAGCCCTTGGTTACAGCGGCTGAGGAATCTGTCCACTGGCTATTTCCTTTTAGATTTGTTAAACAGGCACTGGCCGATGTCCCGTGTCTAGGCTGACTGACATTTCTCCACAGCCAGCATCAATAGGGCTAACACCAAGGAAAAGCAAGCCACCCTGTCTTAGGCTGCGAGGGATATACCCGCGCCCGGGTCATTGCCACTCGCTAATCCCGTCATGGGGTTGGCTTGTCATCAATTTCTCAGTTGTCTTCATGGTGTAAATCTGGCATGTGGCATCAGCCTAATTCCCGTCATTGGGACCAATGGCAGCAGTCCTGGAGAAAAAAGGATGGAGTTATCTAACTGGCTGTTCTTGGCCTGTTCTAGTATGGTACCGGTTATGACTCAAACCCATGGTCGATCGAGCGAATTCCATCTTGGGGGAATAAGCGTTCAAGAACCAACAGTTCAAGACCGTCTCCCTTACCCTACCAGGTGCAATGGAAACAAGTCCTCCGGGTGCAAGGGCTAAGGGGAACAGAAAGAGAAGCAAACACCCATCCCTGTGTAATGGAGTCATCTCCTAGGGGTGCAAGGGCTGTTTGTCTCAAAATTCAGGTACCACAGCTATACAGACAAGAATCAACCAGGCCAAGACTCCTCACTGACCCAGTGTAAAGGGCAAATCTTCTGGGGTGATGGCCTAACATTTAGCACCACCACTCGTGAGGGGGAGACTGCTTATAATTGAGGCAGTGATAACCACACTGCAGGGGAAGCCCCTAGTACTTTGGAAGTGCCTGTGCAAAAATAGCCTTGTCAAGATTAATGTTGAACTCTGAGTTTGCAACCAACCAAAAGATGAATACTAATCCACAACTAGGGTAAACCAAACCGGCCTACTCCCACCCACTTAAAAAAGGGAAGAAAAGGAAAGGAGGACAGTCCCTCAGTCAGGGACAGATCCACGTGCGTCGAGTTGATGTTCACCACAGCTGTTCCCAATTTTTTGAGTGTCTCACTGAAGTTTTCTGAGCAGTTTCCTGTAAGATACTGAAACAATTTTCTGGACAGATTAGTTACACGAGTAAAGTTTTTATACTGTACACTGGTGATGTAAAGTGTACCCAGTTTTCTCTCACATCTCAATTGGGCTAGTTGAAAGAGGATATCTAATCTCTCTCTCATTAAATCAAGGCGTTGATTAAGGATCATTAGCCCGCCTTTTAGTTGGGTACTGGTGGAGGTTTGAAGGTTAACAGTCTCTGCCACCGTGGCTGACAATTGGGGGTAGTGTCCACCTGAACAGAAGTTGACATAGCAATCTCAGTGGCAGTGGCGGTAACGACACTAATTAATATCGTTGTCACTATGGCTGTAGTTATCTCAAAATCTCTTTTTTGTCTAAATAATGACAAAGTGGAAGGAGTCTCCACGGGGATGGGAACCCATCGCGTGACTCTGGCAACCATAGTGTGAGTGAATCTTTAGAATTCTAACACTGGGACATCCAGCAGGTTTTATTGGTACAATTCTTAAAGGTGGAATTTGATAAAATAAACAAAAATACTAGGAACCTGTATCCCTTGGATCAGTACAAGGGCTATCATCAGAGCCTGGAGGGTCTGCCTGGATGTCACCTTCCAGTATCGCGAGTTGCCTCTCTGGTAGCCAAAACGGATTGTCTTCTTCCTGTGGAAACACACAGACCGCTCCCCTGGCTTTTATTAAAATAGAATCTGGACCTTTTCATTGTCCTGTCAAGATGTCTTTTTATTTGACCATTTCTTTTGGCCTGTCAAGCTGAAAATGAGGTTTTAGCCAATTAATATCTGTTAACAACTTTTGAAAATCACTTTTCTGGAGCAACAAGTACTCTAAAATCTTAAAGCTCGTTGTACTAGAGCAAGGGCTTGTGGAAAACTCCTTTAGAGAGATCAGCCAATAAAATATACAATGAATAATATATACTGAGAGATTTAAACGCTTTAACCTTTTGTATTAAAGCAACAACAAATTTTTTAAGGCCATTAATTATTCTTTGAGGCAAGCTTTTTTAATGAATGGCTTCATGGGCTCTCAAAAATCACAAGCAATTTCACTTAATGCAAACCTCTCACCTTTACCAGGAGGTAAAGGAACTGTATAGAACACTCTTTTAAATCTATAATAATTTTTTATATGCATTTACTTGAATGGCAGCTGGAGTAGGCAAGTCAGGCTGTAGTGCCCCATTAGTCTTATAAATCTTAAATTTGAACTTTCTCTGTGTAGCCCTGGCTGTCTTGGAACTCACTCTGTAGACCAGGCTGGCCTTGAACTCAGAAATCCGCCTGTCTCTGCCTCCCAAGTGCTGGGATTAAAGGCGTGCGTCACCACCGCCCGGCTCTAGTGTTTTTGAATCAATTGAATAACCAACTCCTTTTAGCTGAGTGAAGTATCAGATAAAGCCAAGCTGAAGGCAATCTTGTCCTCTAATAATTGTTAAACAGCTCTAGTTTCTATCAATCTTTTAAAACCCCTTTTCCTTTTAATTATTAATTTAAGATTAGGCTTCTTGTTACTAATAAGACCTAATACACATCAGAGGAACCAAAGCCATTTTGTCTCTATCACACCCAACAATTTTGGCCTGGCCCAAAAGCTGTTTTGAATTTCTTTTGAGTCTGAGGCTGACACCTCCCTAAGGAACAAGCAAGGCAATAAACAAATTCTAGAGAACACCCTTTTTGAGGCGGGACAGGACAATAGGAATGTCTGAAATCTAAGCTCCTGTCTCAACTACTCTGTTAAAGTCTAATTTAAATGTAAATGTTTTAATCTTGGCCTATATCCTGAGGCCTGGCCCAAGGATTATCCTTCTTGCACCAAGGACAGGTGTGTCAGGTAACCTTGGTCACCTGGCTGTTGTTTAAGTCTCTGTTCCTGGGACAGTCACTTTAAAAACTATCTAAATTTCTACATTTAAAACACTCCCCATCTCTAAGGCTCTGTGTAGTTATGGCCAGACCCTGATTGTATGAGGGTGCAATTTCATTGCAAAGACAAGTATCTAAGTCTGTCGTTGCTTGTATGATTTGAGGGCTGTGTGGGCAGTTTAACCTGATTAACATCACACTGACCTTGTCTTACAAGCACGTTAAGATCTCAGTCTGTGTGTCTTAATTTAAATGTAAACGTTCTTAATCTCTAGCAGGCCAGCATTGTATCACAACTTGTTATAAATATTTTTATTTAACTCTACCTGCTGTCCCCCCCTTTCTATCACATGGGCGAATCAAAAAAAAATTTTAAACTCAAGATTACAACTGCCAACTGTAGCCAATGGAATACTGGCAGTTTAACTAAATTTTTAAATATCTTTTGTAACATTAGCGTGTAACCATTAATTTTGAGAAGCAAAAGCAAAACCAATTTAAACAATCTATCTTCTCTAAAATCAACACCAAGCAGACCACCCCTATGCTACAAAGTTTTGCTGCTAATTCTCTACACATGAATGCATGAAGCAGCTTTTAATCTCATTGAAGAGACATTGGTCTAAAATCTTACTTTCTATATACCTGGTTTCTGAACGACTCCAACACTGAGCTAGTTCCACGCCACCTTTCGTTATCAAAGTTGTACATTTTTAATTACACCCAATAATTTAAGCCAATAGTCTATAACCAAGACATGTAGAACATTTTTATACTTTTAAAACCAATCTGAAACAACAATGAAATGGCTATATATCTTATTTTTAGATCAAACAAAATTTCTTGTCTTTCTAGCTGTAATTTCAAGAGAAAAGCACCTTGTCACAGAGGTTTTTCTAGGACAAAACGACTCTTAGCTTCCTTATAAAACCCAAAATGCTGCTGGTCTCTTTTAAAAGCAGCTTATGTCAACCTCAATTCCTGAAAAGACCTTTTTTAGCTCTCAAAGGTTGGATCAAGCAGTTTTAACGATCTTTCTTTTTGAACATGTAACAAACACAGAACATTTAGACAATGAAACAAAAGGCAAACACACACACACGTGGACATTGGCGCGCCAAGGACAAACGACAAAAAAGGACTCTAAGAACTACAGAGAATTTCAGGACATCTCTCGAATTCTCTGCTTCTAGATGAACTCTGAAATAGCCTTTTCATTCTTTTTGCTGACACAGCTCAGAGAGAGGGCACCTGTATTTTTTAAAAACTCTTTCTCTCTCTCTCATATTTAAAATGTAACTTTTCATCTCGTTCATTGGAGATGTAGCGGGTAGTTATTTTAACACTTCAATACCCTGCTTTCTAATTCCTTTTCTCTCCCAAACACTTTTCTTGCAAACACAGTCTCTAATTAACCATTACTAACTCCAGCACTCGATCTCGCGGCGGCGGCCGGCTATTCGGCTGGCATCTATCCTCCCCATCCGTCTCTACATCTGAGTCCTCTGAGTCGGAAGAAGTTAGCCCCTCTGACTCAGAGCTATCACGCTGTAAAAAGCCCGGCTCCTTTACCAGATACAGAGGTTTCTTTCTGAGGCTTACTTTCCTTCCGTCTCTCCCGAGAGCGTTCTTTCTCTCATCTCTCATCCCCGTGAATTGGTTATCGGGGAGGCCTGATTTCTTAAATACGTCCCTTTTCTCTTTTCTATTCTGAATTTTTAAGCGCTTCTTGTTTCTCTCTGTTTCTGACATGTGGGCCCGTAATTCGTCTATCACTCCCCAGCCCGCCAAGCGGCTTTTCTCATCCTGTAAAACCAGAAGGAAGAGTACCAGCACTGTCTGGGGAGGGAGACGAAAAAAATCAAGACCAAACATTATCTCTCAGAGAACATTACCCCGTCATACGGTTCTGGATTCACTCCACGCGTGAGTGGAGGGTCTTCTCGAAACAGCGCCGGCGATGATGAATTCTCCCGGGTTTCACGGCACCAACTGTGCGGGGCACGCGCGTAATGGTCTCGCCGGCAAAAACATACACACACGCACACACACATACACACCAGAATCCTTCCGTAGAAACACGTTTATTCCCATAAACCAAAATGGTGGTAGAAGAAGACCAAGAAGACGAAGGCGGCGTGGGAAAGCACTGCCTATATACCCCAGAGCGGGGTATTCACCCCCTGATTGGCTGCTTACCCGTAGCGCGCCAAACGCCGTGGGAAGGGCTAAACTTGGCGGGCTTTACCATGGCACATGCGCAGTATACTGGTTTACTAGGAAGAATTATGGCAACAGCGCCACCTAGCGATGGCGGACTTTGCTTGCACTTGCTGTGGCTCCCAACAAGAGGTTGTGCTCACCATCCACTTTCAGTGACAACCGGATCACGACCAATCTCCACCTCTCTTTGTCACATCCCTCCCTGTTTCTGCCCACATTGTTTAAAAGCAAACCCTGTAATTTTAATTTTTTTCAAAGCTTACTTTTAATGATGGTTCTTAACAGCTTTAACTTCCCTTTTAGCCCACTACCCACCAGAGTTAGTGGGAGAGAAATGATAGGGAGTAGGTGGAGTGGACCTGTTTAGGAAGGTTCTTTAGAGCACCTCCTGTCTGTGTTGTCTGGAAATTGGCAATTCAGTTCTCAGCTGACATCACTCTGCCAGTCAGCCCAAGTCCACAGAAACAGCAAGACACACATGTCCTTTCACATGCTTGCTTTAGCAGAACATCATCTCTCCTGTGTCTGCTTCAAGGAAATGTTCATTCACGAGTCTGCCTTAGCCTTTCACCTGTGTCCACTTCAATGAAATGTTCCCTCATATGTTTGCCCCAACAAAACACCGTCCAACACAACTGACTTTACAAAGAACCCTTTAAAATTTCCATTTCAAAACCCTAGTGTGTTAGTCTTTCATTACTGTGACAACTACCTGAGACACTGTAAAGGAGAAAAGATCTGTTGTTGCTCATGATTTCTGAATTTCAGTCTACAGTTACTTGGATTCATTGTTTTGGGTCTATGGTGAGACAGGCTTATTGTGACAGGGGTTACATGAAAGAGCAGGGTTGCTCATGTTAAGGTGTCTTGGAAGCAGATAGTCAGAAGGGGTAGGGGAGAAGAGATCCTTCCCAAGCTCCTACCCTCAGGGATCCACTTCCTTCAATGAAGTCGTGTCTCCTAATAGTCTTATCAGGTATGAACTAATCAATGGGTTAATCCTTGCTTGGTTCAGATCAGTTCTTAATGAGCTAGATGCCATCAGCATATGGTCCTTTTGGGGAACACTTCGTATCCAAACCACAACTCAAGATATCAAGTCACTGCATCTGTAAATATTTCAGCGTCTAGTTCTAAGTACAGATAAAGATTCCCCACTGCATATGAAACAATGAGTACTACATATAAAAGCAGTCACTTTAATATACTGTCATTATTCAAAGTTCTCTGAGTTATAAATATATACCCACAAGTTGATTCAAGACTCAAGCAAGGTTCAAACAAAGATCCAAGGAGGACTCCGTTTGGATGATATGCATCCTGGCTCCTATAGTTCCTATATTTTGACTGATAGATCTAAGTAGACCTTCAACTCCAGTGCCACTAGCAGTTCAGGTGGGTGGGGTATTTTTTGCGGGTGTCCTGTCATTAGCAGTAGCTCTGGCCTCTACCTAGTATGTATTAGCATTTCCCAACAATGTGAGAACTAAACATGTCTCCAGACATTGTCTAATGCACTCTGGGGACAAAACTGCTTCATTTAGACACTGATGTAATTGTTGATCCCATTCATGTTTAATTATTTTTGGCAATAATATCTTGTAGTTGATGTACCAGCTTCACTCTCCTTGTAGTCCCAGGTTCTGTTCCTTTCTGGAGCCAGCATAAGAGGGCTATTTCCCTGATTTCCTGCTCCACATTTGTTATTACATGGGAAAGCTATTGAATTTTATATGTTGATTTTCTACGCTGTGACTTTACTCAAAATGCTCATCAGTTCCAGAACTTTTTGGTGGAGTCTGAGAGTCCTTTTGGCTATAAATCCTCCCTCTGTGAGGAGGGAGAATTCTACTTCCTCCTTTCCTACTTGTGCCCTTGTATCTCTCTCTCGTCTCTCTCTTGTTCTATTGCTCTATCTAAGACTCCAGGCTCGATAATGAGTGGGTGGAGAGAGCTGGCCCCCTGCCTCATTTTGAGATTTCATAGGAAATGCTCTCAGGTTTTCCCATTTAGGTAATGTTGGCTATGATGTTTTTACACATAGCTAAGATAAGCTCTGTATGTTCTTAACTTCTTTTTTTAAAAAACTATCTATTTGTATGCACATTGGTGATTTGACTACATGCATCTCTACTTGAGGGTATCAGATGCCCTGGAACAGGAGTTACAGACAATTGAGAGCTGCCATGTAGGTGGTGGGAATTGAACCTGGGTCCGTTGGAAGAGCAGGCAGTGCTCTTAACTGCTCAGCCATTTCTCCAGCCCCTGTTCTTAACTTCTTTGGGACCTTTATCATGAAGTATGTTGGATTTATGATGAATATTTGTGTTGACTTTCCTTTTTTATATGTCATTTAATTTCATTTCTCTTACACTGAGCATTTTATGTTACAGCACAACAATTACTAGTTACTTTATCTTATAACATCTATAACAGTTTCAAAATAAAAACATTGTTAACAATGTGGTTATTGAATTTAGTATAAAATTCTGCTATAGTTATTTTTATTCTGAGGATATAAATCTTCAGAGATAAAGAATCAGAGGTCTATTTGTCCATTTACAAATTACTTTTTATTTGTGAGCTTTGGTTTTAACTTTAATAACAAACTGTGTAAAATATTTACTTGAATCCAAAACAAGTGCTATAAACAAAAAAACATTAAGAGAAATCATCTTACTTTTCTTTGTGCTGCTATGGCAAAATGCCTGACTATGAGTAATTTAAAGACAGCTGAAGTTTATTTTCACAGTTGCAGACCCTCAGAAGCTCAACATCCAGGTGCTGGTGGGTTTGACACTTGGTGAGGGCCAGACTTGGCCTCACTCTTGGTGAGGGCACACCAGATGCACACTGGCTCTGTGTCCTGTGGAAGACGTAAGTGCTGCGTTCCACATGGAAACAGAGCAGAGGAGGGCACCCGTCCTCTCCAGCCTGTGTCTTCTGTATCTTCTTTTCTTGTAGTTTTTTACAGAGTCACACAAGCTCACTTTCATTTGAATAGATGATATACTCTGAGCGTATCACACCCATCATTCACCCCCATAAACCTCCTTTGTTCCAGATGTTTCTTCACTTTTAGGTCATCTGTTTGTACAAGTGATTTTAGACATCTATTAAGTCTGAAGCCTGTTGTTCTATACCTTGCCCCCCCCCCAGCCCATTCCCCCCATGGTCCCTGGGGGTAGGGTGTATGAAGGTGAGGAATTAACGACATAGCCTCCGAGAGCCAGGTGAGAAGCAGAAGCAGACTCATTTATCGTAGTATGGGGAGTGCCTTTATACCCTCCACCCATGTCCCTTCGGTCTGGAACTGCTCATCTGTAGAGCTGGCACCAGCCAATTGACTGCCCTGGTCATATGTTTTGTCTTTGTTCCTCTCTGGGTGTCAGGCACGATCTGAGGTTAGTAAATACAGAAGCACCTCCTGCAATGTGTATCCCAGCGGGGGAGGGTGGAGTGGGGTGTGGGGGGGCTAGTCAGAGCATGCTGACCCAGTCCTCCTACAGGAGCCCACATCTCTGGCCTTTGCTAAGAGTCCAGTTCCCGTCCATGAGAGCTCTACCCTCATGATGTAATCATTTCCTAACGGCGTCACAGTGTTGGTAACTAAATGTGCCTTCAGACTCCAGCAGAAGCTTAGCTTGCAGCTCTGTTTTCTTTTACTAGTTCCCTGCCTTTTCTGAGAACATACATTCTCAGGGGAGACCTGCCTTTCCCAAGGAGATAAAAATTTTGTTGCTTGGTGTGTGTGTGTGTGTGCATATGAGTATGCTATAGTTTGAACAGTTTAAGATATGGGTTTGCTGTAGACACTCATGAATGAATTAATATTGCTGTGAATGTTCATAGAAGTGAGTTTGTTATTGTCTGAAAGAGGTATGGGTTTGTTTTAAGAGCAATTTTGTCTCTCTTCTTCTTTCCTCTCTTTTTTTCTCCATCCTTCCCTCCCTCCCTCCCTCTTTCCCTCCCTCCCTCTCTCCCTCCCTCCCTCTCTCCCTCCCTCCCTCTCCTCCCCGGCCTCCCCTTCCATGGGGTGACAATATAAGACGGCCTTCTGCAGGAGCTGGTATCTGAGCACTGGACTATGAGTAGATTTATTTTTTTTATATACTATCCATTCTGAGGTACTCTGTTACAGCAAATAAAATGTGCTGCTGTCTTCACACACTAGAAGACAGAATTTGCGGATGGTTGTGAGCTACCATGTGGTTGCTGGGAATTGACCTCAGGACCTTTGGAAGAGCAGTCAGTGCTCTTATCCACTGAGCCACCTCTCCAGCCCTGGGCATTGTCTTAATTGGTGATGGATGTGTTGGGCGCAGCCCATTGTGGGTGGGGCCATCCCTGGGCTAGTGGTCTTGGGTTCTATAAGAAGGCTAAGCAAGCCATGGGGAGCAAGTCAGTAACATACCTACATGGCTTCTGTTGGCTCCTGCTTCTAGGTTCTTGCCCCTGCTTCTTCAGTGCTAAACAGTGATAGGGAAGTGTAAGCAAAATAAATTTCCTCTTCTGGTCATGGTGTTTCACCACAGAAATAATAACCCTAAGTAATACAGCCAGCTTGGCTTTCCCATCCATGAGCATCCACGTGCATACATAGCCACATATCTTTGTACTCCCACACATTCGAACACACAGTTCATGCTAAACACACACACACAGACACACACAGACACACACAGACACACAGACACACAGACAGACACACACAGACACACACAGACACACAGACAGACACACAGACACACACAGACACACAGACACACACAGACAGACATACACAGACACACAGACAGACACACACAGACACACACAGACACACAGACAGACACACAGACACACACAGACACACAGACACACACAGACAGACATACACAGACACACAGACAGACATACACAGACACACACAGACACACACAGACACACAGACAGACACACACACACTTTAATTATTGTAACAGACTGAGATCCTTCAAATCTCAACCTTACACAAAATTTTAATTTCTTTACATATTTCAATTTTTTTTTAAACCTAGAGCTTTTCTTTGTCTTCCAATGCTAACACCATACTGAGTTGCAGCCCCAACCTTTCTTGTTCCACAAAAGTACTATAGACATTATCTCACCAGAGAGGATTTAAGCAATTGACATTTCCTTTTTTAGGAACTGGTAAGAAACAATTTTCTGCAGGTAATATTCTTATTTTTTTGCAAATTTTTCTATTTTTATTGAGACTATATTCATACACATAGGAATAAGAATATATGTTAACTATATACTCTATATACTATAAACTATATATGTTTTTCTTTAGGTAGAAGTTACATGAAGGATGAACACTCTTCTGGCTACTTTGTCAACTTGAGATGAGCTAGAGTCACCAGCGTGGAAGGATCTTCTATTGAGAAAATGTCTTCATAGATCCAGAATTTTCTTTTTTTTGCCCCCAACACAATATTTTTATTGATTATTTGGGAATTTCACATAATGTACTTCACTATACTCACTTTCCAGCCCTCCCAGGTCTACCCTCCACCCTTGTGACCTCACCCCTTAAAAAAATGAAGAAGGAAGAGGAGAAGGAAAAGGAGGAGGAAGAAGAGGAAGAGGGGAAAAAAGGAGGAGGAAGAGGGGGAGGAGCAGGGGAGAGGAGGAGGAGGAAAAAGAGGAGGGGGAGGGGGAAGAGAAAAAAAGAAGGAGGAGGAGGGTGAGGGAAGGAGAAAGAGGGAGAGGGTGAGGGAGGAGAGGAGGGTGAGGGAGGAGAAGCAGCAGCAACAACAGCAGCAACAGCAAGTCCAATTTTTGTTGTCCATATAGTCACTGGAGCACGACCAAACTCCCAGAGGCCAGGGAGTCCTCCTGTACCTCTACCCTTCCAGAAGCCATCAGTTGTGGAGAGCTGCATTTCAGCATCCTTATGGCAAAATTTAAAAGAGTATTTGATGGCTTTCAGTGTAGATGGTTAGTTTTTCGCGGGGAGTGGGGGGAGGGAGAGAGGTGGGGGTTGTCATAGAAGCCTTCTACGACTCTTTCTCAACTGCGTCTGCAGTCATCTATCCTCGCTCTTTACAGTCAGCAGGAGTGTGGATCATGGCCTTCCACATGATTTCTGGTGACAACATGGGCTATGAACCTCCACATGGCTTCCAGTGTCAGTACATGCCATGGACCCAGGCCACAGACATCAACACGGACCTTAGCTGCTGTATGGTTCACAGACACCATTGTGGTTTTAGCAGAAGCCCAGGCCATGGACATTAACATGGACTCGGCAGCAACATTGCCCATAGACATGGCTTCAGGTGGCAGCACAGACTGTGGACAGCCGCGTGACCTTCGGTGGTAATGGGCCACAGACACCAGCAGTCCCTGGTTGGAGCAGGACCACTGACTCCAACATGACCTTCAGAGGCAGCTTGGTCCATGGATATCAATATGGCCTCAGGTGGCAGCATAGGCCACTCACGTCAACATGGCTCTGGCGGCAGCATGCCTCACAGAGATGAACGTGTCCCTGAGGCTGCAGCATGGACCATAGACACCATCATGATGTCATCATGACCGACTCTATTTATAATACCATGCTCTTGTCTGCTGCGGCCATACTCCCATATTGTTCCCATACCCTTCACCTCAGCATCTGCAGTGGCTCCATTCTCCTCTGCGCAGGCGCTCTGTCCTGCCACCTTTTCTCAGTCTCCTCTGCGGAGGCGCTCTGTCTTGCCATCATTCCTTCCAATTACATGAATCCACTTTTAAAAAAGCATCTTCTCAACAGAGCTAGTTGTTCTAGGGATACTGCAGACTGCAGACTCCCCCCCCCCCCACCTCCTTATCTCCACTCGGAGCCTCTATGGGTCTCTCAGGCTCCTCGGAGCTGCTACGCTGTCCCTGTGTCGGGGACCACTAGCTTCTCCCATCTTCCATCACAGCCATGCCTCATCCTTTTGTCTTTGATGATGATGATGATGATGATGAAGCGCTTCCAGATCTGGTTTTGCAGGACCAGCTTCTCTATGTGTTCCAGCAGCTCGTAGAAGGAATAGATGTTGGGGTGAACCGACTTAGATTGCTGGATCAGGACCTGGATGGCAGCTGAGCTGGTCAGCTTGCTAAGGGGGTGATCAATGAAGGAGTGCCCAGCTCACGGTGCGTGGGGCTGTCCTTGGGTAGGTGGTCCTGAGTTCTATAAGAAAGCAGGCTGAGCAAGCCAGTAAGCAGCACTTTTCTATGGTCTCTGCTTCTGCTACTTCCAGGTTCCTGTCCTGACTTCCTTTGGTGACGAACTGTGGAAGCACAAAATATGGAAGCATAAACGGAACAAATCCTTTCTTCTCCAGGTTGCTTTGGTCATGGTGCCTCATCTCAGCAACAGTGACCCTGACTAAGATATACCCTTGTTCTTTTCATTTAGTGGTATATATTTGGGGGTGGGGGGACTATATAGCAAAATCATGCATGCGGAGAACCACTGCTCTCTGACAATTCTGAGTGCTTTTCCCTTCCTTCAGTGGGAGATTGCGATCCAGGGTGTGAATGTACTGGAGTTTATTTGTGCCATACCCTGTTGGTGGACAGTGGGCAGTGTCTGGTCTTTTGCTGTTACAAAAAGTGCTACAGCAAACGTCCTTTATCTTCACACCATTTAAAATTTGTTTATTGTGCATTTGATAACATTCCCAGAAGGGAGGTTATTGGGCCAGTAGGGAAAGTACAAAACTCATTCTTAGATCTGACCCAAGACCCTCTTCTTGGGACTGTGTTAACTTGAGTTGCCCATCCTAAGGCACAAGGGGCCTGTTTTCCCAAGCCTTACCGTAGAGCATGTGGGCAAACATTTGGAAGTTTGCCTATGGATATTTAAAAAAAAAACCCAAGATTATTTGCCTTTCTTTTTCTGTGAATAGTATCACTTGCCTATTTTCTACTGTATTTTCACATCGAGAGTTATTAGGGATGGAAACATGTTGTAAAAGGCTTAATTGGTAAATCTTCTACCAAAATCCCTGTTTATTGTTTGATTTTAATAATGTTATTTTTACATAAATATTTTAACTTTTATGTGATCAAATTGGTCTCTGTTCTTTTATTACTTCTGGGTTTTAAGTCACAGAAAGGAAAAGAGTCATTGACTTCTCCCTCCTATTTACTTACTTACTGTTCAGACCCGTTTGGAGTTAATTCTAGTGTGCTTTGTAAGAACTGGCTTCAGTGTGATCCCTCTACATAACTAGCCAGTTGTTCATTAGTCCATTTTCCTCTTCTGATTTGAGATATGTAGACTTCATGACATCCTAAACCTCCGCGCACAGTCTGGTGTGTTTGGGAGATTCATTTTCCCATCTCTTGGTCCATCTGTTAGCCAGCCTGCTCACAGTGAAGGCTTCCTAACACACTTTAATATCCAGAGGGGCTCGTCTCCCCTCCTTACTGTTTTTACTGTTCCCATGGTTACTCTTACTTTTTCTTCCAAATAAAATATATAATTAACTTGTCTGGCTTTGAGAAGAATGACATATATTTTATTGAAATGATACAAAATTCATGAAATCTCTTAGGAAGAACTGACAATCTCCTGGCCAGTTTCTCACTCGAAACATGATTCATTGCTGCGCACACCCAAGACCAGTCCTTTGCCCGAGTGTGTCACGGTGTCTGGGCATTTTGAGAGTCATTGTAAAGAGTGATGCCTCCCTCTCGTTCTCTGTGTACCACTAGGATGCGTGTGTAAGACTCATCTTTCCATTCTCGTAGCCATTGTTAGTTAAACCGGTTTCCCCTTTCTGTAAGTTTGGGACGAAGGGAGAGCTGCATGCAGCGTGTGGTAAGAGTATGAGCATTAGACTAAACTGCAGACTGGGAGCTCACGTTCACGTTTAACAGCTTCCTGCATGACCAGGAAGGGGTTCTTAGCTTTAAAACCAAACCAAACCAAACCAAACCAAACCAAACCAAGCCAAGCCAAGCCAAGCCAAGCCAAGCCAAGCCAAGCCAAGCCAAGCCAAGCCAAACCAAACCAAACCAACTAACCAAACAAATCCCCCCAAACAAACCCAAACCCCAAACCCTATACTTTTACTTTCAGCAGAAAGAAGGATTGAGTCTTAAGACATAAGAAGGGCCTGGCACATAGCCTGGCATTTGCCAGGGTGCACTCTAAGTGGTGGTTGACACCTGTCGTGGGCACCGGGGTTTTCCACTTGCTATTCTGGTAGTGTGTGTTTGCTGGTGTGAATTCCAAACCATTCCCCAGGACTTTTAATGTGTTTGTAATATGACCATTTTTAAAAAACATTACATATGCTTTGTTTTCAGAAGCAGATCTATCCATTTCCGCCCACATTAATTTCACTGGTACCTGGCAACACCACACTCTGTCGAGCCTTTTTCTTTATTTCCCACAAGTTGGCATTTCTTCAGACTTCATATTCCGTCTCACTTTTTACAAGCTGCTGGAATGACCTATACATCCTGGCAGAAGCTTCGCTCATCTAAACAGTGATGGATCGCCTTTTTCTGGAAGCCATCAATCAACCAACGCTAACAAGAACGTGGAGTGGGGCAGGGTGGAGGGAGCATGAAGGTCACTTTACTCGGGTCACCGACTACTTGCTGTGAACCCTTTTGATTGATGTAGTAGAAATTTTTGCTGATTGCACAACTATTTCAGGACAGGGTTGACTTCCTTCTGCCCAGCCAATTTCTGACTTTAGGTGAGAATCAATGTTCTCAACATTTAAGATTTCATATAGACAGCAGCATTAGTTGAACACCTACTGTCTACGATGTACGACACAGCAGGGTTAGAGTTAAGTACTGGGCTAGATCTCTTGGTTATGCTCTGGGAATAGGGCCCAGCTGACTTCTCAGTTTAGAGATTGAAAGAAGGTGGACTACATAGTGCTCAGCTACAGTACCAGCGTGAGGAAAATGATCACAGAGACTAACAAATATATGCACATAGAAGTCATACATACACACATAGATACTGAAATACATATACATATAGAAGTCACACACACATACATGCACAGATACCAACACATATATGCACATACAAATCTCCACTCCTCTCACTAACACAATTCTTTGTAGCATATAAAACTCCTGATGGCAGCCTCCCCCAGGATCTCTAGAGAACTATACAGACATATATATACACATACAGATATATCAACATACATATACATATATGTACACACACACACACACACACACACATATATATATATACATATGTATATATATATATATATATACACACACACACACACAAATAATAAATCTTTAAAAATTCTGTACAAGTGCAATGCACTAGACATAGGAGTGAAGACAGCAGCTCTCGGATGTTATATACATACTAATATAATGGTTGGTGTAGATTGCTATGGTTACACTGTAGTTATTTAATGAATTATGAGTTCAGACAATTTTACTGTTAGTTATGAGCAGAAATTGTATTGTGTAGTGCTGACATGCACCACTCTAATTTTACAAATATACACCATGGGATTTTGAAAGTGCAATTATAAATCTTTACTGATGGCTAGGTTAAATATCTCTTCACTGTATTAATGGTGCAATTTTTGACTTTTTTTAATGTTGGAATGAATTCATGGCCTGTGGCATGCTAGGACCTTGCTCTACTACTGAGCCACATTCCTATCTCTAGAAAAAGTAACTTGAAGTCTAGGCATGTGATACATGAAGTCTAGCAACTCATGCTGGCCAATCAGTATCTGTGGTGTGGAGAGCTTCTGGGGCCACTTGGCAGGAACTTGACATTGGGCCAGGACAAGGAAGTAAGCTCAGGAAGGAATCTGATTTTGGGCTAGAACAAGGAACAGGGAAGTAGGCTCAGATATCTTAGTCAACCTGAAGAGCCCTTAGAAACAGTAATCACAGCGATTTGTTTATTGCCTTGTTTGTTCCTTGACTCTTTGTGTTTGTCTTGCTTGTTCCTCAACCTAAGACTGACCTAAATGCTTGCATGTAATTAAAATGGTATAAAAGCAAATT
>NW_021604678.1:4793017-4874001 GCF_004785775.1 Grammomys surdaster
TATATATATATATATGCATATACAGGTCACATACACATGAGAATTAAGAAAAGACTTAATAAAGGTTTTTGGTCGGAATTTAAAACACAGTTATTTCTGATTCTTTAGAAATTCGATACATGAAGCAATACTCTTTCTCTACATGAGGATGGATGGGGTTTTTGGTTATGTTCAATCCCAGTAACATTTAGAACTTTTAAATAAACAGTTAAGAGATTGGGGTGACTGGATAGAAAAGGAACACATAAAAAAGGCAGGGTTCCAAGTGCCAGAAGCAGGTCTTAGTTGTATGGAAATACCCAGGAAGCAGAGGAAGCGTGTGAGGCTGGCATCCAGAGGCTGTGAGGAGTGTTCCCCACACAGTTAGCCTGGAATGGTTAACTGTGTGGGCTCACTCTGACTCCATGTTACTCTTCACTCTTTAAGGATCTCTTCCAACCAAGGAATTGTCCAGCTTGTGTGTGTGAGGTGACTGAAGAGCTTGCTCTCTCTGTGCTCTTAGGCCTCTGTTTTTCCCAGTATGTGCTTTCCTGAGAGCGTCTTTGTTCCAGATTCTCTCTGAGCCAACCAGAGAATCATAGAAAGCCTCCTTACACGGATTTCTACAGATACTTTAAAGAAAATCCCAGAACCGTCTACGGTTCTAAGACTGTAGTGACTGCCGATAGTGCAAAGCTGAGAGCCAAGCCCAGCGAGGTCAGGAAAGCAAATCACTGGGGGCATCTTAAACTTGAGATTTATCACTGGGCTGAGGTGCTTATGAGTGTGAAGTCGCAGAGATGGCACCAGCTTCAGGTTCTTTACCACAGGAAAGCAGACAACTGCAGTCCTGAAGACTTGGGAGCCTGGACAGAATGTAGCCGGTGTCCTCAAAGCTGCTTCATCACTGGGATGGAAACGGCAGGGAAACTCTGTGGCCACTCTGCATTCGGGAATCCCCCACATTAACCATCTGGGACTCTCAGAGGTGGTCTGACAATTTCTGCCTTCTCTCTGCAAACCTTGAAAGGCTGCAGTCACACTGTGAGACCTAAACCTTTCCTGGCTCAACAGAATGCAAGTGGCAAGTAGAGTGTGTGTCACTGCACAGATGTGGCCATGACTTCTTGCTCGAATCGCCAATGGGGTGGATGTGTGGCCTCCTGGGGAAGAGGAGGACTTCACAGCTCATTACGGAGCCCCTGAGCTGTGAAGTCACAACTGTGTTTGCAGTTTCTGTCTTTGATTTTGCTTGACAAATATTAATGACTTATTGATTGTATTTTTATTTATAGTAAGCCTTGGCTCACAAGAACCTTGCAAAAGCAGAAACTTCCAGTAATTAGATTCTCTTCCCGCTTTGAGGCTTATTTGGAAAGAAATTCTACCACTGGAAAAATTGACTTAATGAAGTTTTGATTTTTAGTCCCACAAATTAAAACATATACCCAATACACATGTGTACATTGTATAAAAATGGGGAAAGGATACTGTTGTATGAGTTTCCCCTCAGGGGAGATTCGAGCAAGCATCTTTTTGCTCCAGATGAGGCATCAGGGATAGGCCAGAGGAAATGATTGCACCTAAGTCTAGCTTAGTGAATTCAAGTTTACTCGGGCCACTTAGAGCAGTGTCAGTGCCTTAGTCAGTGCTCTGTCGCTGTGAGGAGCCACTGTGACCACGGCAATGCTTATAAAGGAGAACATTTAACTGGGGCTGGCTTACAGTTCCAGAGGTTTAGTCCATTGTCATCATGGCAGGAAGCATGGTGACACACAGGCAGACATGGTGCTGGAGAAGGAGCTGAGAGCTGTGTGGATCCAGATTTACAGGCAGCTGGAAGACAGTGGCACTGGGCCTGGCGTGGGCTTCTGAAACCCCAAAGCCCAACCCCAGTGACATACTTCCTTCAACAAGGTCACACCTTCTAATCTTTTCAAAGTGTCACACCCTATGAACCAGTGGGGACTATTTTCATTCCATCCAGCACAGTTAGTAACTCAGAAAGCTTCAGCCCCGGCGTGACTCTTGAAAGGTGTAACTATGAAGCTCGCTGAAAGACCTGCAAGTTGGTAAGTCTGTGGGAAGGTGTCTCTCTGTCTGCCTGTCTGCCTCTCTGTCTGTCTATCTCTGTCTCTCTTTCTGTATGTATATCACCAGCTTATATGAGCTTGGGGAGGGCATTCCGAATGTCTACATTTCATGAGCTTCATCAGCCCTCTACGTTTTATTTACTTCCTTAATCTTGTCAGCCTCCCCCATCCCCAGGAGGAGATGCTTCAATTCAGAGGAAATATAGAGGGATCAGTTGGGGAGGAGGATGAGAAAGGGGGTGACGTAGAGGATACAGGGAAAGGCAGCTAAAACTAAGGGCCATTTGAGGGGTCATATGGAAACCTAATACAAAAGAAGCTTCCTAAAATATACACATGTATGAAACTGATCTAAATGAAATCACCAAATAATGGGGACAGAGCCCCAGCTGGACATCTTTCACCACCAAATGAAGCTTCCAGTACTGGGAATGGGTTCTATTGAACCACATTGTTGGCCAAGGGAGTCCTATGGGAAACCTCAAACAACCCAGACTGCTGCCAAAGCATCGTTGGCTCTCCAGGAATGGATGGTAAGGCCCTAGTGCTGAAGACAACATCTACACAACCCACAGCCCTGAGAAGTCAAGCTGGTGCCTACTTACAGCCTTCAACCTGTGAACTAGTGTCATGTACTAGAAGGCACTCTGCCTGTTACCAAAGTAGAAACATAAACACCAGCCTTGCTACAAACCCTTCATCTACAATAGTGGCCTGCCTAGGAGATATCCTGGTATAATAGTGGCACTATACAATTTTATTTAAGGCACATTCCATAAGATGGAGCCATACCTGACCCGGCTTGGTGGTTAAGAGCCTGACACTAAATAGGCCACAGACCTAAGAGAAGGCCAACAGTGGTGTTCTGCTAAAGGAACGTCCATGACATGACTCCCAACACCACTCTGTTATACTCATAGACCAGTGCCTTGCTCATCCACCAGCAGAGAAGCTTCCCCGAAAGGTAAGAACAAATCTAGAGACCCACAGCTGGAAAATGTGTAGAGACTGAGAGACATTGGAACATCAAGTCATAAATGAGATGTCTCCATCAAATCCTCCCCCCAGGGCTCAGGGAACTTTGAGGAAAATTATACGAGCCAGAGGGGATGCGTGATACCAAAGAAACAGTGTCTTCCATACTCAATGGGAACAATGCTTAGATGACTTAGAGACCATGGCAGCATGTATGAGGACTGCACAAGTATGTGATCTTCATGGGTATGTGCAGGGGTGCTAGAGGGACAGATGGGGCCATACAGGAGAGATAGACACATGCCCCCATCCTAAATGCTACCTCCAGTTGATAACCTCATGCAAACAAAAACGTAGGTTTTTTTTTTTTTCTACAGGAGTACCATTGGGAAAACAAACCACTCTTACGATTAGACCCAGCAGTACTTGCTCATTGGTAGATGGACAACAGAAAGTGAAAGTGGCAGCTTTGGAGATTAGTTGTCTCATAATGTTATGTCATGCCTTTAAAAGCATACACACACACACACACACACACACACACACACACACACACGTCCTTTGCAGATCCATTTTGTAGTTTTACAAAATTCCTATGTGTACAAATATGTGTGTACTGTATCTGTGTGTGTTTCATGTACTTTCTCATTATCTATTCTCCTCCTCCTCCTCCTCCTCCTCCTCCTCCTCCTCCTCCCCCTCCTCCTCCTCCTCCTCCTCTTCCTCCTCCTCCTCCTCCTCTTCCTCCTCCTTTTCCTCCTCCTCCTCCTCCTCCTTCTCCTTCTCCTCCTCCTTTTTCTTCTTTGTGTTGTTGTTTTGGTCCTAGTCTATCTTGTTCATTTTTGGTTTATTTTATTTTTATTCTTATTCCTTACATGTCTATTTGTCTTCTAAGGAGAGACAGGACGGGCGTGGATCTGGATGAGGGGGACGTGGACTGGAAGTGGGAAGAGTTGAGGGAGGGGAAACTGTAACCAGAATACAGTAACCTCACATTGTTCTGTTTAAAGATAAATAGAATTTAAAGCACAAGGTCCTTCTCCACAGCGATCAGAGACCTGAGAAAAGAGATGGGGATGGCACAGGCTGCCAGCTCACAGTTCACACACTGCCTCTCCACTCACTCCTGATGACTTTCACAAAAATAGTTTTATAGTCTTCATTCGTTCTGGGAGTAGACAGGAGACATTTATAGTTTTTAATATTTCTGATCTTGCACATAAAAATCAAAATGACAGTAGAGATTTGGGGATTTCCTACTTTCAAATGGTCCTTTACATTTTGTTTCTGACCAGGGCTGACATCTGCGATGGATTCAGCAAGTGTCTGAGTTTGCTATGCTTCAGTGACAAAATGCTACTGACAAACTCGCATTCTCACAGGCCAAGGCATTATTGTTAGCCCTGAATCATGCCCTCATAGTCTTTCTTTCCTGTGTCTGTAAACTCTTTTCTTTTGGAACAATCCTGGGAACCAGGGCATCATGCACGCATGCTAACCAACATGTTAACAAATATGCCCTATTGCTAAGCTACATACATCCCAATTTTATTTTCTCTTAGTGTTTTGAGGTAGGATCCCACTAAGTTTCCCAAGCTTGCCTGAACTTATGATCCTTTTCCTCTCAGCCTCCTGAGCAGCTGAGCCCACAGGCATGTGCCACTGAGTCTGGCCCAAATCTCCTCTCTTTATAAGAGAGCCAGTTCTGCTGGATTAAGGGCTACTATAGCAATTTCATTGTATAGTTTTACAGACACTATTGCCACATGATATGACAATCTGAGGTTGGTATTTACATATGAGGCTGTATGGGTAGCATTGTGCAGATCAGACTGTGGCAGCATCTGTAAAGATTTCATTTCTGTGGACATGTTGCTTGGACCTACAAGGACACACTGGCCCTCATATAGTGGTGTTTCCCTTCTTTTCTGTGACAGATACCATTGAGAATAAACAGTAGGGGTCCACTGCCCAGGGAAACACACATGCACATTAAATTTCACATCTCAGAGTTCAGAGACACAGTCTTTACCATGCATGTGGGCCTCTCAGCTCAAGAATCCTTGTACAGATGCTATTAAAATATAGAATTCAGTGATAGACTTCATCAAATAGTTTTTGTTAAGTCATAAAACATAACAAGAATTTGAAGTGGAAACTTCTGGTTTCTTTGGAAAGTTAGTTATTTCAAATGATGGTTTGCTGGGCACAAGGATGAAGGGTGAAAGGATGTTTAGATGCAGCAGGCATGTGAAAGGAACACGATGAAGGAGTATAAATATGACGTCACAGACAGTGGGAGACGAGCACTGAGCCTTGCTGGCTTGCTCTGCCTCATTATTCTTCATTAACTACACACATGCATTGGTTCGCCTTATACAGTGTTGTTGATCTCAACGCCACCATTGAGAGAAACTTGCCCAAGAACTGAGGTTCCTGCAGCAGCTTACTGCTTCTGTGGTCTTGCCTCAGGCTGGTTGGCAAGCCTGGTAGTTTCCTTAGGATTGAACCTAGTTCAACCAGTTGCTGGTTTATGTGTTGTGTCTGACTGAGTAGAGAACTGGCCTGTAGCTGCTGAATCATATTTGGTGTTTGCTATGGGACTGCACTGTTGAGAAAGAAGATCTAGCTCGCTCCCAAAGAACTATTGCTGAACAGGTTCACTTCCTCTGTATTCTAATAACTTTTCTCTTCCACTAACTCTGGAGAGTGGTGGGCTAGAGGAGAGGTTGAGCCTTTATTAAAAGTAAGTTGCAAAAACATTTATTCCTGCAAGAATCATTAGTGCTAAAATACAGCTTCAGCTTTCCCACCCACTCAAATGTGTCTCGTCCACTGACCGTGCACTTGACAGTTTACAGAATTAACTTAAAAGCATTCCTGAAAATCTTAATTCTTGCTCCACTAAAATGAAAATTCTAGTGCATACCAGCAGCTCTTATGTGTGACTGAGACATCTCCTGACACTGACCAGCAACAACAGTGAGGCAGGCTGCCCTGCTTTGGTGCAGCCTCTGAACTCAGGCTCATTGCACGAGATGTGGGTGCTGTTCCTGCTTTGTAGATTGGCTCCTGTAGCTTTGGATCATGGCATATAGGAAGGTCGCTGGCTGCTTGGGATGCCATTCTCTCTGGTGACACAAGGTTCCATCTGTGCCTGAGACTCAAAATAAATGTGCTGTTACTTAAAGTTGAGTCAGCTTTCTTTGGGTGGTGTCTAAATCAGTCCCAGAAAGTGAGGGTTGACACCAATAGCCTTTGTTATTGCTTGGCAATAAACAATACAGAGAAAAATCAAAGCCAGGGTTTGTAGAAATGAGGCCAAATGAGTCCCATACAATGTCAGTAGAACGCTCTGGAGATTGTGGGGCTTTACTTCAATTACTATTTAGACCATATCCAGGGTCTACTTTGATGAGCCCACTTTCTTCTAGTATATCATGTAACTGTGCCTTTCTGAGGCCTGTCGTTGGTTTTGTTCTTTGTTTTGTTAGTACACTCTTTGACAGGGTTTGTGAGGCAGGAAAAAATTTAGCATGTAGATTCATTTTATTTCACTGTTCTGAGGCATTATATGATTCTTCCTAGGTTTCATTTCACAGTTCGTTTGCGTTTGATTTAAGTCCACTGTCAAAACAAAATTAACAGCGCTTATTCAAAGATACAGGGAAATCAAATCATATAAGATTTTTCATTAGATAGCTATATGCAAATTCTGACCAGAAATTCAATAAAGGAAAAAGTGCTTATTAGTGTACCAGAAATTATATAACAACAAGTTTAATGAATTTGTAGTTTTATGTGATTGCATTTTATTTTGTTGTCTCTTTTTATTTGAAAAATTGAAAAATTATATAGCTTTGAACTTGTGTCATTATAAATAACGCTTTTACTAGAAGTTAATTCTTATAATAAAAGTTAATTTTAGTCAAAACAGATTTGTTCAATAATATTTAAAAAATCTATACACATGTTTAACAAATTTGTTTAAGAAGAGAATTAGAGAGCCAATATTTGATAAGTTAGGACAGTATCAGAATTATTAATATTTTAATTTTACCCAAAATATGAAAATTCAATGTACATGTTTATTTTTTGTAGGTTAATGAACTCTTATCTATGAAAATATGCAAAAATCAATTTTTTTCTCATTAACACCATCAAGGAGAGGTTTAAGAGGCTCAGTGGGTCAAGGCATTTTCTATTAACCTGACAACCTGAGTTTGCCTCTTGTGTGTGAGCACATGCACACAAACACATATACATGTACATACACTACACGTACCCACAAGTGCACGCACACATGTACACACTAAATAAATAAGTAAATGTAACTTAATTTTAAAAAGAAGAGGTTTGTGGTTTAGGTGTTATATGAAATAAACATCAGTGTTTGCATAGAGACTAAATAATTCCTAACTTGTAAGGTAAACTTTAATAACTTTCAGAAAACTTGATACAGCCGTTCAAATGTGCTTTTTATTTAAATTTCATTAATTTTGCAAAGCATCACCAGCTTTTTAACTTCAAAATGCTGTAGAGTAATATACTTATCATTTCAGATGAGGCAGCAAGATGTGCTTAAATGTGGTGATCTAGAAGATTCCACCCATTCTGTTGCCCGATGATGTCATGATTTTTCCGTTCTAGGAGCCTATCTGCAAACTCCCTGCATTTGACCAGGGAATTTCTGTTGCTCTTGTGTCTTATGGTGATTGCTAAACAGCACAGACCCTGGCTGTTCTGCGTGTGGAGAGAGATGAATACCTGCTTTGTTCTTCAGAGGCAGGCCAGAAAAGGTAATCTTAAGAGATTTGGAGTCAAAGTGGTGTGATTTTTTTTTTTTTTTGAGAAAGGGTTTCTCTGTACAGCCTTGGCTCTTCTGGAACTCACTCTGTAGACCAGGCTGGCCTCAAACTCAGAAATCTGCCTGCCTCTGCCTCCCAAGTGCTGGGATTAAAGGTGTGAGCTACCATTGCCCGGCAAGTGGTGTGAATTTTAATCATAGTTCTGCTAGTTAACTTTGGGGCACTGACTGGGTCCACCCAGGCACTGTAAACTTCAGTTTCTTCTCCTGGAGCGTGGAAATAGTAATGACAAAGACAGGGACCTCAGTAGATATGAATGAAGATCCAGTGGACTAGAGAAGTGGCCCTGGGCAGGATTGTCACTGTCTAATGACACTTTAGAAACTGTGGTAATATGGACCATGGATGTCAAGGGACAAATCTTTAACACAAAGGCAGGGAGTGGTTCAGAGAAGCCACAGCCATATTAGCCAGCTCTGAAATACCAGGAACCAACACTCACTTTAAATCAGTCATGGTTATCTTGCCAGTTTATTGTTTCAGAGTGTAATGGGGAAGGGGACAGTTTTGTTACTTGGCATATTTCTGGACATTTGCAAAGAAAATATCCAGCAGCTGCTGCTCCAGGAAGCAGATGGATGGGTGACATTTACAACTTATGTTTTTCTGGTGGAGAAACTGAGGCACCAAGTGGTTATTTGTTTTCCCTAACCTTCTGAAATAATGAAGCATCAACTTTGAGATTACAATTTACTCTTATCTTCTGTCTCCAGCCATGTGTCACCAAACAGAATTGCCGATGGATGAGTCTACCAGTATGAGGTGCTTTCTGGAAGGGCCTCGCTTTTGTGTCTGGTACAGATGGCCAACTGGTGGTGCTTCCCAGAGCTTCCCTCTCCTAAGCCACCAGCTACGAGTGACAGATTTTTTTTTTTTGCATCATCTTGTCTAATTAAACCACAAACAGAGAATGCCAACTATCTGCTTGCATGACACCTCTGAATATTAAGTAGCTTTTATAATTAATTATTTTTGAAAGGCTTGATCCTTCATAATTAAATAAATCTTAGAGAATTAGCAGTAGATTAACATGGTGAATGGACTGAAAAACATCGTGTACATCAACTTGGCTGTGAAGGACCACCTTTGCAGCCAATAGAGCCCCTATTGATCTTTCCTCGGTGATCTGCAGACTCCAATATTAACAACACAATGTGTTCCTTCTTTTCTCTATATTCCTGTGCATCCAGGCAGAACCAATTGTTTTTGTACAGGGTAGGATGTAAAAATGCAGATTTGCTTAAATAAGTTACTGCCCAGCGAGACTGTCTGTGTAGTACACGAGAATATGCCAAAAGCAGCTGCCTGGCAGTGCTGACTGGGACGTTGTTCAGTAACTTCTGTGCCTTTCTGTGCTAGCAGTGGCACTGAGACCAAATGATGGAGGCCAGAAAGACGTGAAAATCAAAGACATGGACAAAGTGCCTTAACTATGACAGCTATGTTTTCTGGAGATCTTGGATGAACTGTACAGAGCCTCCTCCTGGAGCCCTGGGGAATTATCTTGTGTGCCCATAGGAACCTGTACTTTCTGCTTTGCTGTGATCCTGAGACTGGAGAAGCGGGTTAGAGCTGCCTCAGTGTGACTGTGGACACGCAGATCCCAAAGCATGTGGTTTGTGATACTGGGCAGAGGTGGTTTAACACTAGCCCATTTGGGTCCAGGTCGTTTGCTGTTTGAACTGGGTAGTCCCTGTTTAGTCACATACAACAGTTTGAGGGGAGGGACCCTGGGTATGCTTTGTGGAGACAGAGGAAAAGGGGAGGAAGGGGCTTGCTTATGCTTATAGTTCGGAATAGTCTCCGTCTTGCCTTCTAGTCTCCACCCCATCTTTCCCCACATTTATGTTCTCTGAGTTGGAATTCTCATTTGATTGGCTCATTAGTATTGTCTTCCTTAACAGTCAGCTTCAAAAGTAGTGGAAATATACTACAGGCATTCTCTATTAAGCATTATAGAGCTCTATATGTGGGTGATGCCTTGGGGATTCTGGAACAGCATGGGGAGGCTGAGATCTTAAAGACTTGGGCAAGGATCTATTTTTCTCTTAGGGCCTTGACTTTTTACAGAGTGTTGACTAGATAAGTCAGAGGTGAAGGTGGCAGCTATAGTGACAAGTATCATCGCTTGATCGCTCTACACAGAATGATGTGCTCTCTGTAGATTGTCTTCTGATGTAGTGGTTGGGAACATTAGTAGGTACTATATGTGTATGGTTAAAAATTTGTGAAATAAGATTAAAATTTGCTTTTCCATCACTCTTATTATTTTCCAAAGGAATAATTACTGTTGCGCATGTCTTATAGATCCTCTCAGAGGCTTTTTAAATGCAAACAAATAAAAATAAAATAAAGTCAGTGTCCCTCAAACATTTCCCTTATTTCCAGTACAGCAGCACCACATCACATAGGGTCCTGCACTTGTGCGGTCTTTACTTGATCCCTAGAGCCATGCGGTGTGGGACGGCTGCTATTCCTTCATTCTACAATTAGGATGCTGTTCTAGCTGACTAACATGCTCAGGGCAACATGACGGATGGTGGAGCTGGGGTCACCCCGACTGTCTAACCCCATCAGCTAAGATCTTCATCACCAGGCTTACTGCCTGACTCCAGCTGGCATCGGCTCCTCTGGCTTCCTGTTGGTTTGTACATGTTCTCTGGAGGCTGAACGTCATACCGACTGCCTTCCACAGACTCCAGGAGAAATGAGGCGAAACTTAGCAAGCTCCTCATCAGCTGAAATTTCTTCCTCCGTGTAGAAATCACTTTAAAAATTGCTGTCTAATACATATAATCTAGAATTTATTATGTTGTCCATTTTTTTAAAAAGTAATTTTATGTTTTACCTGCCTCTATGTCAGGTGTAGCAGGAAAATTTCCCCACAAGTTGGGAGGAGCTAAGGTGGGAGGAGTAAGGAGAGGAAGAGGAGGAGTAAGGAGAGAAAGAGGAGAAGGAAGAGGAAGAACAGAGATGTAAGAGGATGGAGAGTCACCCATGTACCGAGAGCAGTCCCGGGTAACTACTTATATCTAGGTTAGTTAACTGGGAAACACCTCCAATTGTGTGGGCATCTTGTCTACTGAGCATTATCAAACATATAAAGCCTTTGATTAATCTTTAAGCATTAGAGTCTCATTCCTACTGGGTACCGTGTGGATGGCAGGGTAATCTGGGCTCAGCCCAGCCTTGTAGACAGTGTGGAAGATTGGCAGAGCCATCTCCCACATTGGCATCTCATGGGTGACAAGCCTGGTGT
Organism: Grammomys surdaster; assembly: GCF_004785775.1. Classification (NCBI taxonomy): domain Eukaryota; kingdom Metazoa; phylum Chordata; class Mammalia; order Rodentia; family Muridae; genus Grammomys; species Grammomys surdaster. The sequence continues at coordinate 4,804,192 of NW_021604678.1, forward strand.
TTCTGGCTGGTCATTCTTAGCTGTGGCACACTTGTGGCCTCTGGCTGCCAAACATGGCGGCAGAGCTAAGCAGAGCCACCACCGCTTAGATAGTCGGCCCAAGAAAATGCTGATTTAAATATCTCTCGCAACAGTCTACTGCTCATGAAGGCCAGAAGAGGGACTTGAATCACCAGGAACTACAATTACAGATGTTTGTGAGACACTATGGTGGTGCTAGGAATTGAATCCAGGTCCTCTGCAAGAATAGAAGCCGCTCTTAACTGCTGAGCCATCTCTCCAGCTCTATGTTACACATTTGAAATGTAAAGTTTAGTGTTAAGTACATTTATATTCTGGAAAAAAAAATCAACCCCCAAACTTCAGAGCTGTTTTTGTCTCAGACTCTGAATTTCTGTTTACATTAATTTATTTTTCATTCTTTGACAATCTCATACAGGTTTATAATTTCAGTCCTCCTTACGCCTCTCTTTGTCTCTCATGCTCCTGCTGAAACCTTTCTTCTTCCCAAATGCCCCATCCTATGTGTGTGTCCCAGTGAGTTTAGCCAGACTTGCCTGCTTGAGTAGGGGTTCACAGTTATTTATTTGGCCATGGGTGACATCAGTGACTTCACCATTGAAGAAAGTGACACCCCTTCCTGGCCACCATCAAGTGTCAGTGGCCCCTCAGGGAGGAGTGCTCTTGGGTCCAGTCTTGTGCAGTTAACCACACCCTCAGTGAATGAGTGCTTCAGCCCTGGCATGTGCAGAGACACGGGCTCGCTGTAATCCTCCTGGTCCTCTGACTTGTACAGTCTTTCCATTCCCTGTTCTGGATCAAGCTGCAGTTCTATTTTTAACACTGTAAAGAACTGCCATACTGTTTCTCTCAGACCAGCTCACACACACCTGCAACAGTATCTAAAGGTGGCAGATTATCTACATCTTTTCCAATATTTGTACATTTTTAAAAATAGTCATCTTGGTGGGTATATGAAGCAACATTTCTTTTTACAACATATTATTGAACACATTTGTTAATTCTATGTTGGGCTTGTCACCTTTATCTTTTCTCGGGTCCTTTTTGAAGGTAGGGAAAGGCCTGTGGAGGAACTACTAGTCCAGACACAAAATGAGGTTGTTGGCACATCTCTGAGTCCCTGGGCAGGCCCTCTATGCACACAAGCACCTTGTGATCCTACTCTGTGATTTGCTGGGATCTTCAGTAATCCTCAGTATTTCCTAGTAAAAGCTTTCTCCAACCTGTGCCAAAGTACAAGAAGAGACTTTCCAGTCTCCTGGGTGAATCCAAGGACCCTTCCCTGATAGTGGCTTCCTTGTTAGATGCCCTCTATCTTTTCATTGTTCACTTAAAAGCTCTCGACTTAGAAGACTATGGAGGCATCTGTCCTGCAGTCGTGAGCAGCACACACCTTCTCTTCTGCAGACTACCCAGGCAGTGACTCATGGCAGCTTCAGTGAGGCAGCGCTCCTGGGTTCTCCGGGGTGTTTCTAGGAAGATGATCTTAACCTGCTCCACATGTAGAACCTGCTTGGGGAGTATCACGAGGTCCAAATGGTAGCCTGCACACCCGCTCCAGGCTTAGCTGTCACTGGGAAGGAACGAGGCACTAAGTCTGTAGTGCCCTGTCTCTTTCTGCATATTCTTGATTGGGGCCCTTTAAAATATTACAAAAGCAAATATATCTTCAAACCAGAACACTTGAAAAGTGAAAAGAAACCACCCTATAAACGTTGTAGTACCTGCAATTTTAATGTAGGAACAGTTCAATAGCCTGCTCATTTACTGTAAAACATGTCCTTGTTACACCAACAAATACTCTGTTACCAAAGAATTTAGTGAGAATGTTCATGGCATAATAGGGATATGCTAAAATTTGTTTAAATGTTCTTTAGCTGTTGGAACTTTAGATCAGTGTTTGGCTGCTGTAAACTTCCACATACATCCCAGTCCAGGCATTAGGATAATTATGCTAATTTTGAATTTTGTGTATGTATGTATACATACGAGTATATGTGGGTAGATTCCTGCCTGTGTGGGTAAACATGTTTGTTTGTTTGTGTGTGTGTATACAATGTAGAAACCAGAGTTCATCTTTTTGTTTGAGACAAAGTTTCTCACTGGCTTGTCTGGGCTTCCTGCCTGCCTCATTAGGGAGACAGGATGCAGTCGGAGGAATGCAGTCAGCCAGAATGAAAGGTTCTACAGGGCTCTGGCAACTGCAATGAAATGCAGTTGACAGCCACAGTGGCAACAGGCTAGAGCAAGAGCCAGGCTTGCTGGGCACAGCCGAGGTCCAGCAATGAATACAGAGAGAAAATGCTTCCGTGGTGTATTATAGCTCAATAAAACAGCCACCCTCTGACAGTTCTTGGTGGAATAACTCGTGCACTTTGTTCTGTGTGGATAGGGGCCTTATGAACATTTTGTGGGTAAGGTGACATCCAGGGGTAGGTACTTCCCATTGGCTCAGCCTGAAATGTTAGGGATGTTTGATTTGTGTGGGGAAGGACTTCAGTCATTATTAGGGAGGAAGAGAATTTCCCGAGCTTTATGTTTGGTGAGAAGAGAAGGCTGGCTGGTAGGATAAGGCAAAGGAATGCATTTGTGATTTTTACGAATTAAATCTAAGGATAGCAAGTAAAACTAAGTACAGGAAATGACAAAAATCCATCCATCTCTTTTTTAGAAGTACTATCTGTTAATAAGTAATCATTTTTTAATTTTTCCCCAAAATATATAGAAAGCTACTATAGAATTGGTTCTTCAGACCGTCCCAGATGCCACTATAGAACCCTCCCTGCCCAGCTCCTGTCTGAACCGCTGGGACGCTCAGCAACAGAGCTCGCACTAGAAGCTCTGACTTCACCGGTGTTTGGGCAGGTGTTCTCTGTAGTATCATTCCAGCCGAGTGCTAAGCTCAGTGCGGGAATGGTACACCTGCATGCTCCATGCATTTGGGAATTCACCAAACTGGAGGCAGTGGAGAGAAAATTGAATTGCAGACAGTGGAACTTCCACAAGAGACCCTTCAGGAAGCAGTCCTTTGTGATGTGGTATGTAACGCCTTGAGAGTCTTGAGCATCCCTGGAGCTTGCTTGTCTTGGGAACAGGGAGTTGGGATTCACGATGAGGACTCCACAGCTGCCTCAGTGTTAGCTACAGCTCAGTTTCCCCTCCTGCTCTAGTGAAATGATTCCTGAATCACGGAGCTACAAACCTGGGATAGCTCTGATTTCTCCGCATTGCACACATTCAATTGTAGAGTCCTCCCTGAACGATTGTCCAGACCCATCCCTTCCTCATGGTCCCTTCTGACCTCGTGGCAGCAGCATCTGAGCTGGACTTGACAGTTGCAGAATCCTGGTAACTGTTCTTGACACCTTCAACATTGCCCTGCTCACCTCGCCCACTCTGATGGAGGAGGTCCATAATGTGCAAACCTGACTGGAGATACAGGCCAGTCGCAGAGTGCTGGCCTGGCATGTACAAAGCCCCGGCCTTAGTCTCTGCTACTAAAACAATAATAAAAGTCATAAGTAGGCAGATGCAAACTGGCCTAACATCCCACTAAACACTCCCGGCAGCTCCTTACTCAGACTCCATCTACATCTCTACACCCTGGCCTCTGCTTGGCCTTCAGCGTCATGCAGTCTCTTTCCAGGACTACACTGCCATCCAGCAATGTAAAGCCACCCTCTGCCCTCGTCCCAGATGCCACCCTGATACCTTTGATCACACTTCTTCATCTCCTTCCTTGTCCCCTCTTTCAGTTGGGGGAAACCCTCCTCACACTTCAAGGCATTATTGGTGATGTTTCTTTTGGGAAATCTTCTGTCTGTCTGTCTGTCTGTCTGTCTGTCTGTCTTTCTGTCTCACCTCTTCCACTATTACTTCCCAGTTCTGCTGAACTCTGCATCGCGTACCCCAGTCAACACTTACGGAGCTGCTGAATTGAGGGAGCTAGAGAAGACACTGAATTACCATCTGTTCCCCGGGTTGGGGTGGGGAAGGGGTGATGAGACCAGACCTGATCAGTGGCATGGACTGGGAGGGCCTCAGAACAGGATGTCAGTGCCTTTCTCTCTCCCCTAGTAGTCCCATCTCTGAGGAGGTGGAGCGCCACACGTCAGGCATGTTTGAGAGCACTTGCTGAATCCCTGGGAACTGAGTCTTTACAGTCCCTCTTGTATACACACAGGGCTGATTCCTGGGGTTGGGAGGACTGGTGTGGACTTCCCGTCAGTGGGCAAGTGAAAGGGAGAGACGGAGCTGGGGCTGGAACAGGATGCGGATGGACAATGAGGGCATGCACAGGAGTGGCAGCACATGCCTCTCTGAGGAGATTAGAAGGAACCCAGCACTGTCTACCATATACCACACGCCTCCACGTCTTCTTTTTCTATTCACTTCTTCACCGTCATATCTGTCTGCCTTTCACCTTTAGATTTTGTAGATGGATTTCATTTTATGTTCCGAATAACCTTATATTAGTGGTGGTACAGAGGGGGAAGAGTAGAAAACACCCACCCCATAGATATGCAAAAATACACATAGGCTCAGAAGAGGAACTGAAGGCAGAGGAAGTGCCTTATGCATTAAGTTTGCCAAAAACCAACTGTAAATCAAGTTTTGCATTACTCAAGGCAGATTTCCTTGGTGCATAAATGTAGTATGTATGTGCTGCTCAAATAGAGTGGAAGTTCAAGAGGATGAGGTGTAAACCACGGGGGAAACAGTCAGGGTTAGGCATGGCTCAGGCTAGTCCTTGTCAATCATGTGGAAGGTATGGAGTTCATTCTGTTATTTGTGAATTTTTTTTAAAGATTATTTATTTTATGTGAGTACACTGTCACTGTCTTCAGACACCCCAGAAGAGGGCATTGGACCCCATTACAGATAGTCGTGAGCCACCATGTAGTTGCTGGGAATTGAACTCAGGACCTCTGGAAGATCAGTCACTGCCCTTAACCTCTGAGCCATCTCTCCAGCCCCCACTTGTGAATCTTAATTTGCATAAAATATTTAGAGCTTCCTGTGACTGATCTGAGAAGTTCAAGGTGAACTTACAATATGTTATACATAAGATATGATATATAATATATTACATATAAATAAAGGGCATTTATAACATAGGCAGTCCAACTGGGGCTAGAACCAGCTCTCATCGATATTTCCATGGTTTTGAATCTATACTGATTTTGCATTTTCTGTGCTTGGTAAGTGTCAGACACCAGGATGCCATCCCAGACTTGCCACCAATTTTCATGGTAGGGCTTTGGAGTGAGGTAGAATAATCCTAGGTGCTTGTTTTGTTGCAGATTCCTGTACTCTACATCTTGTCTCCTAGACAGGAATACCAGAGAGTGGGCCCTCAGGTTCTGCAGATTGCTTGAAAGCCAGCAGCACACACTTTCTGAGATACTCACCTTGATCCTTCTGAGCAGGCATTATGACAGCACTGGCTAGTATCAGAGTGACCTGGACTTAAGGGTCACACATCCTTCAAATGCTAAATATGACAGTGAGTGGAAGGTGTAGTTTGCTATCAGAAGTTGATAATTTGGTCCCACTCTTGTCACAAAGACGGTGAGCATCAAGGAGGCTGATGCTGGGTGTGTAAGGGCTCCGCGGTCTGAGAGAACAGGTTACCTGGGAAGGAGATGAAGCAGTGGCTGAAGTGGCAGAGGGTCTTGTCACAGGGAATTGTCGTCTTGACTCTTACATGGAAGGGTTTTTAGAGTGCAGTATTGACCTTGAACAAGACTACACAGGGAAGTTGGCTGTTCTGTAGGCTGTGGACTATGTCTGAACTCCAGCCAGGCTCAGCTGCTGTTCTGTAGGGCTCCTGGGCTTTGAGCTAGCCAGTCCTTCTGCCAGTGCAGCGGAGCAGACCTGCAGTAAAATGGCAGCGCCAAACGCATGCGCAGCTGACTTCTCAACCCTCAGGGCACCAAGTGAACATTCACCCCTTGATCCCTCTTCGCTCGTTTCCACTCACACAGTGCCATTCTAAGAAGTCTTTACGCAGGTTCCCACCCTCCTATCCATTCCCTCTCTCTGTAAACGAGAGCAATACATCCACTATGCTACAACCATCGTTAGCAAGTAACTGCTGATAAAGCATAGCGCGGAAAATGTATCCTCCATTCTGTTTAATAGAGGATTTACTGTCGGTGATGTACTTACAGATCATATTGGAAAGAGACATTGGATTCATCGCAAGAAATACTCGTGTTGCTCAGGCACTGGGGATACGTGAGCACCATTCATTTTAAGAGCTGCTGGTCTCTGGTGCACTGCCCGTGGTCCCCATGAACAGATCACCGGCATGTGGCTCATTTGCTCCCACTTCTAGGTTTTCCTGTCTGGTTACAAGACCCAAAGGACTTTTAAGTTCTGCCACCCTTACCTCACAGAAAGCCCAATGGCTCTGTCCTGCATCTGGCTGGGACTTCCTGCAGACCTCAGGACGGAGTTGCTTTTAGACATCGCTATAGGCTTCGCCAGGGCTGTTCACACTTAAGTGAGTGAAGGATAAAGGCTGGCAGGTCGCAGGGAGCTGAGGATCTCTGAGGGCATATACGCCCACATAGAGGAAAGATGGGCGGGAAAGGAGTGGCCATATCAGAAGTCCTAACATCTGTGCACAGCTGTGAGCACGGAAGGGTTTTCTTACCCGAGGCTCAGCAATCTTATGACGCAGATGTACGATCACTAAGCATCATACTTGGGAGAGATGGTGGTGGAGTGGACAGTGACACCCAGATCTTTTGATCACATACCATGTTTCTTTCCACAACCCCATCCTGGAACTGTGTCTGTCACAGTCCTTCCGAGGTTAAGAAATCATCAACCGATTTTCTTCCTTTGGGTTGCCTGATAACGGGATTATTGCAGCGTGTTTATTTTTCGTTCATTTTTGTTTTGCTTGTTGCTTTTTTCTTTTGATATTTGTTCAAGATTTTTCCTCTAGCCTACCACCCTTTATTTGGTTCAAACTTCTGAATGCATATTGAATTTTAGTTACCTAGAGATTATTGACAGGAACAATTATCTTTAATGTAAATTTAAGTCAAAGCCACAATATGGAGAGATCTGAAGCATGTTCAAATTTGGTTTGATTCTTCTCCTTTTCCCTACTTTTTGACACTTTACATCTGAGCAGTTGAGTTTAAATTTTGATATAACTTTCGCAGACAATAAGAAATAGAAGAATGTCTCATGGATCCGCCAAACACGTTGCTTTCTCTATATTCTGAATTTCCTGCCATTCTGCTGGAAGAAGGGACTTGAAAGTGGATTTCCTCAACAGCTAATTCTGGATGGTATTTACAACCCTGATTTCACAAAGCCCTGAAAATCTTTATTTTTTAATGCAAATTGCTTTAGTGGAAACACCAGTCCTAAACCATGATGAAGTTTCTGGCTTTGTCTCGTTTTCATCTGGCTATTTGTGTTTTGTTACAGAAGTATTTAATACAGGTGCCACCCAGACCTCATTCAGACTATTACCTACCGTGCGGTAATGGACTGCAGAGTTCTGAAATGCATCTAGCCCAAGGGATTCAGTCGTGGATTATGGACTAACCTTGAAGAAACAAAGGGAGAAGCTGAGTGACAGCACCGGGCGCTGTGGGAGCACAGCGTGGCTGCATGGCTTGTTTCCTACTCCCACTGGAACATTCCATGGTGCAAGGCAGCGCACTGCCATTGAGCTCAGACATGCTTGCACGCCTTTCTCTGGCAAAGGAATGCGAGCAGAAGAGATGAGCCCCATCCAGACAAAACCAGCTAACATGTAGCTCTTCACTAGCCTTCTCTCTGTCACGAGTTCAGCTCCGTTCCAGATGGAGGCTGAGGTCCTTCCACCTGGCTCTTCCACGGGGCCAACACGGAGCTGTGCTCATCCGTGCTGGAGATGTAGCGTGAAGGAGTGAAGCGGAAGGACACTTCCATTGTTTAAGCCTGTCATATAATCTCAGAATCTTCACTGATGTACGGGATCACACGCCCTTGGGGACAGAATCAGCTTCTAATGAATCGTCTGTGGTCACCAACAGAGCCGAAGTTAGCCACACAGTTAGTCACAGAGTCCATGTTCTCAGGAGCTGGCAGTCCTGAGGCATAGAGCAGGTGGGAAGGAGGTTCCATGTCAGGCTGTTCTGGTGTCTACAGCCACGTCCAAAGCCAGATAGCTCTGGCTTTCAGCAGCCACAGGTTTAGACCCCACCGCACAGTTTTCTTATTTACTGGATGTATCAAATTACATGAGGAATATGTGCTGCTTACAAAGAATCAATTAACACAAAAATAGAGAGAGAAAGCTTTTTATTTTCTCATCTCTTTGATCAAACCCACTCCTAAGAAACTAGCTATAAAAATATGCTTACTTATTATCTTACTCTGCACATGACTTTGCCAAGGATATGCACCCAGTCTGTTATTAGACCTAAGCAGACTTAATTGGATCATTTAATTATTAATAGTGCCCTTTGTTGAATGGTTAGCACGTTTAAATCATTCTTACAAAGCTTTACTTGTATTTAATCCCTTCATCAACTCTGAAGTAATCTCGGATATTATCAGCAGTTTGTGGTTGTTTGAGAAAATGGAGGTGCAGACAAATGGGTAGTTTGTGAGAGTCTCCCAGCTTAGGAAGCCGCTGAACGAGAGCCCTGGGCAGACTGGGTGTTCACACCATTCAACGTACTACGTACGTTGAATTCAACGTAGTAGAAAATGGGTGAAAAATCATTCAACCATTTCCAAACTGGAGTAACTGAGGTGTTTTTCTGAGACTGCCAGAAAGGCTGAAGTAACAACACCGACTCCTTTGTTTCTTTTTAAAAGAATCTCACCTTGATTTTCCACCATGTCTGTTTTGGGAGATCCTCAGTGACTTTGAAAGTCCTCTTTAGGCAAAGGGCTACTGGTATTGTAACCCCTTTTCCTAGTAAGAAGTCACGGCTTCACCAGATCCTCTGAAACGCTCAGTCTACTGTGTGACAGAGTCAGAGCCTGGCTCCAGGCAACCCAGCCCCCACTTAGAAACAGGAAGTAGTGAACTGTAAGGGATTGTCTTCCCCTAGACGTGTCAGATGCAATCACGCCACATGGCTTTATGAAGTGAAGTGAGATATTTGTTTTGATTGCTCACTGATTAAGAATACACTCTGATGCACAATCTTGACAGACATCTAGGGCAGCTACCCGACTATACAGATCTGGGTCAGGGTTGCTTATCTCTTTCTAACGCAGCAGTGTCATTTCATTATGCAAAGAGATCCTCGGTTGGCTCTGTCTGATTGGCTGCTTCGTCTTTGGCATTTAATAGCGAAGGACCCCCAGCCGTTGTCAGCGTTATTGCCCGGTGAATTGTAATGTCTTTTTCCTCACTGTTCAGTGTAGAGTTTAGAAATGCAATTAGCTAGATCCTCTATGGAAAATGGACATACCGTCTGAATAGTAAATAGGTTATACTAAAAATAATTCTTGGAGGTATTTGAGGTAAAATATCAGCCAAAACCCCTTCTGTTGCTTAAAAATGGCAGTTTTTATAAAAGTTAAAAATGGTTTAAGTGGAAGCAATTTCCAAAATCCCAGAAGATATCGTTTGAAAGTGAGGTATGGGAGCCCTGCAGTGCAGGTGTTTATCATCCGATCACTCCAGGTGAGCTACATGAAATGCACTTGGTCACTTCAGGTAAATCATCCAGTACAATGTAGTGTAGTGCCAGGGAAATGTTAGTGATCCCCAGAAAACCAGACAGGAGCTGATCTGATGCAACTCACAGCAGGGTGTTTTTTTGCATTTGAGCTAGCTCTGGCATCCCCAATGCACTGGCGTCACGCAGGACTGTTTTGGTGGTCGGGGAGCCCCAAATTCCTATCAGGGCAATGCTTTATAGTAAGCAGCAAGCAGGGAGTGTGTGTGTGTAAGCATCTAATAGAAAGCTACTGTGGCCTTTAACATAATTGGCTGCTGTTGGGAGTCATATCATAAACTTAACTTCTGCTCCCCTCTGCATTGGTGGCCGTTAGGCAGGGGGTGGGCTTGTAACCTGGGGGTGCAGGTCTGTTGGGGGAATAGCCTGGAGATGCTGGTTTTGTTGGGGATTAGCCTAGAGACTTGAGCAAGGCTTGGGATTTGTTGGGGGGCAACTTGGAAACTAGGTACCAGCCTGTTAGTTTACCTGAGTTCACACTGAGTTCAGGTTCTATAAAATGGAGTCTGAACTTAAAAGATTTGGTCTCTCAGTAGAAAACAGAACAGCACACACCGAGAGGAGACATCTTGTGCTGACTGGGAACGGTAATTTTGTGTTAAGTAGAAGTAAGGGGCTGATAGTCATGTGCTTCCCTTCACATTGTAGTTTTTACAATGTTGTAAGCTTGGTGGTCATCAAAGGCCACTTTATGTAATATTTCAAGACTTGGAAAAATGATAATTACATATGGCAGTTTTCTAGACTTACCCATATTGTAATGGACATATATACATATGTGTGTGTTTTACATGACAAATGCATAGTTCTTGTTGTCAAATATGTACGTGAATAAATAAATTTAAAAAAAAATGTCAGTGACATGTTCAAGAACTACCCACAGCCAAAAGCAGGGCAATGGGCCATCCTAGTTGAGCTTAGACCAGTGTGGACTGTGAAGTCCAGATCCAAGAGGATTTAGAATATTAGCATCTGAGCTAAAGACTTTTTTGGGGGGGTATTTTAGTAAAGAATGTGGCTATTTTTCCCTTGTCTAATCATCTGCTTGAGGCTAAATTGAAGAGTTTTGGATTAATTCATTGGCAGAGGAGATTTCAAAACAGCCTAGTATTGACTGTTGGAGTGTATGAAGAAGGGTAATTTGAAGTGTTCTCTCTGTTTTCTTCCCTTCCCTTCCTCTCCTCTCCTTCCCTCCCCTTTCTTCTCTTCCTCTTCCTTCCTTCCTTCCTTCCTTCTTTCCTTCCTTCCTTCCTTCCTTCCTTCCTTCCTTCCTTCCTTCCTCTCTGCAGTTTAAAAGAATAATATTTGAGGTAAGTGTACAAAGTATTGGGTTTCATAATGGTGTCTTCACAGATATGTCCCCTCCCCCTCTCCAGTTTGTCCCCCACCTCCTAATCACAATCTCCCACCCAGGCTTACTTTCTTTTAATTTATATCTATTAACTCTTTGAGAATTTTATATGATATAGTTTTGTCATATTCATTCCCCATTCCTCCCCTTGACTGCTCCCAGATCTAGCCCCACTTCCTGAATCCCCCAAGTTTGTATCCTTTTAAAAAAAAATCTCAATTTGTGCTACCCTCAAATTCCTGAATATGGGTCATCCATGGGAACATGCCATCTGCTAAATGCTGTAAGTTTTGGTCTAAAAGATTTGAAACTCTGCTGAAAGGCAAAAACAATGGTTGCCTCCTCCTGCCACCACATGGAATGGCTTCTTCCTTAGTCATTTGGGCCACCACTGTTACTGCCCTGTAGAGAGGAGCATCTGGCCTAGGGAACTTTCCCTTCCTGTCACTCTAGTTAGCTGAGATGGTCTCTGTCACCCAAGCCAAACGTACAGCCACTTATGAGGCAAAGCTCTGGGACAGCCAGTGGACTTGGCTATGGGCTCTTCTCTTCACTATGGTGAGTCCCAACTCTGCTCTTCAGTGTTTGCTAATCCAGCTAGCTCTGTTTCTACAGCGATGAGTGGATGTGTTTGCTGAAAGGGTCAAGACCTGTCTGGAGGTCAGACATTCTTTGGCTGAGGGAAATCTCTGGGATTCAGTTACTTTCTCAGAGATTTTTATATAGTCGTTGATTTACAACAACAACAAATGAGAAAAAAGTCACCTCCTCAACGTAGTTCATCGTCATGTCTTTACTTTAAATGGTCTGTGCTCTCTTAGAAGGTGGCACAATTTGTTCAAGGCAGCGGAGACTGGATCCTGGGAATTGTTTCAGGGGAATAACGGGACTGGTACTGATGTCTACACTTCATCTTAATTTAAGTATTCTTTCATAGCAGGCGTCTCGTTCAATGTCCATTTATTCTTTAATGATATAGTTACTCTTCATCGCACAGAGATTCAGCATAGTCAAAATGGAAAGAACTGATAGGTGTAGCTAGTAATTCACTGTGCGGTAGCCACCGACTGAAGTCAAGGGCTGGGTGCGCCCCTTGGCTGATGCTCTACCGGAGGCAATCCTTTATTTATTGATATTTTTGATATATTTCACTTGTTTTTCTCTCTTACAGTTCTTGTCACTTTGCTTCTTTCCAAGAGGGGTCAGGTTAGACCATGTACTGTTGCCTTGAAGCCTGTGAGTCACTAGGAAACATGAGGCGTTGCTTTCTAAGTCTAGTTCTCCACCCTCCCAACCTCAGCGACTTAGGTCAGTTCTCAGCCGCATCACAGTGGAGGAACACTTACAAAGCTTTCCTCAAGTGACTCAGTCCCATTTGCTAGTAGTTTCCTTCAGGGCTGCGGCAGGTGAACCTGACTCCATGAGTTCTTGGGTTCCAGGACAGGCCTAGTAGTGATCATCAGCCTCTTGGAAGAGGACAGATCTAGGTTTGAATACATGGCTTTCACTTGTTAAGTGGGAGTAGAGACCATTTAACCAACCCGGGCTTCAGCTTCCTCAAATTTAGAACGGGGATGATACCATCCACTCCATTACCCAATACTACATAGTATTGTTGCACGAACAGGTGTAAATGCCTTGACTGACTGAGTTCTCCATTTGCCCTGAATACTTTACTCACTTGTAAGTCTTGATCAGTTACACATCTCCATTTTCAGTTCTTCTGCCTCTTGTGATGCTAACTCCCGTGCTTCATCTTTTGGGGTTCCCCTTGTAATCCCCCAAATTTTCATTAACTAAATGATATTTTATTTCTGTGGGAGGCTGGTCACAGTTGCTCTGGAAATCTAACATTAAGTTTGGAATTTTCAGATCAGTCTTCTTCAGACAGTGAGTGACAGAGGTAGGAGGTCCCTGGTGGAGGGGATCTTTCGTTTCTATTTTCACTCAGTTTGGCTGCTGACTGCTCAGGTGCTCGGCATCGTTGGGTAATACAACTACTTTCAGGCTCACCTTTTCTTTTTTCTTCTTCTGTCTTTTTAAAATATATCTCTAAAATGTTATGAGACCATTTGCTAAACCCTTTGAGGTGTTGCAGGGATTAGCTAATTGATTATTTTAAATGCTTTGAAACTGGCAGGGCGTTCAGTAAGAAAGGCAGGCTAAATAACATTAGCAGGCTCCATGGGAACAGAAACTGTAGTGGACAAACCTTCTCATTTGCTCTGGTGTCTAATAGAACTTGCTTATTGTGTAACGTGCCCCGTTAAGATGAGTTATATCTGTGATTATATTTGAAACATGACCTGGGAAAATGCTCTAAGTCAAAGGGAGTGTTCCAAAAGGTTAGGAAGCTCTCGTCCAGTAGAGCTGCAGCCCTGGAACCACTGGGCTTCTGACTCAGGAAAAGCTCTATAAAGTACAGTTTACTTAAGGCTTTATAGTTCAGCAGGGCCTGGGCATAGTCACCATGGTTTCCAGCTCAAGAGACCCATAGAGGGAAAAGAGGCAGATACCCTTTAATGGGGTTTTGTTATCAGATCTTTGCTCAATGTATATGCAATGTACAGTGTGATGAAATTAAGTTGCACACCTATAATCCCATCATTTAGATACCTGAGGCAGGAAAGTTTGAGGTCAGCCTCATTAACGTAAGTTCCAGAATAGGGTGGAGTTAACCTCTCAGAATATACATTTGTTACATGATAAAGAGACTGTAAAACATGGCAGACACAGGACAAGTGTGTGAGAAATTCCCCCCCTCCCTGTTCCTTGTTTCATTCTAGTATCATAGACCTACCCGTATATGTATATCCGAATTGTATGTAATGCTTTCTTCCAGTAGATATTCAGTTAATGCTTGGAGTAGTAGCAGGTAGAAAGATAACACAGTGCTCAGACTATTGGCCTTTATGTTGTAGATTACAGAAAATTACTGACATTGTGAGGCAGGAGTGATGAGTCCCCCAGCAACACCTTGAAGTCTAAATTGGCTGTGGGAGAAACCAGAGGGAGAAAGGACCAACTGTGGCACTTTCACAATGCAGGAAGTAAGTCTCATGTGTCTTCCATGCTTGGATTCAGTGGGAAGGTATAGAGGTCAGAGGTCAGCTTTGGATATCTCCCATGATGGCTCCCCAATAACTTCAGAAGTGATTGCGTGTGTGTGTGTGTGTGTGTGTTCGTGAGTGTGTGTGTGTGAGTGTGTGTGAGTGTGTGTGTGTGTGTGTGCATGGTTGCCACAGTGTGCATGTGGAAGTTAGAGGACAAATTGAGTTGGTTCTTTCCTTCATACTCTTTCAACTCATACTCAGGCCATTGGGTACACTCACTGAGCCAGCCTTCCAGTCTTTACCAACCGCCCACACCCCGTTTTTAGTGACAGGATCCCTCATTGAACCTGGAGCATATAGCTTCAGCTGGACTGTGGGCTCAGTGAGCTTCAGAGTTCCTCATCTTCACTCTCTTCCCCAGCTCTGGGGCCACCACTGTACCTGGCTTTAGTGTGGATGCCAGGGACCTGGATTCATCCTTACATAACCCAGCAGCAGGTACCTTACTGACGGAGCCCTCTGTAGCGTCCAGTCCACTGGCTTTGACAGAGTTAAAACCCTGGGCCATTAAATAGACGATAAGCCTGGGAACCCTTGATAGATCCATCCCTTCACTCTGAGGGGTGACTAATACAGAAAACACGGAAAACACGGCCCGTTCCTTTCTAGATGACTCAAGGTTGGGTGACCTGTCACATCTTTATACTGCTGCTGGGGTGTCTGGTCAGTCTCCTTAACTCGTCTTCACAGACAGATGATTTTCCTGGGTAAAGAGCCAGGAAATTGAATTATTTCTCTTAAACTCAACACTGGATAAATGTTGGATAACCCCACCCCCACCCAGGACCCACATCGAGGAAGGAAACTGCGCTCTGACTCCATTAGGGCCACTGTGGTGTGGGATCTTCCTCCCCTGCCCCAATAATAAATCAACACACTACGAATCTTTACAAAAGAAGATCACGCAAGCTCCACACCCCATGCGTTTTGAGATTATGCCCGTATTTGGCTCTTCTCTGCGTATTTTACCATGGGAGAGATAGGTTGCTACAACTATTTATAGAGAGGAAGGTGATGGAGGAAACACCTGGGAGGCAGTAAGTGGGCTTGGGCATGTAAATGGACTTGTTACCCTGGCTGGATCGATACGGGAGGATGACCTGTGGGGACAATGGACAAGACCTTGTGTCTGTATCAGCAAGGCTGGTACCTGTCTCTTTACCTTGCATTATATATTTTTCCACTGTGTAAAGGTACTTGGTAGAAGCAACTTCAGGGAGGAAAGGTTCATCACGGTGTGTGGTTACAGAGAGCTTTCCGTTCATCTTGAAGATAAGGCGTGGTCAAGTAGATTTTTGGATGCAGGAGTGTACAGAGAATGAAGTGTGAAATCAGAACAAATGAAGTGGAAACTTCTGGTTTCCTTAGAAAGTCAATTATGTCAAGTGATGTTTTGGTGGGGCACACAGGTGAAAGAATGTCTTGCTAAAGCAGACACAGGAAAGACTGTTTTCTGAAGCAGACACAGGTGAAAGGATGTTTGGATATAGCAAACACATGAAAGGACCCATGATGAAGGAGTTTAAATATGATCCCACAGACAGTGGGAGGTGAGCACTGAGCTTTGGTTTGGTTTGCTCTGCCTTGTTATTCTTCGCCAAAGACTAGGTATGCATGGCCATATTTACAACGAATAGTGCATATTTTACAGCACTATTCTTTTTTTAGTAAAGGTAACACCCTGCACATAGTCATCAGAGCAAAGGACTGTCTATTTGGATGACTGCTACAAGCCACTGATTCATGTTTAGAATCCACATAGTATCAAAAATATAGATCTTTAAATCCTGCAATCCTGTGGAATCCAGGAACTTGTTCACAGTAGGAGAGGCATGAGAACTGAAGCCAACAAATGAGATAGGCACGGTGCCCTCCCTTCAATGTACTAAACAAGGAAATTAACACTGGTCGGCTCTTTGGAGCACTTACATGTGTTAGCTCTGACAATGAGTTATTACAACACCAGGATGCATCGCCATACCTGGAGCATGGAAAGCAGGTGGGCACCATGAGGCACGTGGCTGGCACGATTAAGAAGTAGCAGGGCAGGCATCTGGACCCACACAGTCTGGCCTAAGGTTTAGCTCCACATAGCTCTGCACTTCTAACCAAGATGGCACTATTTAAAGGGTCCTGTTCCTTTTCCCGTGGAGCTGAGCAGAATTTCACATGTTCAATGTTTTTTTCTGATGTTCCTCCATTGTACCTTTCAAACTGTACTGAAAAGCAGACAGCCCACCATGAAGAGATGGATGATCCCTGGTAGTCTCCACTGTATGGAGATGTGGCAGGTCTTTGTTTTTTTTGTTTGTTTGTTTTGTTCTTGTTTTCTAAAATTATTATTATTCTTTAATCTTTTTTTACAGTCCAGACTTTATCCTCCTCCTGTTCTACCCTCCAACTGTTCCACATCCCACACCTCCTCCCTGCCCCCCATGTCTCCAAGAAGATGTCCTCACTCCACCAGACCTCCCCAGTCCCTGGGGCCCCCAAGTCTCTCGAGGGTAGGTGCATCTTCTCAGGCAGTCCTCTGCTGTATATGTGTTGGGGGCCACATATCAGCTGGTATATGCTGCCTGGTTGTTGGTCCAGTGCTTGAGAAATCTTGGGTATCCAGGTTAATTGAGACTGATGGTCCTCCTACAGGGTTGCCATCCTCCTCAGCTTCCTCCAGCTTTTTCCTAATACAACCACAGGGGTCAGAAGCTTGTGTTCATTGGTTGGGTACAAATATCTGCATCTGACTCTTTTAACTGCTTGTTGGGCCTTTCGGAGGGCAGTCATGATAGGCCCCTGTTTATAAGCACACCATAGCATCAGTAATTGGGTCAGGCCTTGGAGCCTCCCCTTGAGATGGATCCCACTTTGGTCCTGTCGCTGTATCTCCTTTTCCTCAGGCACTTCTCCATTTTTGTCCCTGCAGTTCTTTCAGACAGGAATAATTATGGTCAGAATTTTGACTGTGAGATGACCACCCTATCTCTCACTTGATGCCCTGTCTTTCTGCTGGAGGTGTGCTCTACAAGTTCCCTCTCCCCACTGTAGGGCATTTCATCTAAGGTCCTTCCCTTTGAGTCCTGAGAGTCTCTCACTTCCCAGGTCTCTGGTACATTCTAGAGGGTCCACCTACCTCCTACCTCCCGAGGTTGCTTGCTTCCATTCTTTCTGCTGGCCCTCAGGGCTTCAGTCCCCCCCCCCCAATACCTGATCATGTTCCCCTCTTCTCCTCCCTGTCGCCTTTCCCTCCCAGGTCGCTCACTCCTTTCCCCATCCTGTGATTGTTTTTTTTTCTTCTTCCCAAGTGGGATTGAGACATCCTCACTTGGGCCCTTCAGCTTATTAGCCTTCTTGAGTTCTGTGGATTGTATCCTGGAAATTCTGTAGGTTTTTTGGGATAATATCCAGTTATTAGTGAGTACATACCATGCATACCCTTTTGGGTTTGAGTTACCTCACTTGGGATGATATTTTCTAGTTCCATCCATTTATCTGGAAAATTAAGGATGTCCTCATTCTTAATAGCTGAATAGTAAGTATTCCATTGTGTAAATGAAGCACACTTTCTGTATCTATTCTTCTGTCTTGGGACATCTGGGTTGTTTCCAGCTTCTGGCTATTACAAATAAGGCTCCTATGGACATAGTGGAACACGTGCCCCTGTAGCATGGTGAGGCATCTTTTGGGTATATGCCCAAGAGTGGTATAGCTGGGTCTTCAGGTAAAGCTTTTTCTCATTTTCTGAGGAACCTCCAGATTGATTTCCAGAACTGGCAGGTCTTTGTTTTAACACATATCTTACTTTGATTCTTGTTTGCATTTATCAAAGTCACAGACACAAGCAAAATCCAAATGTTAATATGTGTGTGTGTGTGTGTGTGTGTGTGTGTTTATGCCATGTATCAGAAGACAGCTTGAAGGACTCAGTTCTCTCCTTCTATCATGTAGGTATCAGGGATGATTCTACCCACTGAGCTATTTTGCCAGCCAATACCCCCTCCTTTAAAGGGCTATCTAGTGGCTACACATTATTCCACTGCATAGTGCTATAATGTCTATTTGTGTCTTACCCCATTGGTGAAGGATGAACTTTTTTTTAAAAGCCAGGCTTTATTATTGCAAACACTGTGGCAAACCTGCTTGTTTGTTCTAGACTTTTGGAAGGTTTAGTTTTTGGCTTTAAGTCTTTAATCTACATGGAATTTATTTTGTGCAATAGGTAAGGCAGGGATCATAGTGCCTTCTTGAATTTTCTCATCATGATGATTACCCACCTGAAGAGAGCCTGTCTCTGGGCACCCAAGTAAACACATGACGTCTGTTACAGAAATACACTGTAAATTGCCATAAGCCAGAATCTCTGTGGTGGGAAAAGACACAGCAGGCAGCATGCCAGGGCAAGGGAGCCCACACTGCAGTCCCGGGCAGTGTAGACTGGAGGGGGACTTCCACTTTGAGGTAGCATTGCTGAGAATTTTAATTAGCAAGATTACTCTTGCATGGCTGGTTGTGAAGGTGGGGGATTTGGGGACCCCTGCTTGCTCTTTGTAATTCAGAGCTGCATATCAGAGTGTCTAATTAGATCTCTCTTTTGAAAGGTCAGCCAATAAAATTGTGATGGTGTGTCCTTCAGGGTCTAGTAGTCACTCTGCTATAAGCTTTGTGAGTTTTAAAAAGTTTAAATTTGCCCAGCTCATGTCTCATATCTCATGTCCAATGTCCCATGTCTCATGTTTTATGTCCCATGTCCTATGTCTATGCCCCATGTCTCATGTCCCATGTCTCATGTCCATGCCCCATGTCTCATGTCTCAGTCCCATGTCTTATGTCCCATGTCTCATGTCTTTTAGTAACCTTTGCTAGATTGAGGTCCTGGCAGATTATTACACAAAGGAGTTCTAACTAGGGTAGTTCTAAATAACATACATGTATGCACGTATAAACACACCCACCCACCCACACACACACACACATACATACCCACCCACACACACCACAGAACACACACCACACCATAGCACACACACACTACAGAACACACACATGTGCACAGACACCAGACCCCCATATACACACCACACCCTCACATACACAAAACACACACACACACCATACACACACACCATACACACACACCATACACACACACACACACACACACACACACACACACACTTTAGCCACTCTGTTAGTGAGATCACCTCTATCTTAAGCCTCTGGCATGTTTTCCTTGGTATTTACTCACAACATTCAACTTGATCATTGCTTTGGGCTGATATTCTATTAATATTATGCATAATTAATTTCCATGAGAAAGAAAGATTCCAAGCTGAGCTCTTTTGGAAACATGATCACTCCACAGAAAGGAATGAAAGTAGCTGTAAGTAAAGATGGAGGGCTATCTTAACTCTTTTAAGCCAGAAACTCCTGACCTATCAGCTCTCTGGGCATCTCTTCCCACACCCAGAGATGCCTGGCTTTTATCCTAAGGGTCTGAAGATTCGGACTGGATGTTCAGGCTGAAAGTTATCTTCATTACTATTTTCATTACTTTTCTGTTGCCATGACAAAACACTATGGTCAAGGAAACATATAAAAGAAAATGTTTAATGTGGGGCTCGTGGTCCCACCCTGGCAGGGAACGTGGCATCAGTGTAGCAGACATGATGCTGCAGCATAGCTGAGAATTTTTGTCTTAATCCAAAGCAGAAAGAGGCAGAGGGAACTAATTGAGAGTGGGGTGTGCTTTTGAAACCTCAAAGCCCCTCCTCCAATAAGACCACACCTCCTAATCCTTCCCAGACAGTTCCACCAAATGGGGACCAAACATCCAAACATATGAGTCCATTCTCATTCAAACCACCACAGTTACAACATGGTCAGCTATGTTCTTTACAGGCGAGTCTAAAGAAAATCCGGTAATTGAAATCACCAATATATTTCAAAGGGGCTGCATCACAGTTGCTGAGTTTTTAGTTAAAATACTGTTTGTTGGATTCCATTCCAGAATCAGAATCTCTGGAGGGAGTGAGACCCTAGGGATCTAGTTTTAATAAGCCTTTTATGTTATTCATACACACATTAGTGTTTGATAGCATCAAATTTATAACATCACTTTTAAGGTGAAAATGTACTCCTGGCTCTAACCAACAGCCTCAAAGTCTACTTTTGTAATGCGTGCGTGTGTGTGTGTGTGTGTGTGTGTGTGTAGGGTGTGAAGTCGGTGGCCTGGATAAGAATCACATTTTAAAGGTGTGGAGTAACAACTAGTAAATAGATGACAGCTCATGGCATTTGGCTTAATTAAATTCTAGGTTATGGAGTGGGGAACTTCGCAAAGAGAATCCCTGCCAGAATTAAAGTCTTGAGTGGGTATTGCAGCTACAAGATACAGCTGCAAGAATAACAGACCCATCTGATCTGGAAGTCAGCTGGAGTAACTGCCCCCTGAGGCCTGAATTAAATGGCTCACCCTTTACATTTTACCATTCCCATGATTTCTTCAGGCCTTAAAGACTGTGTTCCCTCAGCTTCTGCTCTATTTCTCCTGATGCTCTTTGTCTTTCTCCTTATAGGGCAGGTCCTGGCCCTCTAGCCCTCAGTTTCTGTCACAGAGCTTCCCATTACTGTGCTATGCAAGCTTGGCCATCACGATCCCTTTGAGTGGTGTGTCATAGTGAAAAGACATGGAGGAGGAAATCTCCTTACTTCATGGATGGCATGAGATATGAGGACCAGGCTAGACCTGAACTTAAGGATATCTGCCTGCCTCTGCTTCCCCAGTGCTTGGATTAAAGATATATGCCACCACATTCAGCCTAGATCATATTAAGATTCTTCCAGTTCTCTGTAGCAACAAGCTAGGGGCCAATCTTTTATCACAAATAATATATCAGTGGTGCTTTAGTGGTCAAAGTCTTTATGGAGGATGGAGTCATAGAGGAGCGCATACCAGCATCCACATCACACTACACAGAGAGCACAGCTTAGCTGTATATGAAACCTTTCTTACCTTGCAGGTGCTTTTGGCCATCCATTTACAGTGACTCCCACTGCTCGGGCCAATGCACCACATCTTGTTGGTCGTTTCCCCCATTTCCTGGCTTCCTGGGCTTGTATTTCTTGTCCCCTATCCAGGCTTAATCTCAGAAAAGCCAGCTTCTGACTCTTACTCAGAAAATGTCAACACTTATAAATACCCCTGCCTCCCATCCCCCAACCTTCACGTCTTCAACATTAACCAAGGTGCTTGACCCCCCAAAAAGTCCACCTAGGTTTTTCTTTAACAGGATTTATCATCCTTGGAACACAAATTTTAAAATTAAAAAAGCATTTTCCTAAGGTTTATTGTATATTTCTTCCATGGAAAAAAATTAACTCTATCCTAGTGTTCCTCGAGGCGTTAAGTGCTGAGAAAGGTTCTTTTCTTCCTGCGTTGTCAGAGAATGTCTTTTGCTGTGGAAAAAGTTAAGCAGGATCCGTGGAAGGCTTTAACAGGCAGGTGCACACACCATCGCTGCCCACTTGTCAGCCTCACAGAGCCTCGCAGCACTCTTGCAAACACGTTTGGGACAATGTCATTTCTGTTTGCAGCCAATACAAAGACGTAGAACCATTTCCCATTCATCAGGAGCAAGAGTGTGTGACTGATACCAGGCAAGGGGCATGCGCCAGGCCACTGAGGGTGCTGGCCACAGAATAAAGGAACAGCCAAATTGTTTTCAGGAGAAGTCTTCTTCCTTTCACATTTCCGAGAGCGAGCCTGTCTGCAACAGAACGTCAAACCTCAGCTGAGAGATCTGTGTGGCGCTGATTTCCTTGCTAACTAGTCTGAATTTCCCCCAGTAATTTCTATTTTTATGCACAGTGATTCTCAATTGGTGAGAAAATGATGATCACATAATCTCTCTTCCTCGAAGCTGCCGAATGATTAGCCTCATTTGCTGCGAGTTCCACTTCACAGCCCGGAAATGACGCCCCTCTCTAACTCCGGCTAAGCATGTCGGCTTGATGGGTTTGACCTTTTCCTCAAAAACAAGGGAGATGAGAACATGTGACACGTGTGCAAATCTTTGCTCAAAAGGGCTATTTTGTCCAACACCTCAAAATACATGCTTTACTAAACTGACTGAGGACACCACCGGAACATTTCCTGTTGAGGTTTTTTTAAGGCATTTAAGAGTCTTGCTATCCTCAAAAATGCATTAGAGGAATTAAATCCGAACAATACATTTGCATCCTGAATGACAACGCCTGTGAGTAAACGCACTGCAGATTCCCCAGGTGTTCTGCGTGGTACCACTGCTTCCCTTGCTTTTAATTGGGGTAACAGGCAAATGTAGATTCACAGCGTTTCAGCGACTCCAAGGGGGTATATAAACATCTCAGCGAATCCATTTAAACGGTGCTTGGGATTTGGCCAGGGGCCTCACTGTAGTAATTTGCAGGTGTGACCGATATTAACTTATAAATTTCTAGTGACTGGTCCTTTGTTGATTTCAGGCTTCCTCCTGTTCCGTAATGATTGCTCAGCAAGCATCTTTTGCTTTCCTTCTCTGCAGGTCCTTTATTGCTTTGAGATGTGCCTGTGTGTGTGGCTGTGAGAATGTGTTTCTAATAGTAATACCAGAGACAGTATTTCCCACTAGGGCATATTAATATAAGCTTTCAGGGTTGTTTCTTATTTGATGCCTCCCTCCCTTCACTTGGCTGCGTCTTGTTACATTTATTTTCTTATTTATTCTCTCTCTCTCTCTCTCTCTCTCTCTCTCTCTCTCTCTCTCTCTCTTTCACACACACACACACACACACACACACACACACAGACACAGACACACACAGTAAAGGTATGACAGAGGATAACCTGCAGGAACCGCTTCTCTCCACTCACCATGTGGGTACTGGAGGATTAAATTCAGATTGTTAGGCTTGGTAGTAAGCACCTATTTCCCCTGAGCCATTGCACTGACCCCTTGACTGTGCTTTCCTTAATTCAGCTGATTTATACTATGTTTGACTGGACAATGATCATACAGTACTGATGCTGTAGCACTGTATGCATGCTCTAAACAATCTGGTCCCTGTCACACTTGCCTAATGCCCTGTGATACAGGTTTTGTATTTGCTATTAGGGTGAGGTTAAAGACAAGTCGAATATCCCTAGTATGATAATGTACTGATAGCAATATATAAACGGGTAAAAATTGTTAAAATTGTCTTTCCTATTTTTATGGCTGGAAATGACACTCTGGCTTTCTGCCCTGAGAACATGGTCTTTCACCGTTTGATATGCCTGCATTTCCAGTCAGTTTTGAGATCCTTTTATAGACTTGAAAAAGCTGGGATTGCATTGTAAGGATGACACTGGACTCCTTAATTATCTTGATTCTTTGAGGTACATGTTTCTGTTAGCTATACTTTAAGAAGGACTGGGCTGGCAACAAAGATCATACATTGCCTATCTGAGGTTGCCTAGCCAGGAAACTGCAGGAACTGAGGAACATTCATGATAGAATCCTTTTTTTCCTTAAGGTACACATGTCTTGCTTACACACTGGTTGATAAGAGTGACAGGCTCCGGATGGGGTGTCAAGAACTTCAGTGCCACCTCTGTCATCTGGATCCCAGGCGACTGAGAGACTGAAGGAATTTTTGGGGAGATCAGTTGTGTTTCTAAAAGACAACGGACAGGATGAGGAGGGGAAGTGGAGGAGTCTTTGGTCACAAAGAGCTGTGTGTCGGAGATGCAGGTCACCCATAGGAATGAGGGTTTTGTTGTTTGGTTTGTTTTGTCTTTTGGAAGGAATGATGTCAAGGAGGGGTGAGAGCAACTATGGAAGCCTGGTGGGAGGAGTCAGGTCAGTGGGCCGTGTCGTTCGGGACTCCAGCACCTCCTCTTTCTCCATGTTTTCATCCCAAATGCCATGAGGTGAGCTGGTTGCTTGACCACATATTCCCCACCCTGATATGTTTTCTTGCCAAAGATAATCACTGAAGGAAGCTAAGACAGGAACTCAAACAGAGAAGGAACCTATAGGCAGGAGCTGAGGCAGAGGCTGTGGAGGAGTGCTGCTTACTGCTCATCATAGTCTTCGTAGTCTGCTTTCTTACTCACAATCACCTTTCTAGGAGTGGCTGCACCCACAGTGGACTGGGCCCTCCCCCATTCATCACCAACTAAAAAAATGTTCTACAGTCTTGACTGCATCTCAGTCTTATAGAGGCATTTTCTCAACCAAGGTTCTCTTCTTTCAGATGACTATAGCTCATGTCAAATTGACATCAAACTAGCCAGTACAATACTATATAGAGATTGAGTAATGTACACATTGAGTAGGAAGCAGTTATATTCGAAGCATTTGCAAACTAGAGCACCTAACATAAACAGGAACTATTATGCTAGTAATATTTTCCCACAATTCTTTCATCATTTGTATATTCTGGCTAACACTACTAGGGGGTCATTTTTTAAAATTGAGATGATGTAAGCTTCGTCTCACTTACTTCAAGAACCTTATGATCCCTTGAGCTACTTTATAACCTAGCTTATCACCTGCTTGAGTTCCTGTCCTGACTTCCTTCAGTAATGAATGGTGCTATGAAAGTGTAAACCAAATAAACCATCTCTTCTGCAAGTCATTGCTTTTGGTCATGGTGTCTCATCTCGCCAGTGGTAACCCTAACTAAGGCATGTATCATGTGAGAAAATGAATATTTTCAAAGGGTAAGACACGGCACTGGCAAGAAAATCAGAAGTACAAATTCTGTCTTAGTTTGGGTTTTACTGCTGTGAACAGACACCATGACCAAGGCAACTCTTATAAGGACAACATTTAATTGTGGCTGGCTTACAGGTTCAGCAGTTCAGTCCATTATCATCAAGGTGGGAACATGGCAGCATCCAGGGAGGCATGGTGCAGGAGGAGCTGAGAGTTCTACATCTTCATCTGAAGGCTGCTAGTGGAAGACTGACTTCCAGGCAGCTAGGATGAGGGTATTTAAGCCCACACCCACAGTGACACACCTACTCCAACGGGGCCACACATCTTAATAGTGTTACTCCCTGGCCCGAGCATATACAAACCATCACAAATCCCATACTCGTTTAATGATAACAACAGAAAGTGCTGGATAGGGGAATTAATTGTATTATGAATGGACTTAGCAACAGGAGGTGTGATCTAGAGAAGGCCAAGTCAAGTGTGGTATCTATCATGTGTCATCAAAGGTGTTTCGGCTCACAGTTCTGGTCTCCATGGAGCTTAACTATACCCTACTCTGTGGATGAAGGAGTCTGAATCCTCGGGCTAACATATTTATAATCAGAGTTGTAATCACGTGTCACTGTGAGCTCTCACCTTTTATCTATAGCTTGCCACAGCTGAAACTCCTTGGAATTCTACAACTTCAATGAGAAAACTGCAGGCACACCAATAAAGGAAGACGCACAAAAGCCCACAACCCTCTGTATTTTGTGTTCTAAAATAGAATAGAATAAGAAGGAATTTGCTTGGTAAAGAAGCCACTAACAGGTTTTTTCCATCTGAGAACAATGTTGTCGGAATCCAATTAACAGGTACAATAGCCTTCACATTCAGATTCTGAGAGCAGAGCATGAAGTCTGGTCTACATCTGGCATCTGCCTCTACTTGTTTTCTTGGCAACTGACTTAGCTATATTTGTACTTGATAAAGTTGCTCTTACACTGTTTAAAAGGCTTCAAATGGACCTTGTTGAGACTCTTTTGTAAATGAACAGAACTTCAATACTCATGATTGATAGTGCCTAGTTATCCAATTCAGTACAGCGAACCTATGGTCCCATCAGCAGGCCACCAGACTCAAGCAAATCAAGAGCTGCTTAGTTATACTTGTACTTGAAAAAATCACTAGGGTAGCACCATGTTTACCACTGCAGCTTGATCACAGAGAATCACAGTGCTGTGGCTGTTGAGCTCTGTTGTCCAGCTGCAATAAGGAACGCACTTCTATGACTAATGCAAAGCTGTGGAAATAGAGTTCAGACAGGAGACAGCTAGTCTGCAAGAGTTCATCTCAAGTTCTAATTAGTTTGTTCATTAAGATTGGGAGAACTCAAAGACACACCTGTGCAAGGTGCCATCGAAAGCTACCTGAACATATGGTGGAAGGAGAATGCAAATTTATTTCCTGAAAGAGAACTCCAAAACAGCCTGGAGCTGTGCTTTTGTTTTACGCCTGGTAGTGATTCCCTGGAGGGACGGGGCTGAGCTGATTCCTCTCCAGAGCTTTCAGCATGCATTGATTTTAGAGGGGAGTGTTCATTTCTTTACATGTTATAAATAGTACATAAAAATAAACACAATGCACCCCACACATATCCTGAGATATCTAGGTATATACACAGAAGAAGAAAGACTATTTCAGGCTAGCAAGAAATAATTCCTATATATACTCATTATTAGTATTCTTGTCTCTTCTGTTTTCTTTTTCTTTTTTTTTTAACTATTAAGTTTTGACTTAACAAGGTTTTGTGTTTGGTCAGAGGTATATATACAAACATGCACCTGTATATACAATTGGTATAACTACTGTTGTTTCTAACTCTTCTAAGAATTAAGGCTAATCACTCATATACAGAAATTTTAATTTTGCTTATAAAATACAAGCACTTAGACATAGAGAGGCTCTGAAATCTGTTTGTATAGTAAAAGGAAATCTGACTTCAGATGCAGCCATATTTTGTAAATTTAAAAACCCATAGAGCACCTGATTTACAAAACCCCGTTCATAAACGCAAGTGGAAGAATCAAATCTTCAGTGTTGTAGAGAGAGCCAGGGTGGATGGGAGCACGAATTGAAAGGAAGCTAAACTCAATTTGGGCCATTATTCCAAATCATTTTTAAACCTCTCTGTATTCTTTGTGTGTCATCCAGAACATTGTAAGTGAACACATGACATCTAAGCAACCAGGCAGAAGGCCACACAGGTATGGGCAGGACAGATGAGTCCCTAAACTTTGTTCAATAATGGCAATTGATTTACTCTGCAATTAGTGCCAAAAGCTATTTATTGACTATGTTGTGTGCTTATAACACTGTGGGCTCTTCCTCCTGTGCCTCTCCATCCAACTTGAAGGAAGACAGCGAAGAGGTACAGTCCTTCTCCCATGACTAAGGTGTTGAACTGGAGGGTTTTGTAAGAGCACAGTGAAATGACTCAAATGGCTGTGCCTGGGGAGTAAGACTGTGAAGAGGCTTTAGATCCTGTGTATGTGTGTGTTTTATTGGATATTTTATTTTTTTTTATAGTTCAGATGTCATCCCCCTATCCCCATTCCCCTTCTCTAGAACCCCCCATCCCATCCCCTTCCTCCTTTTTGCTTTTATACCATTTTAATTACATGCAAGTATTAAGGTCAGTTCTAGATTGAGGGACTAGCAATACAATAGATGCAAATAGTCAAGAAACAAGCAAGACAATAAGCACAAATAGTCAAAGAACAAGCAAGGCAATAAACAAAATTCCATGAACACACCTATGATCACTGTTTTTAAGGGCTTATCAGGATGACCAAAATATCTGAGCCAACTTCCTGTGTCCTGGCCCAAAGTTATTTTCACATCTGAAGCCTATTTCCTTGTTCTAGCCTAAATTTTGGTTCCTGTTTTAAATTACTTCTTTTTTTCTAGCCTAATATTTAGATTCCTGCCTGGTTACTTCTTTGTTCTAGCCTAATGTCAGATTCCTGCCTGAAGCCTACTTTCTTGTCCTTGGCCAATGTCATATTCCAGTCCATTTCCTTATCCTTGGCCCATGTCAGATTCTTGCCAAGCCCCAAAGGCTCTCCACCTCTCCCTCTTTTTTATTTCATTAACAAGACTGGGCCTGTCTTAGGAAGGACAAGAATACCTTCCTTACCCATCATGGAATATGCGTTATCAAAAGCAATGTACTTATGTCTTAGGTTGGTAAGGCTCTGTGCAGAATCTTACCCATCCTTGGCTTGCCACCCTGTTAATTTAATAACTCTGTCTGGGGGTCCATTTTCAGGTTCAATCTGTGTACTTTGGCTGCCAACATGTTGATGCTGTTAAAGACAGCTTTAACATCATGGGCAGGAACAAAAGTATTCCCAGGACAAAAAGGGCTAGTATCATCAAGCTATATATGCCATTCTTGAAGCTTGACCAAAATAGAAATACTGACCTCAGGCCATGGATAATTTTATCAGCAGTATTTATTGCATCAATGCTTAGCAGAGCAGCATTCTTGAAATTCATAAGCTCACTATGTAAAGTTAAAACATCCAGAGAGTTGTTAGAATTATGCCAAATACACTACAAGCATCTTTAAATTTTTTCCTAATTATAATGACTACCACTGTAAATTTTAGAACTAACATGAATCCAATGGTATTTGTCATGATACTCCAGATGGCTCCCTACTCTTAAATTCTGAACCTCCTTTCAATAATTTGAATAGGATAAAGAGCATCAATCCGTTCTTCCAAATGCCTATCTAAGTCCTCTTGTATATTCAACACATTGAATATACAACCAGTAACATTTTTTGCTAAATGATTAACAACAGTAGCTGTCTTCACTTCTTGTGTCAAAGCAATTGTAGAAGCAGAGGTGGTAGCAATTAATGTAATTAAAGCTGTTATACCAGCAATAATCAAGCCCACTACCCTCTTGCTTCTGCTTAAAGCCTGACTCATTTCTTCCAGTACTTACAAGCTATTTTTAGAATACCAAGGCCCTGTAATACTCAGGGCAATAAAACAAAAGCTACTTGATAGACCTCCGTAACTGACATACTGGATTTCAAAACACTAACACAATTAGAAGGTGTACAATCAATGCAACTTACATTAAATACTGTAGAAGAAACAAAAGTATTTTTAACTTGACAATTAGAAGAGCCTTAACACATGTGCTAACACCTGTTTGAAATCCAGATCCTGCCCCAACTTTATCTCTTGTTAACATAACAACATAGAGAACTGCAGCTAACTTCCAGATATGTGCCTGAAAATGTCCAGAACCAGACTTCTAAATGAAGACTGTTGTTTCCAATATTGTATTTATTTCTAGACCAGTCCATGATTGAGTCCAAATAACTGGTCACACTTAAGAACAGTACAAGAGTCATTATAACTTCTCTTTTCATTCTCTGTTCTACAAGGTCTAAAAACTTGAAGCAAGGCACCTTGTCTCATCTGTGATATAGGCAAGCAATGGTGGGTCAGGAACATATGTCCAATACAGCTTTCCAGTCACCCTTGTCAGGACACTCAGCAAGCTCACAGGTCAGCATCATTCTTTGCCCTGGCATCAGCGTGTCTCACCTGTCGCTCTGGCAGCCACCATGCTCCTTCGGCACCCTACACTCCTGGGAGTGTTAGAGCTCCTGGGAGTCCAGTCTCTTCTGGGTTTTGGGGGATTGAGTGCAGAGCTGACACTCTCGTGGTGTTTTTTAAAAATCTAAACATAATGTTGTTACACTGTGTTTCTCTATATGTGGCTTTCCCAATCATTTGAAGGCTTTTGCTTTCCAGGAATAGAAATCTGTTTCTGTGCAGAACCTAGCATGTTGATGTGGTTCTGATTGAGTGATGTTGAGGCAAACAAAGGGCAACAGACCGCTCATCCACTCAGGCTCCTGCCTTAAACCATGGCTAAAATGAGTGGATTGGAGAAATGCTGGTGAGGATGAGGTGTGGAACTTGTCAGAGACTGTTGGCCCCATGTCAGCAAAGCAATGGTCTGAATCAGGTAACTCTAGCAAGGATCTAGTGAAGAAAAAAAAATCAAAGATGCAGGCAGGCAGCATCATCCAGGGCCTGGCCAATGAGAGCTGAGCGGAAGTATTCAGGAGTCACAGGGCACAGTGTTGTGTCATTTTCCAGACTTCCGTAGACTCCTTGGTGACAGAAAGAGTCCTACACACAAGAATGTGCACATGGAAACACCCACTGAGGTTTGAAAAGTACAAGCTTTGACCTAATTCCCTCACATGCCCTGTTAGTGTCACGATGTACTCATACGCTGTGTTAGTGTCACGAATGTATTCAGACAGTCTAGGGACAACAGCTATTTTGAAATGTACTTATTTTACTGTTTGTCCTGTGTGAGTGGGGGTGGAGGCAGCAGAGTTGGCTTCCTCTGGGATAGCAACAGTTGACCTCTTGTCTAGACTGTTGTGACCTTCGCAGCCGGAAGTGGTGAAGGATGCTTCTCCCTGGAGCGCATGCTTGGTTGCTAAGGAATGCCTGTTGACTGACTCAGCCTGCAGCCAACAGAAGTGTGTAAAAAAGAAATAAAAGTTAGGGTCTCTGCCTCTGTAAACTTTATAATCTTTATTTTGGAGAGGCAAGGGGAAGTGCTGTTTGCTTATGATTACATTCATCCAGGTACTAACTTTTAATTGTACTAGAAGCAACCCCTAATAAATAGGACAGCGGCCTCTCTGCCTTCCTGGAGATCATGGTCAAAGGAATCACTTAGTTCATTCTACTCTAGTTCTCTGCTGCAAATGCCCCCACCTTCTTGCTTAAATTACCTTTTTTCCCCCTTAAAAACAAATGAAGAATAGAATAAAATTAAGCAAGGCCCTGTCGTGTTAAAGCTCTGTTAATTTTACAAGATGGTTTCAGCACATTTGCTAGAGTCTGGTGAAGAACTGTGATAATTAAAATTCAGCTATGCTAATTAAAACAAATGATCAAAGTCTGTTTAATGCCTTTTTTTTCCCCTTACAATTTTTAATTTCCTTTTTGCTTACTCCTGACTATGTGGAATTCTGTAATCCTCACTGGGGTTTCCTGTTCCTGGGGAAGTGTATGAAGTTCTGGCGGAGGGACCCTGCAGGCATCCTATAGCACCGATACTTGAACTGACAAACTTTCCTTTGCCTCGATGCCTTTAATGGCAAGGAGTTTATACTGATAAGCATTCTGAAATTTGGCCCTTCACAAGACATTCTTAGAAATGTTTATGTTTTCAATATTTAGGATTAAAACTAAGTTACTTGCCTGTTTATTTTCCCCAGTTCATCTTGAGAACAGGAGCTGTGTTTTTAACAGCAAATGAACTAAATCAAAACTGCCAAGAAGATGTGTAATAAGAAGTCACTCCAATGCCAGGCAGTGGTGGCGCACGCCTTTAATTCCAGCACTTGGGAGGCAGAGGCAGGAGGATTTCTGAGTTCGAGGCCAGCCTGGTCTACAGAGTGAGTTCCAGGACAGCCAGGGCTATACAGAGAAACCCTGTCTCGAGAAACCAAAAAAAAAAAAAAAAAAAAAAAAAGAAAAAAGAAATCACTCCAAAATGTCTACAGGGATTTCCTCTGGGCTGTGACCTGAGGTTGGTCTGTGTCTTTTTGTCTTTTCCACCCCTGCAAACTCCAGGCAGGACCATTTTATGAGTTAAAAGAATGGCCCTAACAGTAAGTGCTGGCTGACATGGTAGGATGAGCCGTATGACATAGATACGGGTTTTCCCTTCAAAGCTTCGAGCAATCCTTTCTCATCATTTGGGAAGAATGGATGTAGATAAAGGATTCACATGCCATGGAATATGACACCAAACTAAATATATTTATTTTCTTAGTTTCAGTTCCATGATGTGTGTGTGTGTGTGTATGTGTGTGTGAGTGTGTGTGTGTTGGTGTGATAACTGAATAAAACTGTAATTGATAGTGAAAGTGGCAAGCCCGCGTAAGGCCCGGCTTCTGAATGGCAGCTCTAACTGTGCAGAAGTTCATTGTGATAGATGGAGTTTGAGACTGGGCCGGCATCTGAGTGGCTGCCTTAAACCAGCCGAGTGATGGTTTTTATTTGTAAATTCATTACATTAAACAATTGTATTTATTTAAAATTAATTTTTGAAAACCCACCCTTGTTTGGCTCTTTGTCTTATAAGTTGGTGTTTGGATATTTCTTTCAGAACACTGACTAGTTGGGTCCTTTCTGAGTTCCAAGTCACTCTCCTTTTTAATGTAACCCTACCTTGAGAACGGTGCCTGTGACTTGCTACAGTGTCAACAGCAACAACACTGTGAAGTGCTAAGTCATCCATGAAGGAGGTTCTTCCCCAAGCAGGAGAAATATAGTAATAAGTCCTTCTCAATCAAGTGACAGAACAACTCAGCTGCCTTCTCAGAGTAGAAGTCTCAGGGCATGTGATACAGTCCCCCAAAAGACTCAGATTTTGGAGTCTAAAAGTCGATTTCAGTCCTGACTCAGCCACTGGGCTGCTATGTGATCTTTGACAAATTTTGTACCCTTGAGTTTCCTCATCTGCAAGACATGGAGGATAACTGTTAAAGCTAGTTATGAGCAGCCAGAGAACAGAAAATACCCACCCTGAGCTGTGGTCTGTGCAGCTATCACTGCAACAAAAGACGCCTATGTGTGAGCAAGACCCCATGTGAGTTAATAGCTCTGCTACAATTCAAGAAATCAATCCTCCTCAGGAGTGATTGTCAACCTCGGCCTGAAGTTATGAATTGCTATGACAGAATAGCAACCTTGGGGTTTAGAATCTTGTTAATGTCACTGAATGGTTCTGTAAGTAAGGAGTTGGTACCATTGCCACACACCAATTAACTTCACCCTTCATTAGTAATGTGTGCCTGCAGACAGGATTTCTTTATTTTAACCCACTAGGATGCCATCCAAGAGACTGCTTAAATACACCTCCAGTCATCATGTCTTGCTGTTAACTGAGTGAGTATAAGCACTGCTGTGGTTGATTGTATTACTCTAACCTCAGCTGAGTAAGCCACAAGAAGTTCTCTTTCCAGGCTGAAGAAAGGTCAATTTTAAGTTTGGATCTGGCTTTAATTGGAGGAAGGGAGTAGAAGAGGTTACTTTGTTGAAATAAGAGACAAAAAAAATGATTAAAATGGTTTCTTCCTTTGGGAATTGCTTCTTGTCTGTAATTATTTTTTCCTATCAAGATTGCACTGAAATTAGACACACACACACACACACACACACACACACACACACACACACACACACACATTCTTGCCCCTTCAAGAATTACTTGCTGAGCAGTTATGTCAAAACACTAAGCCCAATTTAGACTGAAAGGTATAAGACAATGTCACTCCCTTCCACGTCTGCTTGGACAGTTTTGTTGCCTGTAGAAATGATGAGATAGACATAGCATAAAGCTATGTGCATGTGTTTGTATATGTGTTCTTGTGTGTGCACCTGGAGGTTTTGCATGCACACATATGTACACATGTATGTGAAAACCAGAGGTTGACATCAGTTGTCCTTGTCACTTGCTCTCCATATTAGTTTTGAGACAAAGTCTCTCACTGAACCTGGACATCGCTGGTTCAGTCAACCTGTCTGGCCAGTAAACCCAGGGCTCCTCCTGTCTCTACCTTCCTAGTGTTGGGCTTACAGGTGCATGCACTACACTGCTCGGCTTTTTAAAATCATGCCGGGAATCCTAACTCAGATCCTTGTGTGATAAGCACTTTACTGAACCCTTTTCCTGGCACCTAAGTTGGGCTTTTAAAAAAATGATTTTAAATGAATACACAAACCACAAATATTCTATTCACTGAGAGGATGCCTCGTGATGCTGCCATACATGGACACACTCACTATGTAATGCCTCAGTCAGATTAACACACCTGCCTCCTCCATGTCTATAGCAAAGGCATCAAAGCCTCTGTGAGCAGAAGGCAGGTTTTGATGAGGAATGCCACACCACACAAGTCTGTATAAACTGCCCTGCATTGACAGTTGAGTGAGAAGTGGAGATTACACCTTTGGTCACTCTCTAATTCGAACAGGTGAAAACATTTTATCTGCCTCTAATTTCCCCTCCTGGTACCCCCGCCTGGATCTACCTTTCCTCGGGCAGTAAAATTCTGAGGTATGACCTGGACTTTAAGAGTGATACTCCATTAGCTCTAATGAGTGACTTACGGTTAAGTCTTCATGGGTAAGCCTGCACATCCCCCTGCAGGTACCGGCTGACAGTTCATTTCAGTGGGCATCACACAGACCTGCACTAAAACTGCTTGCATCATTTAACCTGTAAGGCTGTCCAACAAACCTGTGATTTATGCCTTGTAAAATACTCAGCTTAGCTTAGCCTTGGCAGTTGGAAAAATCTCCTGGCTTCTTGGTTACAGTTTCAGGTTCATGTCAAATACAATTATAGATATCCAGATTCTTGGTGTTTCCTATAGGGCTTGGACCAAGATAGTCTTATATGTGGAACAATGTTATATATAATGTTAAGATGATTGTAATAAGTAGAATAATTTAAATTAATTTAGGAATCTAGACATATAGGCTAAATATCCATGACAGTTAAGTTACTAGGCTATATCTGTCATTCTAGTGTCTTGTTAAATAACCTTCAGAATTGCAGGAAGGTTGTAACCAATTTCTAAAATGCTTTCATGAGTAACACAAGAGACCCTCCTCTCTCAGATTGTATTTCTACTTCCTACAGAACTCGGAGGGATGCTCCCATGAATCCTGTCTGCCCTGATTGCAGCTTGAATGCCAGGACACATTGTTTGAATGCATAATTCAAGGTCAACGAGAAGGTGTTCCATTGTATGAGTTAGTCATGAGCCGCAGCTTGGAGCGTCGTCTTTCTGCCGTTAATGAGTTGCCTTCTACAGCAGCAGGATTTGGAAACCTTTGAACTGTTTGGAGGAGAGCCTTTGGGCGGGTGTGTTTGCCCTTTTCTGTGCTAAATTGCTTGTCTCTAGCATTTCCCTAACAAATCGAGTCCTGGTTTCAGTCTGGCTGTTGAATTGGGAGCCATTAATAACTAGCAATTTGTAGCTGTCATAACGATGCTGGGGACTTTCCAGATGGCTTTTCCTTTCTCTTGAGAAGGACTGAGCCTTGTGTCTAGTCCCTTTGATGGGATTTTAATCAGCAGGCATTGGTCTGTAGTCCTTGGCCCTCAGCAGGGACAGAGGTCACCTGTTTACCATAGCTTTGGTTTTCTGATGAAAGGGCAAAGCCCCAGGAGGGCATATGCAGGGTATTTTAGGATCCAGGGAGAGGAAACACTGAAGTTCTATATGAGAACATAAATTAAACACAACAACAAAAAGTCCAACTGAATTTTTAAAATCACCGAGCTAACTTTGAAGGTAATGTGAACCGAAGCTGAGAGCGAGTGTCATGTGCCCTTTGGGTCTGACTCAGCACAACTTAGCACTGAATGAGTGCAAGTTCAGACCGGAATCGATTTTACAGCAAAGGAGCCTCTCACTCAACCCTGCTCCTCTCCCCCCTGCCCTCCCAAACCTTCCACTCGACCTTATGAAAAAGAGAATTGAGGTGCAAGAAACCCTCACTGATAACAGTCTTTCCAAATAGGGTCAGGATGCCAGGAGCTGATCCAAATCACTGTTATCCCTATATTCACCATTTCCATGTAAATATTATGACCTCTTAGTCTGCTTCCTCTTTGACCATACAAAAGATGACTGTAAAAAATGGCCAGATGAACATGGGGGCTACCCATGCTGGTCCTGCCAGATACATATGGTAGGACCACAGACCAATCACTTCTGTCAATAACGCAGGACTCTCTTCTATATTCTAGACCCATGGAATCCCTGGTGGGAAACAGGCGTCATTGGTGAGCTCTACCATCAGAACCAGGCTGGGTCCCCAGTAAGCACTGTTCACTTCCAGAGAAAATATGTCTCAATTATCTAACCTCTATAAATTGGAAAAATAGGAGAAGTAATTAAACACTCCTCCAAAGTCATCACTTTCTTGACATCCTTCCTCATAAATAATATTAACATGTCATTTCACCTTCTGCTTCTGACCCTGACCTTGGTCTACCAACTCCTTAATGTCACCTGACCTGGTCCCTTTGAAGATGGTTGGCTATGTGTACCCTCTGGAACTAACTCACAATTGCCACTTACAGCCTCTCCAGTGACCTTGTCAAATAACCTCACCTCACCTTGTGTCTGCTGCCCCGACTCTGGTGTTGCCACAGCCCCATACCTTTTCTCTATCACCCTCTTTGCATGGCAGACTGTTTTAAGGCATCTGGGACACGTTCTGTAGGAATGCTAAGCTCCCTAGACTGCAACAAAACCATAATCCTTGATACCTCATCTCTGCCACAGCGCCCTGCCATCCAAAACGTCAGTTCTCTCTGGTACTCGGGTATATCATTGTCTACCTGCAAGCAGCATCAGGAGTTTGCTCATTGGTGCTTCTCTTCCTTAAATTAGGAGTAATCTACAGAGAAGAGCATCTACCAATCCTGATTATAGACTCAATAGCTGCCCAACATGACAAAAGGGTAGTTAAAATACTGTTATTCCTGGCCTTTGTAGGAATAACTGAAGGTGTTGCTACTGGAACGGCAGGACTGACTACCTCTCTAACCTTGTACAGTCAGTTCTCTTCCCAGCTTGTCTGAAATCTTTTTTTTTTTTTAAGAAAGCATTTAATTATGGGTTTACAGGGTTGGGGATTTAACTCAGTGATAGAGCCCTGGGTTTGATCCTCAGTTTAAAATTAAAACAAAAATTGTCTGCTTGCTTACAGTTTCAGAGGGTAAGTCCAAGACTTATCGAGGAATAAGGCAAAAAACAGGGCGGGCATGGCAGTAGAGCAATAGCTTAAGATCTTACATCTATCCAAAAGGTAGAGGCGGAGAGAAAGAGATGGCCTGGCATGGAATTTGGAAACCTCAAAGCCCACCTCAGTGACACATCCCCAACAAGGCCACACCTCCTAATCCTTCCCAAAACAGTTCCACCAACTAGGGACCAGACATTTAAATATATGAGCCAATGGGGGCTATTGTCATTCATAATGAAATTAGTTGATTTCATAGGTGCTAGGAATTGAACCCAGAACCTCACACATATATCAGGTTGCATACACCACCTCCAGGAACTTTATTTTTATCTTCCAGACTCCTGCATTTTCATTTCAGGGTCAAAAAATACTTTTTTTTTTGAAATTGCTTAAAGATATATATTTGACTTTTTTCTGTTATAACAGAAAAACCATACAACAGGCATGAATGTAGCACAAGTAGTGATTGGCTAGCGTATCACATTGTACTTCTTTCTTAAGCAGAGAGGTAGGTTATTTTCCCAAGAAGAGCTTAGGTCCTCTGAGAGAAGGGGGAATTCTTTTTTATTTATTTATTTATTTTTTCTCAAATCGTAATTCATTCACACAGGGGTTATAAACACAGAAAGGCAGGATGTGGGGAAGGGAATGACACTGGAGTGTGGGTGTTCAGGAGGAATACAGATATCATCAGGACCAGGTATCGGCTGGGTGAAGGTTCAGGGAACAAGTCACTATGACTCTGCCTATGACTCGCTTGTCCTTATCTAAGTTGGTATTGTCTGCCCAGGCTACCTATTTACAAGGTCTATGACTACTCAGGCTTGTAAATTTCCACAAAAGCTGCCTGTTTACAGTAGCTTATAGCCATCTGTTTTGATGTTTTTCCACTGAGACCCAAGACTTGTTGTTAGTATACATGTATGACAGGCCTATTGCTGATTTAAGGCCTATGGCTGATTTTAGGCCTTCAGTGGGTAAGCAGGGCTGCCCCTGACATCTCCTCCCTTCTCTAAGTATAGAAGGGCTGTGGCAATTCTAAACTTGCAAAGGCGGGTATAGAGGCCTGACCTCCAGTATTTGAAGGGGACCTTGTAATGGCTCCAGTGCCCCTGTCATTGTCCAGTGAGGCATGAGGGCCATACCCATCCCGATGTCTTTTTCCTGGAGAGGGGATACTTTTGACATCAACCCCTACGCAGTCAGGCTTGTCCCTCAGGGAACCCAGAGAGATATTTTTATCTTTTATTTATATTCCCTTGCAGTGCTTAGCCTCGCAGCCTAAGCAAGAATTCAGATCGCCTGACAGAGGGGGTTCTGGGTGGCCCCTCTCTGCTTGGTCTAGGGGAAGAAGTCCCCCCTTTTAGGTTGGGTGGAGATAGGTTTTGGAGACACCCTGTACAAAGTAACAACCTCATCTTGAGTCTCGTGGTCCTCCATAGCTAACTAATGATAATGTATCTGAGTAGGTTTTGCTACCAAATTATTTATCTGTTGTGTCACAGAGTTAGTCCGAATATTTGAGGGCCAGGGACCAGCAGAAAAAAGTCAAAAGAACCCAAATAATGGTCCCAGGATGGGAGGAAATAGGGTTGACAACCTTGGAGAGGCTTAAAACCAATTCTTGTACCAGCATTCATCTGTCTCTTTCTCTCTCTGATTTTTCTTAGGGCCTTCACTACCTGTTTCATGCTCTCTTTAACCCTCCTTGTCTTGTCTATGTAAAGGTAACCTTCTTCTTTAAGAGCTGTACACAGTCAAGAGTAATAGAGTAAATCAAGTCCAATAAAGATCTTTGCGATTTTAGGAGGTCTCTTCAGACGGCGAAATGAGGGATTTCTTCAGATTAGTGATGTCAATCTCTAGCTGTTTGATGTTCTTGTCGGTGGCCCTTCAAAGGTCTGCGTAGTGTAAGTTCG
Organism: Grammomys surdaster; assembly: GCF_004785775.1. NCBI lineage: Eukaryota > Metazoa > Chordata > Mammalia > Rodentia > Muridae > Grammomys > Grammomys surdaster. Next base: position 4,842,894 of record NW_021604678.1, read on the forward strand.
GAGGCCAGCATCTGGATTAGAACTTCTAACAGCAGACATCACGGGTGATTAATTTTTACCTGGGATGCTGCCTGAGTTAAAGCTCCTGGGAGTCCCTCTTTCTCTCGGTTTTCTGGGGTTTGGTGCTGAGCTGCTGCCTGTGACCTCTGTCTGAAATCTTCAAGAGGTGGCTCAAACCAGACTCACTCTCCAAAGACAGATTGGTTCCCTGGCAGCAGTGGTACTTCAGAACTGATGGGTACTAGATCATCTTACAGCTAAAGAGGGTGGCCTTTGCTTTTTTTCTCCAGGAAGAATGCTGCTTCTATGTCAACCAGCTGGGTATAGTAACAAACAAAACCCAACAACTCCAAACAGATCTCCAAAAACCATAGAGAACAACTTGATGCCTCTGATCCCTGGGTTTTCAAAAACCCCATATGGAAACGCATACTGCCCTTCCTAACGCCACTCCTCATTTTTCTGTTTTTACTATTTGCTCCCAGATTCATTGACTTCCTCTCCACGTTCTTTCAATGACAAATTAAAAAAATTTCCAACCAGCCAGTTAATGTGTTCCTTTTACATGATTACCAGCCAGTGTCCACAGAAGAACCTGATGTAAACGACTATTGGATGAGTCCTGATGGTGAGGGTCAGCTACAACCCCAAATTGACGACATTCCTAGATAGCAGGAAGCAGTTTTAAGAAATCCAACCCCCCTATTCTCTCCTCACCATCTGTCTCTACCCTGTTTCTTGGTTCCCATCTTTATGATAGGAAAAAGAGAGGACTGTTGGCAACCAAGCACATCCATGGACAGCTAGAAGTGACGTCACAACAGTCAGGCATCTTTACAGCCAGCCCTCGAGGGACCCGGTGATGAGACACGACATCTCTAGCAGACCAAGAGGCCATAGTGTTGCTCCTGTGTCTGTCCCTTTGCGCATGCGCCACGCGCCCACTGGAAATCGTGTTCTCCCTGTCTCCTTCTCTTTTTTCTCCTCCCTCTCCCAGAAGCTGCCTCTATTTTCCCTCCCAGCAAACCTTCTGCGTAAGATCTGCTGCATGGCATGATTTGTTTGGGACTTACCGTTTAATTCTAACACCTGTGGTCTCTGCTTCAAACTATCTCCTCCTCTGGCCTAATCTGTCTCTCTTCCACTGTGACATCCAAAGTCTAGAGTCAGTCTCCTTGTCTGGTGTCTCTTCCCAGTAACAGAACTCTGGTGTCTCTTCCCAGCAACAGAACACTGGCTTAGACGCCTACTGCACAATACGCCCTTCACCCGGCTCATCTCTTAGCGGTGTAGATTAGGAGCCCGTTTGACAGGCGCTTAGCTTCCTTGTTTCCCAGTGGAAACATTCTGAAGCCTGCTTCAGAGGGCTCTTTCCAGAACTCAGGCCGCAGAATCCCTTGCCGACCCCCACACCACACCAGCTTGCCCTGCTCCGTTGTCTTCTTTAACCCTTACCATGATTCTTTCTTTGTTTCTCAAACACAGACTATTCCTTTGTCATCTTTGTCTTAGGATCTACTTTAAAATGAACCCAAATTAGGATATCATGTTGGGCTCATGAGTTTTATGTGATGGAATGTAAAAATACTTAACATGACCCAGACATAGGAAGTCCATCTGTCCCGGTTGCCCCACTTCCCCGTCTCCTTCCTCTGACCACCAGCATCTGGGTCCTCATCACTTAGAATCGAACCTGTTTCCAACTCCTTCTGCACTCGGCCATTTGAGTTTGCTGCTTCTGCCTATGTAACCTGCCATGACTATCCATTAGGTCTTCACCCAGGTATCCCTTGTGGAGGATTTCCGGGGCTCTCCAGACTTCCCATGATCCTCTTGCACTTTGCTTCATGACTCTGCATCATGCATGTCTTGAGGTTGGTAATCTGTTGAGGTGTGGGTCTCACAAGAACTCAAGCACACTGGCGGTGCATCACAAGGTTCACTGGACAGTCACAGACAGCGTGTTCCTTTATCCCTGTCATCCGGGGCAGCAGATTAGACAGAGCTGCTAACACCAGTGGGAACGGTCTGAGAGAGTCTCACTGTACCACTGGGTATGTTTGTTAGCAACCTGGGAGAAAGCAGAGGACTGCCAGTCAGATCATGGCAGTGGAGGCTTCTTGGACAGAGAGATGAGCTGTCTATACCTGTGCTTACCCAGGAGATGTAACCTCTCATTTCTAAGTGGACAGTCCCACTGGTTTGTAAGGTGCTGTGCTCACACTTTCAGCCTATGTAGAGATTCATACATGAACCAGCATCACACTAACAGTCAAACTGTGGAGCAGCTCAGTTCCTTTCCAATTTGAGTTCATAATTAAAAAAATACAACAAAGATTTATAAAGAAATGGAACAAAAGCCGAGATCTTCCTTTCTGTGCCCCAGCAGATCACACAAGGCCACACATGGAGTTACTGTTCTAGAGGGTTTCAGGAGAGAGCCAGCCCCCTCTAGAATTAGAACTAGAATTAGAATGTAGATTCTAATGCAGGAGGCCTGGGCCTGTCCCAGGATTCTGCATTTTTAACCAGCTCCTGGTAGCACCGATGATCTGGGTTTGTGTACTGTCCCATTAGTAGTTGGACTCAAAGACACTCTACTTTTCAAATATTCGTAAGCCACTAGAGTTTAGGGGTCTAAACCAGGAAGTGCCATTTTCTTTTCTTCTGGGTGACTTCCTTCTCTCCCAGAGTCATTATTCCCAAGGGGAATTAGTGAATGTGCTGCCTTCACTGTGTTGGTAAATGCCAGCCCGTTGTAGAACACACCAAGTAGAGGACAGCTGGATACATGAGTGTGGACTCTTCATCTCTCTTGCACTTTAAAATGTCTCCTGGTAAGTTTCTACTGATTGCAAAAGCTCTCTGAACCTCATGAACAAGACATCTGCTGGTGCGTTTTCATGTGCCGTTTAATAAATATTTATAAGCAGAAACCAGTACGAATACAATGAGGTGTGTGTGTGTGTGTGTATCAGAGAGAGATGGATGGGGGAGAGAGAGAGAGAGAGAGAGAGAGAGAGAGAGAGAGAGAGAGAGAGACCCCATTGACTTGCTGCTGTGGTAGATGGGGCCAACGATATGAACTCTCTGTGCCCAGGGATGCTGTGAGGATTTCCCAGCTAGTGACAAAACCTGAGTGATTTGTTGGCATTTGAGAGCTTCCTGCCTTGCCCTCTGGGCATCTGTAGTGTTGTATCAGGAGGGCAAGAGGGTTTCAAATAGATTTAATATTCCCTGTATGAGCTTCGACCATCTGCCCCCCAGCTCTCAGTGTGAGCATAATATGTGTACGCTTCCAGAATCAAACACAAGGAGCCCACTTTCCCCCTTTCTCCCCACTCCGAAAGAGCTTTTAATGTGGAACAATTGTGTTTTCCTTGTCTGTAGAGTAGGTTATTAGGGTTACCATTCTTTCAATTTTACTTACCTTTGTTTTGTTTTCTGATGCCTCTGGCATGTTTAAATGACAGTTTTCCATCTTCCCAATATCCATCTCTTTCCTACAGACTGTATCCGTCAAACAAGTATCAACAAGCTCCTGCATTGTGAGGTAGATTATCCGAGGCTGTGGGTCACACGAAGATGTGTGCACACTGGCATCTCTGGCATAGTAAGGCTGGTATATATGTCGTATCCATGGTGGACAGTGTGTGGACATTCTGAGCCTGAGATTAGACCATGGGCTAATCCTCCAGGCTAAATCTGATGCAGTTTTCCTGAGAGACTGTCTTGAACTTATTTTTTCGCCTTTGAGAACAGTCTTCTCATAAGCAGTGGGTTAGTGTCGAATGACTATAGCTCACGGAGGGGCCAAAGGTACATCCAAGATAGATCACTGCCTTAAAATACTCTGCCATAGAGAGAAGGCAAACTATGAAAGATAAAATAAACTGACTCAATGTAACAGAGTTCATGAATTCTCACTTAAGTTAGGTAATTTGGCAAGAGAGTTTGTAAAGCTCTTTAATTTACATGGCAGTGGAGTGGAGACAGTTTTAGATTTCTCCAGGAATTATTTGGAGGTAGGGATGGAGAGAGAGAGAGAGAGAGAGAGAGAGAGAGAGAGAGAGAGAGAGAGAGAGAGAGAGAGAGAGAGAGTTAGAGTTAGTTCTGTACACACTCAAGGGCATAGACCAAAATTCAATATTTCTGCTGATTCTTATTCTGCTGGTCAAATGAGCATCCTGAATTTGATAACATATAATCAGTGACTGTGTCTTCTTTGTGTTCACTTCCAATTCACTTCTCCCAACACACGAGACTGAGACAGCACAGTCCTTTGATGCTCTCCTAGTCCAGTGCTGATGGGATATTTGTGATTCACCATCCTCTGCACCTGTGCTGTTGTGCCCGATCCCCCGTCTCTATGCATTTCCCTGAGGAGTCTGCTGGAGGAGAAATCCAAGCTTGGGTGGTAGGCTGCCGAGTGTGTCTCCTTGTTCCTGTTTTGATCCCTGTTCCTGTTTGTGTTCCTGTTTTGTGGGGAGTATAAAAGGGAGCTATGCAGTTGAAAATACAGCATTTGGTTCTTTACCAGATGACTCCTTGTCTTTCTTTCTTTCGCCCTCAGCCCTCCGCCAATCCAAGGAACTCAGTCAGCTATGCTGGCGTAGCTGACAGATATTGTGTGAGGAGGTGACTCCGATGCCTGCCCAGGTGCCATCTCTCTCTGTGGCTACATGACCCGGGGCAGACGGGAAGTACCTCCACACCCATTTTCCTGATAAATAGTCATGCTAGGATTACCTGAATGGGTTGATGATACACAATGACCCAGACTGGTATGTTAAGTACTTGGTTCACAGCTAACAATGATGATGGAGAAAAATGACGGGGAAGGAATGAAGAAGTAGAAAATACATATTTCCTAAAGACATTCTTTAAATCCCATTCTTTAAATCACGTGCTAATGAACGTGACAGGGTGGCAATCACCTGTCCTCTCTGTGACACCCTCCAGCATTAGGCGTGGTTATGTTTGATGATATTGTCTGGCAGATGGTAGAGCCTTAGAGGTAGCCTTTGTCCAAAATGCTTCAAAATCTTACTGCGTATCCAATACCGACCATATCAGGAGCTCTGTGGGAAAATATAACTTGTGCAACTTTTAAGGGGATGGAGTGGGTCTGGCTAGAGATGAGCCCCAGCCATGCGTTGGTCCTGCTGTTTGTCTTTTGTGGACTTCCAAGGATGAAGGCAATGTCCCTTAGCAAGGATGTATGGAGCAGTAAAGTATAATCATAGCTGCTGGTGCCTCAAGCCCTTGGATTACCTTTGAGTCTTTAGTCCCCTCCCTCCCCCTCCCCCTCCCCTCTCCCTTCCTCCCTCCCTCCTTTTCTCCTCTCTCTCTCTCTCTCTCTCTCTCTTTCCTCTCTCTCTTCCCCCCCATTTCTCTTTTCCGCCTCTCCATGCGTATGCATATGTGTCTGTATGTCTCTGTGTATATATGTGTGTGTGTATGTGTGTGTATATGTGTGTGTGGGAGGGGCAGAGAAAGACATCATATGTCCTGTTCTATCACTCTCCCTTGTTCCTTCAATACAGAGTCTCTCACTGAATCTGGGGCTAGTCTGGCAGCCAGCAAACCCCAGTAATCCTCCAGCTTGTGGCACTGGGGCTATAGGCACACATGACCACACGGGGCTTTTTCTGTGGGTTTGGGGGATTAGAACTCAGGTCCTTGTGCTTGCATAGATAAGCATTGTAGCTCAGAGAGTCATGGCCCAGCCCCAGATCCTCTGGCTTTCTGTCTTCCACAGAGAACCCAGGCTAACTCCCACATTCAGCACTGTCTCTGTTCAGCTTCAGAGGTGCCACCCCGTGGCTCTGTGTCTCTGCTCAGCTTCAGAGGTGCCGGCCCCATGGCTCTGTGTGTCTGTGACCATCGCACTGGAAACTTCCGTGGCTGCCATTGTTCCCTGGGCAGCGCTACAGTTCTGGCCTCTGAATTCCTATATCTGGGGAGTAAAGTAGCTGTGATGTGAGCGTAGCACCTCTAGAAGATGCAGGGAGTGAGCTCTCTCTCCTCCTTCTTCCTACTTTTTTTTTTTCTTTCTGTTTTATTTTTGTCCCTAGCTCACCGGTCAGTGAGATATTTTGCAAGCAAAATCTCAGCCCTGAGACAGTTTAGAGAAGGAAGAAGAAATCCCACACGGTGACACTGAGTCAGTGACCGAACGGAAAATGTGTGAACTGTCAGGGGGCCAGGACCCCTTGTGTGTAAAGCTAAGCAAAAGCAATGGTTTGTTTGTGTGTGTGTTTGTATGTGTATGTTTGTGTGCATGCTTGTATGTCTGTGTGTGTTTGTGTTTTCTCTGTGTGTTTCTGAGTGTGTGTTTCTGTGTGTGTGTTTGTATGTATATGTGTTCGTGTGTGTGTATGTTTGTTTCTGTGTGTGTGCTTCTGTGTGTGTGTTTGTATGTTTGTGTGTTTCTGTGTGTGTGTTTCTGTGTGTTTCTCTGTGTGTGTTTGTATGTTTGTATGTTTGTGTGTTTCTGTGTGTGTGTTTCTCTGTGTATGTTTGTATGTTTGTATGTTTGTGTGTTTCTGTGTGTGTGTTTGTGTGTGTGTATGTGTAACACACATATATGCACTGGTGCATTTTGAGTTCATCTTGATGATCTTAAGAATCTGTTTTCATTGATGTAAATTTGTATCTAGCAGCCAGCAATGGGAATATGTCTCCTCCATATTCAGCTTTGCTTGTCACCCACCCTCTTGTGAAGACAGGACGGGGCCCAGATAGAGGCCGAGCGCTGGCTCCTCATGCAAAGAGAGGAAATAAGGCAAACATTAAGTTCAAATCAATAGTGTTACTTGAATGCAGAAGATGAAACTGTTTTCTCCCAAGTTATTTTGGTTGCTGCCAGCCATTGCTGTTTGGTATGAAATCCGGTCAGATTGTCAACAGCTGAGGAAACACTTGGAGCATGAAAGAACGCTGTAATTGGTGCCTTTGTAACTCTGTGCGGTGTGTGATCTCGGCTGGGAGGAGGGAGGGTTGTTGGATAACTTGTAATCTAATTTTCTTTGTTGTAAAATAGAATGTCATTGCTGTATTCCTGTGGACTAGTAATTATAACAATCAAGGCCCCTGTCCGGAGATTCTCAGTAGGTATTAGTTCAGCCTTGTAAACGGGAGAACCTGGCTTGCTAGCAGTCCCTCAACTGAAAAGCAGGCTCATCCACCCTACTGACATGATGGTTTTGTCTATCAGTGAACCTGGTAACCCAAGAGACACTGGGGTGCCTTCCAAGTCATTATAGGGTTTTGAAAGCTTCTGTAGAATTTCAGGTTATGGCGATTGAGGCCTGCTTCATTTTTTTTTTTTCTTTTTGGAAAGCAGTAATACAAGTGTTGCATCAGCAGTGCTCAGCTAGGATAATTGACTAATCAGATGCATGCTCTCTCCCTGACCACAGTGGAAAGCAGCTTACAGGGGTGGCAGTGAGAGCCCCTAGGGTGGGGCTCTATGGGGTGGGGTTCCCTGGGGTAGGGTACTCTAGGGTGGGGCAGGCTTACGACACCTGACATTTCTCACTTGGGCCAATGATGTTTTCTCCAGGGTTTATTCTGTGACTCCTATAATTTGCTTCTGAAATAAATAAAGCAGAGGGAGGCTGGAGGGTTGGTTAAGAGCACTGGCTGCTCTTCCAGAGGACTCAGGTTCAGTTCCCAGCAGCCACAAGGCAGCCCTCAACTGTTTCAACTGGCACTCCAGTTCCGGGTGGGGGGGGTCTGACATCCTCTCCAGGCCTTCAAGGTAGCAGGCACATGTGATATGTGCAGATAAAACATCTGTTCACATAAAATTAACAACAACCCAATGGAGGAGTGAGGGAAAGGACTGAAGGAGATGAAGGGGATTGCAACCCCATAGGAAGAACAACAATATCAATCAACCAGACCCCACAGAGCTTCCAGGAACTAAACCACCAACCAAAAAGTACACATGGGGGGACCCATGGCTCCAGCTGCCTATGTAGCAGAGGATGGCCTTTTCTGGCATCAGTGAGAGGGGAGGCCCTTGGTTCTGTGGAGGCTTGTTGTCCCAGAGTAGGGGGATGCTAGAGGGGTGAAGCAGGAGTGGGTGGGAAGGTGGGGGAGCACCCTCTTAGAGGCAAAGGGAAGTGAGGATGGGATGGGGGGTTTGTATAGGGGAGACCGAGAAGGGGGACAACATTTGATATGTAAATAAATAAAATAACCAATTAATAAAAAAATGAACAACTAAACAAGAAGACAGTTTTTTTTAACGTGTGTGCGTGTGTGTGTGTGTGTGTTGAGGAAGGGTCTCACATAACCCAGGTTGATCTGAAACTCACTATGTAACTAATGACGACCCTGAGCTCTGGATCCTGTCGCCTCCATTTCTCAAGTGCTAGGACATCACAGGTGCTACCTGGCCTGGTGGATAGATGTGTTTGAAAAGAGAGACTGCATTTGACAATGGAGACTGTAATCCCGGGGTGGGGTGAGGGAGGCATTGTCAATAGTTGGACTGTTTGTTGCTCTTATGACAAAGATGAGCGCCACATCAAGGCTTTGGTGTCGTTTAAACCTCTTCACAGACACACAGATGCTTCGAGGGTGGTAATGAGATCTTAAATCAGGATTAACATGAGATCGATTTTCAAATGTCTGAGTTCTCATTTCACAGGACCAGAAGGGAGCTTTTGAACTGGGATTATGTTTGGGTACACTGCAGGGATCCAAAAAAAAAAAAATCCAGAAACATGAAAAAGAAAGCAAAAGTTATCCCTAGCCCCCAGGAAACCATGACACTGTGTGTTGTGTTTTCTCCATCATTTTACCACGTGGACTTGCAGGCTAGCTATGGATTCAGGACACACACAATCCCCTGCTGTCACTTGCTGATGTCATCTAAAGACATTTTCTAGCTCATTAAATATGCTTTTCAAACACAGTTGCTTCTAACCATCTGAACCGTAATGCAGCGTCCAACCTCTCATGGTTGGACTTTGGATGCTTGCATGACTTAGTTTTATAATGCTGTGGTGAGGGTCTTTGTCCAGTTGTCCACTGGCCCATTTAATGACCAGTGCTTACTGAGTACTGTAATACTGTGCCTGGATTAGAGCCGGAAGGTAAGCATATATGATTAATCATAATCCTTCCAGTAGATAACATGTATTCCCATGACTCAATCCATGATCTTGGTGGATACCGGTATGAAAGTTATCTGAATACAACAATCACTATAACAAATCCGTGTAAGTTTATAATATTCACTGATTGAATTTTTACGAGGTATGTATTGCTAGCATCTCCATTTAGGTGAGGAAGTGGGTGGGGATTCGGAGACTGGTAGCTACTTGCTGGAGAATCCTCACTGTCAACATCAGAGTTCATACCTAACCCTAGGCCCCTCCACTGACCCTGGTGCACACTACACTAGCAGAAAAGAATCATTTGACCCTACATGTGGGTAACAATTTAAAATGCACTTAGAGTAATTCTCTGATTACTCTCTTAGGGTCAATGCTGAAAAGTGAAATCTGCATTGAAATGTGAATCTGCTCTGTATCAAATGTTTGTGCAGTCTTTAAAGGACAGGAGGTAGAGATGGTATTATTCCCCTCCCCCTTCCCTACCCCTGTCCCTCCCTCCCTCTCTTTCCTCTCCCTTTTCCTTTTCCTCTTTTCCTCCTCTTTCCTTTCCTTCCTCTCTCTTTTCCTTTTCTTCCTTCCTCCTTTCCTCCCCCTCTCCCTCCCTCCATCCCTCCCTCTGTCCCTCCTTCCTCCCCTCCCTCCCTTTCTTCCTCTCTTCCTCTCTTCCCTCTCCCATTTCCATTCCTCCCTCCCTCCCTCTCTTCCTTCTTTCCTTTCCTTCCTCTCTTTCCCTTCCTCCCTCTCTTCTTTCTTCCTCCTTTCCCTCCCTCCACCTCTTTCTCCCCTTTTCCTCCCCCTCTCCCTTCCTCCATCTCTTTGTCCCTCCCCCCTTTTCTTTGTCCCGAGTCTCTGCCCTTGCTTTACTAGTGACAGTAAGAAACAGCCATGTAGTGATGCTAACCAGGGTAGTGACGCTAATCAGGATGTGACTCTGCGTGTTGCTCTTGTTGTGTAGGCTGGGTTAGTGCACAGCTGCCTTTCAGATGTGTTTATTTCTTCCTGCTTCTACCTGATGCAAGACATCAAAGAGGAGAGGAGAGAAGGAGAGACCCTGGGAGGAGCCAGTCTAGATCACAAGGAAACACACAGGTGGGATATCACACACACACACACACACGCACACGCACACGCACACGCACACGCACACGCACACGCACACGCACACGCACACGCACACGCACACAGAGAGAGAGAGAGAGAGTCACCAAGGTTGTTTTCTTATTTCAGTTAGGATTTAGTACACTGTCCCAACTGTCAGCTAGTAATGTATATGGCAAGCTATTGTGATATTCTGTCTGTCCTCTTGTTGCCACCCCTGGTCTCCATCCCCCAAAAGATTGCTATCTGTCATCTGTCCTGGTGCCCAGCTTCCAATGGTGTAGCAGGGAGTAACGCCCAAAGTCCCACGGTCTGCCTGTCCTAGATGTATTGTTGACTTTGACACTAATCTGCTACATTGTCTGGACAGTCTTTTTTATTCTCTGTTGCTTGCTTATTTTTTTTTCTGTGGGTGCAGCAAACTTTATTGATGGTATTCAAGAGAGTAGGGCTCCCTAAGGGGTCAGGCATGGAAATTGTGAGGGAGATTCTCAGCGTTGGGAATTGAGTTGGGACTGGGACTCCTCATCAACCGAGGGCCTCTGTCTTGCTCTCAGTGTCCTTGTTGGGATGGGTGGTTCAGGGCTTCTTGCTCCTTGGAGGCCATGTAGGCCATGAGGTCCATGACCCTGTTGCTGTAGCCATATTCATTGTCATACCAGGAAATATGCTTAACAGAGTCGTCATTAAGAGCAATGCCAGCCTAAAATAGGGTCTAGCCACATTGAAGTGACCATGTGTAGAACAAACAGAGCCCAATATCTACCCTTTGTTAAATTCTTTCCATAAGAATGACAAAGTAAAGCAGTGTTAACTATATGCCTATATTCACTTCTCAAAATAGGCTTGTGGCAAGAGGAGTCTACACACCTGGGATCATCACCTCTGGTGTTTCCTCTGTGATCGACATTGCACTGGATGTTATGAAGATGTTAACTTTAAGATAGGAAGGCATTAGGATTAAGGTAACTGTACAAGTCCTTTAAATGCAAATGTTTTCTCTGGTTCTTGACAAAAGCAGCCAGAAGAAGCCAGGAAGCTTTGAATCTTGGAAGGACATAGCCCAGTTGCAGTTAGAAGATGGAGAAGGTGACAAGAAGAAGCACAGGCAGCCAGGATATGTCATGGGGCTATGTTATTTTTTAAAAAATATTTATTTATAGGAAAACTATAAAACCCCAGGGTTAAAATAAACTGTTCTTGGTCAGCTTTTCATTGGAAAAGATACGTGAGCAGCGGCGGTGCGGTGCTAGGATACCTCCTCTTTCTCCCCAGACTGTTTGTTGCACCAGTGAGAGTTGCTGGTCCAAAGTCAGGAAGTCTAGCCTGGCCTATTCACCACTGCGCACCCAAACGCCCATTTTCTATTCTCCCCATTCACCACATCTACAGTCTGCTTACTGTTGCTGAGAACTTGAATACTGAAGACTTCCCCCCCCCCTCATACTTTGATATGAAATCAGGGGATTTAACAACCCTTTTTCCCTAGGGCTCCTGTTGTCCTCTGAACCTCTGGCATTGGTGCAGTTGGGCAGTGCTTTTTAAAACCACAGCTTGACACCACCTGCAGAGGAGTCTGGAAGTACCCAATGAAAAAGCAGATTCCGAGGCATCCCCAGCCTTACTGCAGCTCAGGACTTCTTGTTTTAAACAAGCTTCCCGGGTCACCCGTAGTACACTAAGTGGAAGTTACATCTGTGAGCAGTAAAATCGAGTGCAATGCTGGCCCAGTGTCTTGAGTCAAAAGAAAAACCTGCCAGGCCCGGTTCTTGGAAGAACACCAAGCCGCACCTGTGTGTGGCAGTGTCCAGGTTCCAGCTTTGCCCATACTGGGCCCTCCTGGCTGGGAGGCAGGCCAAGGAGAGGGCGGTCACCCTCTCCCCTTTAGGGTTTACTGCTGCAGATCCCACCCAGTGTCAGGGGCTCACGTGTGACAGGAATGGGGGTTCTTAATCTCGGGTTTGGAACCATCTCCTTCCCCACTGGAAGGGTGGGGCTGGTGCGGGCCGGTGGGGAACCCTTGTGGGTTGTTCCAGTTCTGTCGTGGTAACTCTGCAAATGTCAGTGGGCCCCCTCCTCTCCCACCTGCCTCGTCGCAAATCGTGCAGAAACTAGGGAAGTGGGTCACCCGGGCGACTCCGGTGAACAGCCCTTCCCGCCTTGGCCGCAAGCTCTCAGCTCAACCCCAGGTTTCTGCTCCCACTGGCGGCGTCGCCTGCATCTCTGCCCATGGGCGGGCTGGGCTGTCGCTGCGTCGCTGCTCTGTGCTCGCCGCCGCCCTTGCCCCGGCGCCGCCGCGGGTCGTGCGCCGTTGGCCCTCCCGACACCCCCTCGGCGAGGCCCTTCCCTTTACTACGGCGCTGGTGACATTCAGCCGGTGAGGCTGGCGCAGCCCCGGCTCCCGCGGCGCGGAGGCAGGGGCGCCCGCGGCTGTCTGCTCCTCTCACCCGGGCACCTCTGGAACGGCAGCGGCGAGCTCCCGGCAGGCCCAGAGACCCCCGACCGGACGACCTTGGCTGGCAGATCCCCACCCCTTACCCCACGGGTTCACGAGCTTTGGTTCGCCCTGTCTACCCCAGCTCTGGCACGGGTCGAGGACGGAGGCGGCGAGCGCGAGGGGGACCCTGGCTCTCTGCTCGTATATGGCAAAGTTTCTCGCGGCGCTCTTGGGCTGCACGCTGCCGAGCAAGGGCGCCTCTCCCATGCTGGAGGTAGGTAGAGGGTGTGTCCTGCAGGGGCTGCCGTGGGCGATGGCCAGCACCCCTGACCCGCCGCTAGGGTGCCCATCATTTGGCAAGTGCGCCGCACCTGGAGGACTTCTGGGGCGGGGCCGGGGAGGGTGGCGAAGGGGAGATGGAAGCCGCGGAGCTTGAATTTCTGTCTCCCCAGACCTCGTTGCGTGTGTGTGTGTGTGTGTGTGTGTGTGTGTGTGTGTGTGTTTATCTCGTTCCTAGTTGACAGGTGAACACGTTTGTGAATCGCGAGTTTTGCGAGTTATCCCTTGCCTAACGTGCTAGACACATTTGAAGATGAGCTGTTACCTGTTCATCCTTCCTCTGCCTATCTTGGGTATTCTAAATTATTAACGGAAACAATCTTTCAGTCCGAAAGGTTTGGGCTGTCATGCTTGCTCTAACCTCCAGCGAGGCATAAACTTCGTATAAGTTAACTCATTTCTTCTGGTGTGAGGTACATTGGGGGAAAGGAGGGGTGTGAAATGGGATTAATCAAATCGTGCCTTCTGAAGGCCGGCACACCTAACTGCTCACACCTCCCCGAGGCGGCAGCGACCCTGCTGCAAGCATCTTTGCTAGCAGCTGGCTGGCTGGCTGATCCTTCGGGGGAAATGGCGGCATCAGCGTTTTATATGAGACCCATATGGGCCACTCAGTAGGGACAGTTCCGTGGTATATGACTCTTCACACTCTACAGTCAGAACAGAGTACCCATTTTCTCTACCACCACCCCCCCCCCCCCGCCCTCGCCTATAGCGTACCTGACAAGGTGGCCAGGACCAGAGTGCTTGGCTCTGGCCAGGTCAAGGAACCTTGCCACCACCACTGTCTCACCACATCTTCCAGCAGCCTGCACTTTCCCTGAGCTGCATTGGCCCTCAGTCGGCAGTTTCCAGACTGGCAGAGAAACAGACCTGGGTTTCATCTCTCGGTCATGCAGTGAGTCCTGCAGCAAGGAACTGTTTCTGCCCCAAACTGCTCTGCGCCATCCTCCGAGGCTTGTTGGTTTCCCTTCATCCACCTTTGCTATCCTGGGTTTCCTTCTGAGGTCACGGGGAACTATTTTCTGTGATTTTACAGTTCAAGTTGTCCAGGCCATAACCTGCGATAGGACGACATGTGACATGCGTTTACTTTATTTGTAAGCAGGGAGATTCCAGTGGTAAGTGGTATAGAGGAGCTTGGGGAAAGAAGTCTAGAGTGGGCAAAGGTGGAAAGGCCTGCACAGGCGAATGCTGAGACCAAAAGGCTGAAGAGCCCAGACAGGCAAGGTTTTCCAGGACTTAGCCATCTCCCTCAGCATCTTCTCGAGGGCACATTAGGCAGCCACAGGTTTAGGATCTGGAGACATGTGGTGCCCCTTAACAACTGCTCTCTTACCTTTTCTCTTCCTCGGGGGCTGGGAGATCTTGGTGTATACGTTGCCTTTTGGGTACTTGCTCCTGCCTATGAAGTCCGATGGTCAACAGGTGAACAGGTGCTCCACCTCGGTGTTTCAGGTCGATGGCTTCCCACTTATTCTAGAAAGGATCTGACCTCCCCAAAACTAGCCACACACACACACACACACACACACACACACACACACACACACTCACACACACACTCACTCACACACACACACACACACACTCATAAGGTTGCTATTTTTAAACAAGAGTAGCTCCATTGGCTTTGAGAAATTCTAGGGGAAGAGAAGTCCCTTGGTCCTTGGTAAGTCCTTACAGCTTGCTTTCTGTACTTCCCACCCATCTAGAGTAGAGCTAAGGTTAGCATCTCCTCTCGACTCTCTCTGTCTCTCTAACAGACCGTTGAGTTATTGTTGTTGGCCGATTCAACCTAAAATGTGTTATCAGGTGTCACATTTCATCAGTGACACTGAAGAGGTGCCCAAGGAGATGAAGAATTGATGCAGAAATGTACTTTGTGGATAGATACCTGTTAGCTATATACTACTGCTTCTAAATGTAAGGTTGTGGCCCAGCTTACTATATCGGGGATGGAGAGAAATGTGGAGGAGAAATAATCCCCTCTGAGTATTAATTTCTAGGAAGTGCTAAGGTCGTGAATGAGTACGGGCAGCATTTAATCCCCAAACACAAAATATTCTAACACTGAAGGTTCCCTTTAGTTTCAGGGAAATCAGAAAAGAGAGTGGGCATTGACAAAATGAATTATTATCCGTTTCATTTTGATGAGATGTGGCCAACAATGTAGTTTCATCTCACAGAGGCCAAGTAAGTTTACAAGAGAGATTCTTCTGAGCATGGAGTCTAGGACCTCTTATGCATTTGCAGTTGTTTGGCAAAGGAGAGGTAACAGGTTGTGGTAAAAAAAAAAAAGTGGGGGCAAAAAGCCCCTGTGCTTACAGAACAGCTCCAGTGTTTGCCAGCCTGCATCACCTCCAGAGGCGAAGAAGATAGGTACACAGCACAACCAGAGTGTCCGAATGACCATTTTGTTACCTTCTGTGGTCCTAGTAAAATATAGAAATTTGTAAACCCAAATCATAACAAGTAAACCTAAGTCTTTGGGACAATTAAAAAAAATCTAGGAAAAATAATAAAGGACGGCAAATCTACTTCAGAATCACGTAGTGGCCTGAGCACCAGGCTAGCTGTTTTAGTGTTTGGGCCACACTCAGGCAGACTTACAGAAACAGTTTTTTCTGTATACTGTTATCTAGAAAGGTAGCCTAGAAGCATACTTGAACAGGTTTTTCCTGACCTAGAAGTGTGTGTGTGTTGTATGTATATGTGTGTATGTGTTCTATGTATATGCGTGTTCTATGTGTATGTGTGTGTTCTATGTATATGTGTATGTGTGTGTGTATGTGTGTATGTGTGTGTGATGTGGTCTATGTGTTTGTATGTGTGTGTTCTATGTGTGTGTATGTGTGTATGTGTGTGTTCTATGTGTGTGTATGTGTGTATGTGTGTGTGATATGGTCTATGTGTATGCATTCTGTGTGTGTTCTATGTGTGTGTGTATGTGTGTGTATGTGTGTATGTATGTATGTGTGTGTATGTGTGTGTTCTATGTATGTGTGTGTTCTATGCATGTGTGTGTTCTATGTGTGTGTATGTGTGTATGTGTGTGTGTATGTGTGTGTATGTGTGTGTTCTATGCATGTGTGTGTTCTATGTATGTGTGTGTTTTATGTGTGTGTGATATGGTCTATGAGTATGCATTCTGTGTATGTTCTATGTGTGTGTGTATGCGTGTATGTGTGTGTATGTGTGTGTGATGTGGTCTATGTGTGTGTATGTGTGTGTTCTATGCATGTGTGTGTTCTATGTATGTGTGTATGTGTGTGTGATATGGTCTATGAGTATGCATTTTGTGTGTGTTCTATGCATGTGTGTATTCTATGTATGTGTTCTATGTGTGTGTATGTGTGTATATGTATATATGTGTGCATATGTATGTATTTATGTGTGTATATGTGTGTGTGGTCTATGTGTGTGTATGTGCGTATGTATGTGTGTGTGTCCCTGGAGTCCTATTCCCTTTGAGTTATGACACATTGTCAGCATACTCCCTATGTGTGGCCCAGTCTTGCTCTCATTCTGTGATTTCATCCATGAGTAATGGAGTCCATGTTTTAAGACTTGGCAGAGAATAATGAATTCAGAGGCCATTGCTCTTCCATCTTCTATGTTGTTCTCTGCCTTCTACACAGGGTCACTGCATTCTTAGTTCCTGTCATCCTTGACTAACCCAATGGAGCATCGTTAAGGCGTTACCTATGTTGGATGAATGTACCTGGCTCTATACAAAAGGAATGGTCAGTTCCTTCACGGGTGTGGTCTCTAGAATTGCCACATATCAGAGAGCATCTACATGTGCTGATCTCTGTCTCTAGCAGGATTGCTAAGTGCAAGGACAGCTTGATTTTCTGCTCTGCAAAATGCATAGTAGCTGTCCATTATCATCACATTATTCTAAGGACATTCTGTACATGATCTCAGCTGTAGTCTTGTGACATAGATATAATCAATCAGTTTCCATATGAGAAAATGGAGATCTTCAGAGAGTATAAATAATCTGGTTAAGGTCATTGTCATAATGGGTGCTAAAGCCGAGTACTAATCAAGTTTTCATTGTCTTAAAGGTCACTTCATCTCATCCAGGTATGGCTGCTTGGTTATTGGAACTGGTTTATGTGATGGTTCATATCAACCATCAACTTGTCAGGATCTAGAACCACCTAGGGTAGCTCTGGGCACACCTGTGAGGGATTTTTCTAGACTGGCTTAATGGATGTTGGAAGATGGATCTTAAATGGAGACAGGATGAGTCTACAGGCTGGGACCCCAGACAAGTTGAGAAGAGGAAAGCATTGACCAGCAGCATTACTTCCTTTCTGGGACAATGTGACCAGCTGCCTCATGCTCCTGCTGCCTAAACTGTTCCAGAATGATTGGCTGGACCCTCAAACAAGCCTTCCCTAAAGTTGCTTTTATTGAGTGTTTAGTGACAGCAATGAGAAGAGTTACTGACATTTGTTTTGACTTTTGTTGTTTCCCTTCATTCCCAGACACAGTTATCAAAAGAGGAACAGATTTTCTCAGTGCTCATTCCATGTCCCCATTGGCCTGACATGGACTGTGCCTACTGTCAGAGATGTTTAAAGGCCGAGTGAACTTTGAGAAGTCATTTTAGGGTGGATTCAAGTTCAATTGGGGTGCACCTTTATGAAACACTAAGTTGTTAAATCCGGTCTATGCTCCCAGGCAGGTACGTGAGAGGCTGCTTGCCACCTGTCCTTATGTTCTGGATCCCAGATGGAAACACACACACACACACACACACACACACACACACACACACACACACCCTTTATATTTTAATATGCCTTAACTTGCCCAGTGGCTGGGCCACTCCTGAACCTCCACATGACTAACAAACACTCACCTCCGATATTCCTTACTAAATCTAAGTTGTATCTTTGCTGCCCTGGACCCTTCTGGGGCCCTCCTGGGTCTGCTTTCCCCTTGCACCTACATTTTGGCTGTCTCTCCCTCCTGCACCTTCCTGGCGTGGTCTGTCTCCTATGCCGTTCTCATGGTGAGATCTTCTCTCCTGTGTTTCTTGCCCAGGAATCCTCCAAGGCTGTCTCTGTCTCCCTGCCCAGACTTTAGCCACTGACAACTTTTCCCATTCAGGGCCAAGTAAAGGCAGAGACCCTCAATGCAGACATGCGGGTTCCAATGTGATTTCCAGAGCCAAAATAAACAAATAGCATTAGAACCAATCCTCAACACCTTTAGAGTTCACTTTATAGAGTATTTTCCTGTGTTCTGTCTTTTTCCATTTGGGGTAAATTTTTCATTAGCTTATATTCACTGTTCAAAACAATGACCTTCCTCATCCTCCCCCCCCCCAATAATGCTATAAAATAAGTGGTAACTTTTATGAACAAGAAAGTCAGGGCTCAGAGTGACTCTATGAATTGTCCAATGTCACCCACCTCCTACGTCTAGTCTAGGAAACACATCCTAGGATTTTTGCTACAGCACTTGAAGGACACTTGCATTGACTTACACGATTTCTTAGCCTCTGATATGTCTCTCATGCATTCTTTCTTTTGTATTATATTCTAAATTAGTTTCTAATAGCCTGGCTCAATATGTTGATTGTTTAATTATCACAAATTCTTTTGTGGTTTATGTAGATTCAGGAAGGCACATGGGCCTTCTCCATAGGATGATGCAATTTACTGTCCAGATCTACTCCCTGGACAATATCCAGCCTGTTACTATAGGTCTATTGAAGTGTGTGTGTGTGTGTGTGTGTGTGTGTGGTGTGTATGTGTGTGTGTATGTGTGCAATTTTGATCTGCTTCAGTTATGCCTTCAATGGTAATTACAGTGATTAATGCAGAGAACTGAGGGTTAAATGAATTAATTCCCATAAAGAACTTAAAATAGTGCTCAATACATGCTAATTTATTGATACTGTGATGCTTTACTGTCATGAATGATGTACTTTTCATTCCGTTGCACTTAGCATAATGTTTTGCATATATTTTTGCATCAAATAAATGTCTGATAGATCAAATTGATCTTCGAACCATGTTGGGTGATAATTTTTTTTTTTTGGCCAGTGCCAGTATTTGTTCAAGTTCATATGAAATTCAGAGTTAACATATCATTGTGTACTTTCATGTCAATGATCAGGCAGTGGTGTCTTTCTATGCTCCTCTTCTCCCCAGAACCCGAAGGCTTTGGAGAACCCTTGTTCCTCTCCCCCTCTTTACAGCTCCACCTTACCAGAGACCAGGCTCCATAAGCAGGGAACTGCAGCTGCCCAGCTCTCCAACCTCATTGGCTCAGTATAACAAGGCTAGAGACATGAAGAGTGGGTGATAGAATCGAGTGAACAGGGGTGGGAGGACTGGGGGGCTAAAAGGTTGAGTGGGGGTGTCAAGAACAGCACAAGAAGACCAAAAGAGTTAACTAACCTGACCCAGAGACTAAACCACAAACCAAAGAGCATGCAGGGGCTGGACCTAGGCTCCTTTTTACAGCACATGTGCAGCTTGGTCTTCTTGTAGGGGTCTGTCTTAGAGAGGGTTTCACTGGTATGAACAGATACCATGACCAAGACAAGTCTTATAAGGACAACATTTAATTACAGGTTCAGCGGTTCAATCCATTATCATCAAGGCAGGAGCATGGCAGCATCCAGGCAGGGATGGTGCAGGCAGAGCTGAGAGGTCTACATCTTCATCTGAAGGCTGCCAGCAGAATACTGACTTCCTGGTAGCTTGGATGAGGATCTTAAAGCCCATACCCACAGTGACACACCTACTCCAATAGGGCCACAAATAGTGCCACTCCCTGACCAGAGCATATACAAACCATCACAGGGTCCCCTAACAAATGGAGCAGAGGCTGTCTCTGACTCTGTTGCCTGCCTGCCATTGGATTCCCTTCCCCTAATTGGACTGTCTGTTTGGGTGTTTGTGGGAGAGAATGTGCTTAGTCCTATTGTGACTGGATGTCCCAGAATGGGACAGTACCCTAGGGAGTGTCTCCTTTTCTGGGAGCCAGGGAGTATTTGAGGGGAAGGACTTGGAAGGGTGGGGCTGGGAAGCTCATGACTACCATCCCATTGGTCTTCCATGTGTTTGCCAGTTCTTTCACTCTGTCATTCATTCAGCGTTATTAAACACTATCTTTGTTCCACGCACCCCACGGGAGCTCTTCTAAGAGACACTCAAGCTGTTTTGACTATAACTCAGAGTAAGAAAGATACTTTGCTTTGCACATTGTTTTTTTTTTTTTTTTCTTCAACTATAACACGGAAATAAAGTTGCAAGAGCAATGGGCCTTCTCACACTGCTGGGCACTCTCTGTCTGTGGTTCTTTTCTTTGGGTCCTATTTCTTCATTCCGTTAAAAGACAAACTGGTAAAGACAGACTAAATTGATTTCATGGGTGGTAACTGATAGTTTGAGAAGGATTTCTGTATAGGATAATAAGATTCTATTTTTACAAAACAATTTGGATTACCCCATTATTCCACACTATATGTACGCATTATGACAGCATCAACAGATTCTAATGTTCTATTGTAGGAAGCCAGTCATCATGAGTAATACTTTTCTAAAGGAAAAATGTTTCCAGGGCTTCAAATAACCAACTCATCAGGTTACCTCTGATGCATCCTGCTTTCCAGATTCCAAGCATGTGGGTAAACACTGTGAATATTGCATGACATGTTTTTTTTTTTTAAATTTTATACAATGCACCTGAATTGGTATTTATTTCTGTCCTGTCATGCTCTCATAGCAAGGCCATATTTTGTGGATCTTTCCAGTTTTGTGTTTCTGTCAACTCCATCCTTTCTTTAAGAAAGTTCTACCGCCAATCCTCCCAGTTCCTCCTTCTCATTTGCCTGTTAGATTAGTTTGTACCTTGGAGTGGATCCTTGAACACTTTGTCTGTTAAAGACTCCTACACCATCTGAACCACTTGGTTATTCTACTGGGCTTCAAGCATCTGAGAAAGCAAAACAAAGCAAAAACCCGTTTGGTCAGGCTGTTTCTAAAGCAAATAGCACGGACAAGCCTGGCTGTAGCTTGAGATTGGCCGTGGGTGACTGATTACAGGAGAAGAGTTTACTTTGAGAATAATAGCTCCCATTGCCACAGCTGGGCTTTCTATGAGGATCATTTGAATTCTAAGCTAATGGATACTGGGTTCGTCCCATAAATTCACAATTTTTATTCGAGGGCCAGTTGAATTGCTACCACATCTGAGCCATTGTGTATGCAAGGGCAGCTCTGCTTACCTTTGTGCTGGCTGCTTTTAAACACTGCATGTGGTCTAAATGTGCACATTTTATTTATAGGAATGTTTGGTCTCATTATGATTACATCTGTCTAATGGCTTCTTGCTGAGAAACTGTTAGATGATTCCCCCCCCCTTTGTATTTTGATAAGGAAAGGCTGGGGTTTCATAGCTGCCAAATGGCCAGTGCTGGCGGCAAGTCCCAGGGAGCAGGGGATGGCGTTAACTCTTTGGTGCATCCTTTTGTTTAGTTCTTTCCACTTGGGAGTCTTCATGGGCATTAAGAGCTATTTTACTTTACTCATCTTTGATCAAATGTAACAGGGCCAGTAGCTGATGACGTTTGTGTTAGGAGACTTCTACCTGCATATGGTTGCCTTTGAAGGCAGCTGATCAACAGAATGTCAACTTTAATGTATTTTTTTTTTTTATTTTTGAGATGGATAAGGCCTGTGTTTCTCATATTTGGTGTTTTTTTTTTTTTAAACATAGGCTGGGACTCTTTCTCCAGATACCTGTAATTCACTAATGGTTCCTTCCAAGCCTCTACATTTTGAAATCAAAATGGAGGCTGTATTGTGCCCCCTGTGCCCATCTGAGACTCGTTCTTCTCTCCTACTCAGTCTCTTTTGTCTTAGAGTTTTAGGGGAGTCCTCTTTGTTGTTCTTTCTTCCTTTTCCTCTCTGGCAGTGGTTCTCAACCTGTGGGCCACATCCCCTTTGGGGGTCATGTATCAGATGTCCTGCATATCCGATAAATATCTGCTTACCTTCATGTTAGCTGCTTTTAAACACCGCATTACGATTCACAACAGTGGCAAAATTACAGTTATGAGGTAGCAATGAAATAATGTATGGTTGGGGTCACCACAGCATAAGGAACTGTACTAAAGGTCGCAGCATCTGGAAAGTTGAGAACTGCTAGATTATGGATAACCCATCAGCAATGGCTGAGAACCACTGGTCTCTGGATAACCTATCGGTGATGGCTGTTCATTCTCCCTTGGATTTGTAGTTTCAAGGTCCATGTAGTCTTCACTCACTGACATGACAAACATTGAAAACCTGCTGTGACCAAAGAGCTGTGGGTCTGTGGGCGGGATCCCAGCAAGTCATTAACACTTTTGCCCTTCCAGCCTCCCTTCTCCTCAATCCTGAAGATGCTGTGTGCATAGCCCTGTGCCCTTTCACCCCCGCTTTCCCAGTTACTTCTCTAGTCTTTAGGTTCTTCTGGATGTTGTCTGAGGTCGTCTGCTGGATGCTTACCTGCTTCATTCAGTTCACCCTCTGTTTTTCATTTTCTCAGCATCCTTGCATGTCAGGTATAAGTTCTTGCCTTGGCTTATGGGATCTGCCACCCTCTGATCATCCTGTGTCACCCTTCTTCCCTTCCTGACTGAACCCTATTCAATGCTCAGGACCGCAGCAAGGAGTCTGTTCTTTTAGATCCCTTGTGTAGCAGAGAGCCTTAGAGCAGAAGGCTCCCTCCCTCACGTCATATTTAAGTTCCCCTCATTAAATTCATCCTTGCTTTGTGCCGCAGTATTCTAAGCTGTACCATGAGATAGCAATGATCTCTGTCCCATGAGTTGTTATGAAGGTGAGTTAAAATAGCAGTTGGCATGTGGAACAGTAACTGCCATTTTGAGTATAATCCTTTACCTTGGCCTTAGTTGGCTGTTCTAGACCACAGTACATATCTCTTCTCAATCCTCCGTGGTGCTGAACAAGATAGAGGTGTTCAATCAATGCTTATTCAATTTCAAAAACCTCCCATGTACTGTTTAAGCAGAATCTAAGAACCAATTTATTTCTGGATATATTTAATTTTATTTCATAGAAATGTGACAGCCATAGTTAGTGACTTGCCCTTCAATCTATGGAGCACATATTGCAGCTAACTTAGGTTGTGGGTGTATAAGATGATGATGATGATGGTGGTGGTGGTGGTGGTGGTGATGATGATGATATGTTTTTGTCCACGATTGTGGCAGAAACCAACTTGAAGAATGTGCCAATCATAAATGTGACTTAAGTGAAATTCAGCCATCGATTGCAGTATAATTAAATCTGGAGTGCTTTTTATTTCTCAATTGCTTTGCAAACACATACCCTCAATGTAGGTCAAGTGGAGCAAAGCCATGTGGCAAAAACAAGACTGTTCATCAGACTCTTGTTTTCCATGCTGCTGGTGAAGCATTCTGCTCAGGAGCCAGGCTAGGTTACTCCAGAGGGTGGGCTTCCCTCTTATGTCCTGAGCGGGACAGAGGGACCACTGATGCCTAACTTCCCTGGAGACTCTGTGTGGTGCCGGGAAGCCTGGAAGCTTGCTTTCACTGGCCAGCATTTGAACTTTGCGGGTGGCTGTGGAGAGACCCACTGGGCTGGTGGCTATAGTAGTAGTGCTTTGAACTGCAGAGAACAGGCAGCAGGAATCCCAAGCTGTGGGCTCCAGGAGAAGCAACCACTTATAGGCTGCCTGCTGGAGGAGATGCCCTTCCCTTTGTCCACTCCCATGAGCTGGACATGAAAGTGTCAGTGTGGGAGAGCCTCAAACTGAAGATCAGAACTCAAGTGAGCTACAGTGATCAAGGGAAGAACTGAGATGGAAATCTCTTCACGTTTTTCCTCCATGTCCAACCTTCAGCTTACCCATAAGCAGTACCGGGCGATAAGAAGGCACTTCCGGTTAGACCCCAACCCACGGAGAAGACTCTGGAGGCCTTGGCTGATGCACTCAACCTGAGAAAAAAACAGGTCAAGGCCTGGATCCACATGATGCAGAATCAGAGGGTGAGCTACTTGCTTTCTAAGATCTACAGGCAACAGAGAATGTTGTGTCGCCAGTATATATCAAGAGCGACCAGGCAGACGAACCCCGAGGAGTCCTCTCAAAATGACCCTGAACTCCCAGAAGCTTTGGAAGCCTTGAAGAATCTCACACTCTCTGGATTCCAAAGCACAGTTGTCACGTCACAGGATTGCTGACTTCAACTTCCTTGTTGGGGCAGGGGACGTTGGGATTTATGTCTATGGAAGGTATATTAATAATTAAGTTTGCATTTATAGAAACAAACAAAAAAAAAAGTGTCAGTGTTCAATTTGCTTCACTCACCGGAATGACGCAAGGCCTCAATGTGATAATAGACCAGAGTCTGCTATGATTGGTTAAGCATTCTACAAATGCCAATTGCTGATTCTGGTCCTGTAATGAAGGGAGCAGACAACCAAGGCTCCCACGGGGCATCCTGGGCAGGCAGGGACTTGCTGCTGAAGGGACTGTTAGTGGCGGTTATGAATAGGAACGAACAGAGATGCTTCTGTTTGAGAGGCGGAGAGGGAAAGATGAAGCAGTTGCAGTTTGCAGTTGGAGCCAGGACTTCTAAATCCAGTGGGTAGATGGCTAACTACATCACTGTATTTCTGAGTCCGGTGCCTTGCGGTGGTTTAATGGCTCTGACAGCCTGAATTCCAGGCAGCCTTGAGGTCCTATGGTTTTGTCTTATGGAGGTATCTTTCCCCACAATGATTCCACTGGGTTTGGAGTGATTATAAGTTCATCTACTATGGTTTAATCTCTTAGGAAGGCTGCAGGCATGAATGGATCCCCGATAGTTACTGGAGTTGGAATCTTGCCTTGGTCAGAATCTAAATTCATTTAGAGAAAGTACTTGATTTATTTTAATTTTTTAATGATGTTTGATATATTATCCAGTGTACCCTACTTGGGGAAGCCCAGTGAAGGGCAGAAGCAGGGGAGGAGAGTTTGCTTCGTGGAGCTCATAGGCACGCAGAGGAGCCTGCCTGCCCCAAAGCGCCATTTTCCTTTTAGACATGGGTTCTTCAAATTGTACACACAAATCTAAAGATTTGGAAGTAGGATCCACATATATAGAGAAGGAATACTTGTCTTTCTGTGTCTAGGCTGCCTTGCTCTGTATAGTGTTTCCTAACTCCACTTATTTACTCGAAAATTCTATGATTTCATTTGTCTTTACAGCTAGGTAGAATTCCACCGTGTATCAGCAAAGTAGAAAAGGACCATTATGGGATTGGTGACGACTAATTTACAGCCTCATCTGCATCTGCTGACCTGGGCTACGTGGGCTGGTTCAGGGGCGTACAGGACACAGTTTTCCCAGGGTACACCTTTAAGGTACCTGGAAAGACTCGGATGTCCTCAGGATGGACGAGGGGGTGAGGCAGTAGCAGGGAGTGGGTGTGAAAAGTAACTCTTTTTTTTCTGCAATTATGTACACACAGCTGGTCTATGAAATCTTGTTGACTTCTCTTTTCTGCTCTGTTCTCTCAGTGGGCTTGAGGAAGGGGTTTTGTGAAATCTAATCCTCCCAAGTCATTTCTACCCAATGAACCTGTTCTTGATGTTCACTGAAAGCAAATTTCATGCATATTATAATGTGTTGTCTAAGTCTACAGAATAGAAGAATATCTTGGTGTCAGCGCTTCATCCGATAAAGAACTCACAGCCACTATATGCAAAGAACTAAAAAAAAATCAAATACTAACAGAGTAAATAACCCAGTAAAGACAGAGAAAAGACAGTTCTGAGGAGAAGTGCAGGGCCAATATATACATGAAAATGCTCAGCGTTTTAGCTCTCAGGAAGATGAAGAGAGAGGCACCAGAGTATCTATTTTACCCAAGTACCAAGAAAATTAACGACACTAAACATTGACCAGAATTTTGTGGGGGCAGCAGAAGCCCTTATACAGTGTGGGTTGAATGTGATTTAGTGTAGGCACCATGTAAATAAGCATGGCCGATCGTCCAAGACTAAAAATAGAATTCCTATATGACCCAACTATAGCATTCTGGGTATATACCATAAGGATTCAAAGCTGCCATATCATAGAGATAACTGCGGCTCAGGGTTTATTATGGCACTGTTCCAGAGGTATGGAGTCAGCACATCAATAAATGAGGGCATAAAGAAAGCATTCTATATAGTACATATATATTCATATATATTATACATAATATAGTCATGTATATTCATTCCAGAGAGTGGAATTTTCTTCTTTGTTTAGCCACAAAGAAGAAAAGAGATCATGATATTTATGGGAAAATGGGTAGAAGTAGCGGTCACTATGTTAAATAAAATAAGCCGAACCTCAAATAGCAAATGCCACGTTTTCTTATGTGTGTCCTGGACCTCTAAAATACTGTTGGGATAGAATGATGATGATTTGCAAAATGTAAAGTGGTCAGGGGAAGAGGAGTGAGAAATATTAATGAGAGATGTGTTCATTAATTGAAGATGTATATATATATATATATATATATATGTATGTATATATATACACACACACACACACACATACATACATACATAAGAAAATGTCACAGCAAAAGCCATTCTTTTGTACAAATCATGAACGTTAATGAAAAGGAATAAAGTTTTAACAAGTGCTGTCTATCTGTTAGGAAAAACTAGGACAACAGGGAGATCCCAGACACACACAGAGCCACATCTGGACAGGAAGATACATAGACAGATGGATACATGGGTATTTGCTCCTGGAACAGCCAGGAGGACAATCCTATGTCATGACCAGCAGTTAAACAAATCCAGAAACCACAGTGATTGTATTTCTCAGCTTTGCTCTCAGGCTTCATGTGTGTTTGTGTACGTGAGACCATGCACACAGAGGCTTCTCAGGGGTGAGCAAGCTGGTCTTGTTTTCCTTTTGAGTTGCCCTTTTGCCTCCTCCTCCAGTACAGGGAGTTTCTAAGAATCTGCAACATAGCTGTGTGGGGCTTTCATGGTTTCCCATCACATTCTGCAAATAGAATAGAATAGAAACTAGTTTCATTTTTTTTTTTACATGTATAAAGAAACAGTGCATCTGATTTCACAGGCAGAAAGGAATGATTGGAAAGCTTCCAGCCGGGCCCTGGGGAAAGCCCTAAAATTATCCTCTGCCTTATGGACTGTCCAGATTGTACGTGTGGCTGGGGAGGGTGGGGGGAAGGTAGAGGGATTTGGGAAATAAAATGTTTTTGTGCCCAGATGCTGTGAGTACATCAGATGGGCTGGGTGCGTCCTCCTGATGACTACTGTGATTTTTTTTAGGAGTCTGTTTGCATGGTGCCAGGTTTGAATGTCCAGGCAGCTGGGTGGACCCTCTGGAGTTCCTCTTAATGCAGCTCCCTCTTTCCGCATACTGGGGGGCTTATCTGTTGTGCAAATGCTTCTAGAATAACCATAAGGGCTTCTCCTGCCTCGTCTTGAGTTGCATCTTTGATTTTAAATTGCTGTGGTTTAGGTGACTAAGAAATAGGTTCTTACTTAGCAGAGCTGATAGGCAATAAATAATAATAATAGTTCTTTAGAATTTACAAAAGCACTTTACATTATTCTATTAGAAACAGAAGAACTGTAGGGAGCTATTTTACCTCATGGCACGTGGAGAAAACCAGGATACAGAGAACTAGAAAATAATAGTTACTGGAAAAAGCAACAACATCATCATCATCATCATCATCAACAACAACAACAAATAATAATAATAATAATAATAATAATAATAATAATAATAATGATATTTGGGTCTGAAATTGTCCAGCCAGCTTTTCAGATAATAAAAATATTTTCCTACCTTCTAAAACATGTCTCCTCTTTAAAGTAGATTTCTCTTTAAAATAGTTACTGGTTGTATTTGTATGTGGCACAGAGTTGGGGGATTGGGAGGGTGCAGCACGTGATGCTAGGAAACAGGGATTTGTTGTCCAAAGGGTGTGAAGCTGCAGATCAGAAGGATGAGGACGCCCACAGAGTCAATGAAGACTAGCTATAGTTAATAATAGTGTGTCTGTCTAGGATTTATGCTCAGAGAATATAGTTTAGGTGCTCTCCACATATACAAAAAGGATAACCATATGCAGAATGAATAACCATATGCAGCGAAGGATAATGATATGTACACTATTTTTCACCGTATATATCATGATGTTGGATTATAAACCTTGCGTATAAGTGCTAGAGTCAAACTATGAGAATATCCTGAGAGAAATACTCTTTGAAAGAGTGTGGGTCAGCATGGCTGTTTAAACCCCACCCCAGTGGGCCTGGGTAATAGAAAAAAACCCATTATTTAAATGAAGACATTCTTAAGGGTCTCCCCATTTCTGGATGTGCAGATAAATAAGATAATGACAGCATTCTGACGATACAGCTCCAAAGTCATTCCAAGGCTTTGTGCTGTGCCATTAGCATAAATCCTGCCCTCGTTCCTGCCATTCCCCCTCCTCTCTGACTTCCTTCTGTCACGGTGCAGGGAGCCCGAGCTGTGGACTGTAGAGAATAGTAATATTTTCTCTTGAGAAAATATTTCTAAGGGGCATCTGATTGGGTGAATCCCCAGGATTTTACGTCGTGTGGCTTCCCGTCTTGCAGGAAGCTGAGGCTATTATAGTGGGGAGGAATAATCAAAACACTTTATAGCTCAGTGCTTTATAGATTTTAATGCACTTTGGCCAAATCCCCTTAATAGCCTTTGAAAGATTATCATTTCCATTTGAAGGATTTTGAGGCTGTTGTTCAAAGAGGGGGAGTGGACAACCTGGCATAACCAGGCGGGACCACTCTTGTCTCTCAGGCAACTGTGGTGCTCTCACCAGTATGAGGAGACTGTCAAGGCCCAGATCTGTCACTTATCCTGAAGAGGGAGTCAGCATCCAGTGAAAGGGTGCTTTCCCACTTCTGTCTGGGACTACCCTTCACTGATCACCTTCTGGAGTGTATGTTCAAATCTCGATTCTGTTACTTGCTTGTTATTCGTGTGACTATGGGCACATTACTTAATGTTGTGACTCTTTAAATATTCTCATTTAAAGAGCAGATGGACAGTGCTTTTTATGAAATTGAATAGAAAAACATGATACAGTGTTAAGTATGGTGTATACGTACAGTTAACATTAGATTTTCTCTTTATTTTATTGGTCTTGATTTACATGTTGGACTGGGTCCTTCAAATGTCCTATTTAATTTTTGACTACATTATTTGTTTATTTTGTGTGTCTGTTGGGGGTTGCACATGCCACACTGTGCACTTGGAGGTCAGGAGCACTTGTAGGACTCAGTTCTCTCCTCTAACCTGTGGTGCCAGGGGATCAAATTGAGGACTTCAAGCTCGGCAGCAAGAACTTTTTTTTTTTCCTGATAAGCACTTTGGTTATCCTATTAAAATTTTATTTTTATTTTTACAAATGTCAAATTGTGTGTGGGTGTGTGCGCGTGTTTGCACGCATGCTTACATGTATGTGTGCATTTGTGTGTGTGTATACATGTGTGTGTGCATGTGTGTGTGTTTTGAGTAGACATGTGGTGAAAATGGGAAAGGGTAAGCAAGGGCATCATACATGCTCTGTGACTGGGCTGCATGGAAACCAAGTTCACTTCACAGTGTCTGCAGTAATAGGCTGATTCAATGCCCTTTGCTTTTTTTCTGGTAGATAAGCCAGTGTTGGTTTTCTTCTTGAAGTCTTGAGTCTATCGTGTTCCATATATGTATGAGCACTGAAAAGAACTCAAGGGGAGCGAGGCTAGCTCTTTGCCTCAGTTTTACTAAGCAGGCTTGACTTCTTAGCACAAAAAACAGGAACTCATCCTGAGTTGAGATACAGCACAAACCCACCATGCCTATTCTAGTTAAAGATTTCATGAACATAGTTTTTTGTTTGGTTTTTGCTTTTCTAACTTGATTCCATGTGCAGCAACATTATTTAAAATGTTTTTTTCAAATGTTGTTAATTTAGAAGAAATTATCTATTCTAATTTGGCACCATATACAGGTAGGATATATTGTCATGTGTGCTAGACTACTTCCCAAGACAAACATAAGCATCTAAACTAGCAGAAAGTGTGGCTACATATGAGCTTGCATCCACTTATACAGCCTTTTCCAAACCAAGACAGGTTATTGGATTTCCTGATTTTTGCTTTGCTGTGCCTCAGAAAATCGCATTTCTTAAGTATAACATGTTTGAAGGGACGATATCTTGCTCAGCCTTTGTGCAGATTAAGTGAAAGGGGACATTTAGGGAAGTAAGGAGCAGAGGCAATGCTTCTCTCCGTGCTGGTGAACACACTCCCTGTCCTTCCTAGACTAGAGACCTAAGTCAGCCAGTTCTTTTGAAGCCCGCTTCCACTGTTCCCTCCTTTACCCTGGAGCGCGGTCTGTAGTGTGGCGTGATTCCACATGTACAGTCCATCAAAGGGTTAATAAGGTTGTGCTTCAATCCTTCTGGTTGGCTAGTGCTCTTTAAAAAAATCATTATATCTTGGTGTGTGTGTGTGTGTGTGTGCATGCACATGCAAACTATTGGTGTCCAAAGCAACTAATTAGAGAGAGGGAATATAGAAAATCAATGTTTACTAACATTGACATTTCATCTAACTTAAGCCGTTGATTTGCTTACATTCTTTGTGGAATCCTGCAGAGGCCTAGAATTATTTCAGCTGAGGACCCCACAAGGTTCTAATGGGTTCCTGGCGTCAGCGGGGGATATTATTTGATCACTAGACCTGTAGACAGAATTCGGAAGGAATCAGCACAGTATAGGCTCACTGGAGGAGCAGCTTACACTGGAGCCATCACTAAAGGGTTTCAGGCAAAGGGCACCATGGAGAAGCTATCATATATCACAACAGAGGAAGAAACTGCTAATTTCTCTTCCCAGTTTTTGGCTTTTATTTGTCCTGAGCTCCAGGAAGTGAACTACTATACTGGGCATCAACAGGGCTCTTTTGCTTCAGAGTCCGTCTGTCTGACACTCTCTCTCTCTCTCTCTCTCTCTCTCTCTCTCTCTCTCTCTCTCTC
>NW_021604678.1:4874011-4898113 GCF_004785775.1 Grammomys surdaster
CTCTCTCTCTCTCTCTCTCTCTCTCTCTCTCTCTCTCTCTCTCTCTCTCTCCCTCTCCCTCTCTCTCTGTATCTCCATACTCCAATGGTTTTTGATCTTTGCACAGTATGCGTGTGTATACATATATATGTGTGAATATATATGCATGTATATGTATATATATATATGTTTTGCAAAGATCAAAAACCAGTGGGAATAGAGGCATGAGAAAAGGACTTTTGTTACCTCACATGTCTTAGTAGTGTCTCTTTCCTCGTCCTTGTCCCTCCATCTGAGATCACAACACCTGTGGCATGATTCTCTCCACTTAGCCCCTCTGTCTCCAGCTGCCTGTGATTTTCTCTTCTTTGATTCTTTAAGAGTGGCAATATGGTGTGTTCTCCAAGATAATTGCACCATGTCTGGAGACTTTCCTATACCCTTCCTACATCTCTGTAAATCATCAAGGTTTTATTGAACTTTCCTTTAAGCACATAACTTGAGTATGCCAAGTTCTTTGATCAGGAATTTAAATGATAGAGCAGCAAAAGCAACCTTTTGTTTTCCGTGTCTTTTTATATGTAGTTGAGGCTGGCCTTGAACTCACTATATTGCCTAAGCTGGCCCCAAGCTTGTGGCTATCCTCTTGCCTTGGCATCCCAAGTGCTCCTGAGGTAGCAACTTAGTGAAAGATCAAAATGTTCTCTTGAATCATTGGCTCTGGTAACTTCTTTCAATTTATGAAAATGATGTTTGCCTCATGTGAATGAACTTGCAAGATTCTGGCTTAAGTATTCCTCAAAGAAAGCTTTCTTCACACCACCCTTGCCTGCTGCAAGGGTGAAGGTTTTTATTCATCCACCCTTATAAGAGCACTAACCCCATGAAGGACCCTGTGCCCATGAGCAAATCATTCCCCATAGCTCCACTTCCCAAAATTGCCATATTAAGGGTAAGGACGTAGGGTTAGTGATTTGGGGCTGACGTTCAGTCTGGAGCAAGGCTGGGTCTTAACTACTTTTTGTGACTCTAATACTAGTGTTTTGTTTTGTTGCTTGTTTGTTTTAATGCTCCAAACCATGAGAAATGATTGAATTTAGTTTTCATTAGAAAAATGTGTGAGTTTGGGCTTTCACTGATAGAGTTCACTAGAGATAGGTGCTCAAGGGTGGTCAGTGGGTTTCAAATTGTTTTTTTAAAGAAATTAAGCAAAAGTGATAAATTTCACTTCATAATAGGGTAAATCACCTATCATGTTCACTTACAAAACAGAACAGAACAAAACATCTGACGATGTTACTTCTGCCCGGCCCCTGGATGTATGCCACCAGCTTTGGTTCCTAGGGAAGGGGTGTCTCTTCCATGTCACATCAGGAAGGGTCATTTGAGCATTTGGGTACCCCCCCCCAGGGCTGGAGTACCTGTTACAGTGAGGCTGCCAGTCTCCCTTTACGATAATAACCACCTAATACAGAGGATATTGGATGGAGATTATATCCAGACTGAAAATGATAAAAAGTTTCTGCGCGTGTCAGCAGCTGGGAGGTCCTATCGGGTATCGCTACCCATTACAGTCTGAGCCTTGGCGTCAAGGACAAAAACTTGCATCCTCTCATGGTCTCTTTCATCCCTGTGCATATGGGATGGGGGAAATGGTAGTTATTAGGAAAATGGCTGAGAAGGAAATGAAGTCACAATAGGTGTTGGTGTCATATATCAAGAATAGGTTTTGCTCTGGTAAATCAAAGGGGAGAGATTGTTGGTTTAGCTAATAGTTGCTAAGCTAGACAGCTTATGTCCTGGGAATATTACTTTCTATGTGGGGAGAAAGAATTCTTTTTAATTTAGGCACATTTTATGAGCATGCACATAAAAATTAAGATCATCAATCCAAAGTTATCTTGTTATTATTAAAAGCATTTAAACATTTATTTATTACATACACATGTGTGTGTGTGTTATATGAATATAGACACACTTGTGTCACAGCTCATGTGTGAAGGTCAAAGAATAATTTTCTAGATTTGGTTTTCTCCTTCCACCTCGTGGGTTCTGGGAATTGAACTCAGGAAGTCCCTCGGGACTGGCAGCAAGTGCAGTTACCTGCTGAGCCATCTCGCTGACCCCAATATTATGTTTTAAGTAAACAAAAAGGTGAAACCATTAGATAAAGCAATGTCACGTGGTGGCTTAAATCCATTTTCTACAAAACATCGCTTTTCTCATGCATAAAAAAACTGGCGGTACATGTGAGCTGTTCACTGGATGTGGATTTTGCCTTGTGATACTGTTCATATCAGTTAGCCATGCTGGCTATAATGTACGGACAATTTCTGCTCTATTTTTGCCTTTCTGGGTAAGGCTGACCATTACTACACCATGAATATATGCCAGAATTTGAAATTAACTGATTTGTCACCACATCATGCAAATATAGTCCATTCTCTTTCAGACACAGATGATTCCTTGTCTTTTTCTGAATCGAGACTGACTTGCTTATCTTTTGGATTGTAAAGCTTCCTGAGAACTGTGTCTGCTGAAAGGACCGGAGAAGTATGTTCACTCAGATGTAGAAGGCACCTTGTGATCCCTGACTAGAAAGTCCCATGACTGTCCTCTAGAGGGCATGCTCAGCTCCTCTTTGTTCCTCTCTAGGTGCACAAATCTGATGGGTGGTGGGAATAATCCAGATTGGGTCATACCAGCGTGTCACTGTGTACCTAGGTCTGACTCTTCTCCTCCTCCTCCTTCTCCTCCTTCCTTTTTAATTTGTAGAGATCAGGAAACTCCCACTTGCAAGATTCACAGAGCAGCCTGCTCTGCCTTTGTCTAGTATAAAGCTGCTCTCCTTGAGCATCTGCATGCTTTGTTGTTTATTTTTGAGATTGTATTTTATTGCATTTCCCCCTCCCTTCCTCCAAACCCTGCTATGGAGCCCTCACCACTCTCAAATTCATGGCTCCCCTTTCAACCGTTATCATAATCATATATGAATATGCATAGATATATATGTTCCTACATATAGCCTGTTGAGTCTGTACAATGCTACTTGTATGTGTGCTTTCAGGGCTGGCCATTTCAGCAAGCTTCTGGATGATTCTAGATCTACTGTTCTCCCTCCATGACACGGGAGATGGGGGTCTACTAACACAGCAAGAAGTTCAGTGCTAGATAGTTAGAACTGTGTCCATTGGTCATCACTGTTGTAGCCCCACCCTTAGAGACGCTCACACATAATACAGGTTTTAATGTATGAATGAATAGACGCACAGAGGCACAGCTTTCCCTCGCTAGCAGCTTTCCTCCTTCTATCTTCTCTTCCACACCAAGAAGGAATTCAGTTGTTCTACTGTGTGCATATATTTAAAGACAAAAGATGATCTCTCAATGGAATCTTTTACCCTCTCTCCCTTTGAAGATTTTAATATTGATTGGATTCCATTTGTTTTCATATATTAATGGTGGATAGGAAAGGATGTTAGCATTACTGATATGATTTGTCCATCTTTGGGAGGAAATGACAAAGATACAAATGTAAATATACACCATTAAAGAATATTTAGCAGTGTTCGAAATGATAAAAATGTTTCTAGCTGATTTTTTAAGTTTGAGGAGTAGAACTACACCTGTTATGATTTTCCAGTATCATCTGATTGAAAAGCCCAGAAATGTGACATTAAATTACTTTTGCTCCCTCTTTTTCTGTGACTTTTTTCTGACGTTTGTATCTCTTGAGGCCTTTTCTGTAAAAATTTTCAATCTATTAGTTCAACCATTTGGATAAAAAAAAATAGCAAGTTCCTTCTCAAAGCAAACTGCTTTTGCTGTATTCCACGATACTCATCAATTTGAAAAGCACTAACGAAAACGGAAAAGTCCCTTCATTATCATAAACACCAAATTAATCTGACATATTAAAGCAGCCTATAAAATTTTGCTACAAAAATCTTCTGAACTACGTCCATCACCCTGTCTCCAGGGCCATGGTGTCTGTCTAGGGCCATGGTGTCTGTCCATGGTGCTGAAAGCAGTCTGTTCTCTTAGACATGGTCACAAAATAAAGACAGTGCGAGAACGTTTTTTATTGTGACCCCCCATTTTCACTGAAGGGTGGTGGAGTGCTAAATATATATGCCTTCCTTGGTGAAGCCTGTTGTGACCAGTCCGTGAGGCTTCCTTGCTTGATCGGACCAACCGACTTGCCTTCAAGCTTCTAGTAATCCACAGAAGTTTAGACTTCAGAAAGAAGCCACCGTGTCATAACTCTTTGAAAATCTGTTGGGCACAAATAAATTTATTTATATTTCTCACCTCATTGGGTACACTGATAGGATTCATCAACCTGTAACAACATTATTTGTGGAGATATAACTCCTGTTTGAAACCAATTAGAATAACTTGAGGGGCATTTGCAAGTTCCAGCTGACTTTGGGGCACGTCACAAATATGAACTATTACCACATTATCTTAGAAACAGCTATTTAAATTCAGTATCTATTTGGGAATGGTACAAAATTCAGGCAAGTAATGAAAGCACTAGGTACGAACTCTCAGAAAAATACAAGCTGCCCTTCCAATAGTATGCTCAGCAGAGCCATCTCTGGCGTGCTTTATTTCCAGTCAGGATATTTTTAGATACCCCTCTAGCATGTTCTTGCAAACTAGCTTGCTAATTTTTATTTTTCTTACCATTTCTGCCCTAGTTTGATTGTCTTTTGGAAACACTGGAATATATATATATATATGTGTGTGTGTGTGTGTGTGTGTGTGTGTGTGTATACACACAAGATTACTTGAATTTCACTTATCACAGGAGGAAGACTGAAAGATGCAGACATTGTGTCTTGCAAATGTGGTCTGTAGGAAAACTGCAGAGAGTTTACTTAACTTAAAGCCACATATTTATAATATCATGTAAGTACATAGTATTTGCTCACAGCTCTGTTAGGAGAAAGTTAACTTGTTCATGACACTCCTGGATTGTCTTTTTAAAAAGTCTTATAAATTAGTCTATATAAAATAAAACTAAGCAGCCTTACTGGGGGCATAATGGACATATTACAAGTTGCTATGAAGGTACAAAATCCCTTGATATATGTGACACAGGTGAACACACGTGAAATTCTCACCACAGTCAAGATGCTGAGTGCTGGCAGCGCTCTTCAGTTCCCTTGACCTGTCTTATGATGTCACCCCTGTCTCTCATCTCTTCCAAGGGACTCATGGATGTTTTTCTCTGTTACTGGGGGTTGCTTCCTATTTATTGTGGGAGGATTCTATACTGTAGACCAATTCATTTTTTGATTTACTTTTATCTAATCTACCTGAGTCCTTTATTTTATGGTCCACTCAGGTTGAGGTAGAACCAACATTCCATTCTTTATTTTGCTGAGAGCCTTGTGCTGTGCAATATGACACAATCAGTGTGTCTATTCCCTTATCATCAGCATTTGCATTATGTACAGGTTCTGAGACTTATAAATACAGTTGCCATGAATATTCATGTGCAAATGCACTATCTTTTTAGTTCTCTTCAGTTAATTCTGGGAATGGAATAGCCAGCCCATGTGGTATATGGGCCTGTGTTTGAAGAAATTGGTGAACAGTTTTTCAGAGTGGCTGACTCATTTTAGATTCTCTTTACTAAGGTATGACTGCCCTGGTTCCTTGATATCTGTATTATCAAGATCAATCTTATTATTTTCTTCATCTGTGGAGATGAGGTCTGACCATGTTGCCCAAGCTAGCCTCGTACTTCCTGACTTAACTCTACCTCAGGAGTTGAGCATCCTGTGATAGACTGATTTGCCATCCACAATGTACCTCAGCAAAGTGCTGTCACTCCTTTGGTGAAGTCTTTGTTCAAATGATTTACCAATTTTGTCTCCCCTTTGCTCAGTTTTGGGAGATTTTATGTATTCTAAAATTCAAGTATTTTTCTCAGATGAATGATTTGAAAGTCTTTTGTTCCTGCCCATGGTTTGTCTTTGCATCTTATTAACAGACTTTGATAAGCAGACTTTTTTGATGAAGCTTATAGTTTTTGGTTTTTCCCCTGGGCCATGGCACTTGGTGTTAAAACTAATAGATTCTTATTTATTGTAGATATTCTCTAGCTTCACATTTGTCATTTAGGTTAGTGATCTACTTAGAGTTGTGATAAGGTATGGACCAATGTCCCCTATACTGTTAATTAAATGCTGATTATCAAGGCGATTTGTTGAAAAGACGGCCCCTTCTCTACCAAATCTCCATTCTCTGTTTCATCATTTTGTTGCCAATGAAGTCTCTGAGTTTAGACTTGCTCTCTGAATGGTCCACTAAAAGTGTGAGGGGCAACCCCCTTCAGGACAAATCAGTACCATGCTCAAGGTTTTAAAGAGCTCTGCAGAGGTCTCACTCTGTGACAAATTCTCTTGGTTGGTGTTTGTTGCATAGATTTTAGCATCTTTGGTCTTTCCAGGCTCTCAGGTTTGTCTTCTAGACTTGGAGACTGACCCCACGTTCCCTCCTCCCATGTCACAGCCTGGAAGCTCTCTCAAGAGGGTAAACTTGCCTTGCTTGTCTCTCATCCTTCAGGGCTTTTGCCTGCAATCCAAAACCCTGCTATCCAGTTGTTGCAAAACAACTGCTTCACATATTTTGTGTGAATTTTTTTGTAGTTTCAGCAAGTAGGCTAAATTGGGTTTCTGTTACTGCAAACACTCTAATTATAATTGGGGAATAATTATATATTAAACCATGTGCTAAATATGAGTGCAGCTGTAGAAATTAAGAAGTCACTTCTCAAGCGACAGGAGAAAAATACATGGAAGATGGGAATTACTGAGGTTTGAATGTTAAGTAGCATTGGGGTATAAACAGGATGACCATATTTTTATAATAAGACATAGATCTCCTCCTGTACACAGAGACATGAATGAAAAAGACCTTTGTTGCTAAATATTATAAGGGACCTATCTACTACTTATTAACCAATGTTATGATTATAAATACATATTCTACTTTTGCTTAATCATATCTATTATATTAACAAATTTAAAAGATAAAGTAAAATGTAGAAATAAATGGAAATATATTTTTAATAATACCAGATTTTAAATGAATAAATTTTATCTCATGTTCTGCTTGAGTGTATGTCTGTGTAAGGGTGTTGGATTTCCTGGAACTGGAGTTACAGATGGTTGTGAACTGCCATACGGTTGCTGGAGATTGAAGCCTGGTCCTCTGGAAGAGCAACCAGTGCTCTAACCACTGAGCAATCTCCCCAGCTCCTAAACACACACATAGAAATTAAAATTTTTTGACATTGTTATTTTAATAAACTTTTTAAAATTATAAATAACAAATATGTAAAGCTTAAAATCTCATGGATTTTAGCCTGGGTTCTGCCTTCTGTTGGATGTGTTGCTGTAGACTTGGTTTATTTCTTCATTGCTATAGTTTGGATATGAGTGTCCCTGGAGAAGGTCACATATAGAAGGCTTTGTTCTCAGCTGGTAGTAACTTTGAGTAACTAGGTCACCGAGGGTGTGTTGGTGGAGGCTGTATCTTTTCCCAGCCCCACACTTTGCCTCCTCTCCATCGTGAGGTGAGTGGTTTCCACCACATGTTGATGCCACTGAGCTATTCTGCCTCATTCTGAGTACAGAACCAGCAGAGCACAGGGCAAACCCCTGAAGACAACAACTCCTTCCTTCTCCTTTGCACTGCTCATGGTGACTGCTTTGTCCCTGAGGTGCATTAGGAACCAGCACACCAACCTTCGAACTTGAAAAATAAATGACAAAAAAGGATTGCAACGTTGAGTGTAGCCTGGGCTATGTAATGAGTCCCTGTCTCAAGACCAGAAGGGAGCAAAGTAAAACCAAACACTGGGAGCAAAAATAGTTGTCATTGCGAGCAAATACAGTCAGTCATGGAAAGGACTTGGTGTAGAGCCTGGGGCTGCTCACCCCTCACAACTGTTACACCGTGTGCTATACAAGTGGAAGGGAACTGTACTGATGTGTGTATGTGTGTGTGTGTGCATGTGTGTATATGTATGAGTGTATGTGTAAATGTATGTGTTTGTATGAGTGTGTGTATATGTGTATGTGTATGTGTATATGAGTGGTGTATGTAAGTATTGTGTGTATATGTGTGTATAAGTGTGTGTATATGTCTGTATGTATACATGTGTGTATGTGTGTATGAGTGTGTGTGTGTGTATGAGTGTGTATGAGAGACACTGAAGAGGTGTTTCAGTGGTTAAGCACACATCTTGCTTTTACAGGGGACCTGATTTTCATTCCCAGCACTCAGGTCAGGTGGCTCACAACACTCCAGATGATCTAACACTTACTTCTGCCCTCTGCAGATATTAGTGTGCTCCCAGTGCTTCATTTTACTTTGTTCCCTTCTGTTTTTGAGACAGGGACTCATTATGTAGCCCAGGCTAAACTTGACATAGCCGTGAACTGTCCTTGCAGTTCATACTCTATGGATTTTAGCCCCAGAAGCTTTGGACGGTTAATGTTTTGTGAGTACATTGTTAGAATTCACCACAAAAGGTGGATCTAGTAATAATTTTACCTGTTGCCTAGGGGAAGAAAGCAGCAAAAACATCTCCATTAATAATCTGGGAAAATATAATAATAATAAATATAATTACTATCTTTTTTTCTATTGTCCTAGCTGAGCTTCATTATTTACTTAATACTATTTTTAAAAACTGTGTATGTATGTGTAGTGTGCATATATACGTGTGAGTGGTTGTGTGTGCCCATGGAGATCTTAGGAGTCTTCCTCTATTGCTTGACCCCCCAGCCCTTCCCAATAGGGTCGGTGATTGGACTTGAAGCACACAGTTCAGCTAGGCTGGCTGGCTGGCGAGCTCCAAGAATGTGCCTGTCTCTACCTCCAGCACTGGGGTCTCAGACACATGTGGCTGTGCTAAGCTTTCACGTGGGCCCTGGGGATAGGAATGCAGGCCCCTGAGCCTGAATAGCAAGCACTATTCCCACGGAGTGAGCTCCTTGGACACAGCCTTAGTAGCAGCTGTCTCTGATTATCTCTGCTTCTTTTCATGGTGACCACTTTGTCTGCTTTTCAAGGATTCAGACAGTAGCCATTTTGGACGCTGTAGCGGTTGCTACTGACGAGGTGCTGTTTTCTGTAAGCGGATTCTGGTGGTTGCTGTTTGATGATGGAGAACATGGAGATGTTTTCTCCTCCGACCTTATGTCTTGTCCTAGGACAGTCCATCTGCACTTCTCTGGGGTCTTGCAGCATGTGGTACCCAGGGATGACTCTTTCATTCCAAGTTCTTCTCTTTCAATTCCATTCTATGCCACCTGAAGAGCCTCCCACACCAGCTCTGTTAGTAACAGTTAACCTCTCCTCTTTTTTGCTCCTCCCCTCTTTTCTTGCTCCTCCCCCTCCTCTTCCTCCTCCCTTTCCTCTTGCTCCTCCCCCCCTCCTCTTCACTTTCCTCTCCTATGAGATGTTCTCATTCTTCACCCTAGACTGTCTTAGAAACCCATTATTTAATCCAGGCTGGCTTAAAAGTCATAGCAATTCTCCTGCTTCAGCTTCCCAAGAGCAGGGATATAAACTCGAACCACCACACCCTGTTAGTAGAGTTCTTTTCTTCCTCTGTCTCCTTCCAGCTTCTTTTTTTTTTTTACATTTATTTTATTGGATGTTTTATTTACATTTCATATGTTGTCCCCTTACCCCATCCCCCACCCACCCAGGAACCCCCTATCCCCTCACCCCTCCTCCTTCTCTGTGGATGTAACCTCTATCTACCCCCCACTCCCACCTCCCCACCCTCAGAATTCCCACCCCCTGGGGCGTCCAGCCTTCATGAGGTCAAGGATCTCATCTTCCACCTGTGCCCAGCAGGGCCCTCCATTCTTACATATTCAGTTAAAGCCCTGGATCCCTCCCTAAGTGCTCCCAGGCTGGTGGTTTAGACCCTGGGAGCTGTGGTTGGTTGGTATTGTTGCTCTCCTCATGGTACCACAAATCCTTTCAGCTCCTTCAGTCTTCACTCTAAATCCTCCATTGAGAACCCCATTATCAGTTCAATGGCTAGTTGTGAGCATCAGCCTCTGAATATGTCAGACTCCTGAAGACCTCTGAGGAGACATCCATATCAGGCTCTTATCAGCATGCACTTCCTGACTTCCACATCAGCATCTACCTTTGGGATGCTGCACATGGGATAGATACTCAGGTGGAGTGGTCTTCAGACGGCCCCTCCTTCAGTTTCTGTCCCTCACTTTGTCTCCATATTTGCTCCCTTGAGTATTTTGTTGCTCCTAAGAAGGACCGAATCTCTTCCCCACTTGGTCTTCCTTTTTTATGAGCTTCATGTGGCCTGTGAGTTGCATCTTGGGCATTTCAAGGTTCTGGGCTAATATCCAATAATCAGTGAGTGAATACCATGTGTGTTCTTTTGTGATTGGCTTACCTCACTCAGGATGATAATTTTTAGTTTGTTGGTGGGACTGCAAGATGGTGCAACCACTTTGGAAATCAGTGTGGCAGTTCCTCAGAAAATTGGACCTAGCATTACCTGAGGATCCAGCTATACCACTCCTAGGCATATACCCAGAAGATACTCGAACATATAACAAGGACATATGCTCAACTATGTTCATAGCAGCCTTATTTATAATAGCCAGGAGCTGGAAAGAACCCAGATGCCCTTCAACTGAAGAATGGATTCAAAAAATGTGGTATATTTACACAATGGAGTATTACTCAGCTATTAAAAACAATGAATTCGAGAGGTTCCTAGGTAAATGGATGGAACTAGAAATTATCATCCTTCCAGCTTCTTAAGTACCTTCTCTCCATTACACCACTGGGCAGTATTCCCTCAGTGTGGCTCTGCTCCATCTGAATAATTATGCTTTTCAGAGCATTTGACGTAGCTTTCAGTCAAACTGACTTTTAAAGAGATGATTGTTAATTAGTGACCAAGCCAGCTCAGTCAGTCAACAGGGTCTCAAGGGAGGGAGTGAGGATTGAAAAGAAAGAAAAACGATTAGACAAAATTATAGCAT
Source organism: Grammomys surdaster (assembly GCF_004785775.1). Taxonomy (NCBI): domain Eukaryota; kingdom Metazoa; phylum Chordata; class Mammalia; order Rodentia; family Muridae; genus Grammomys; species Grammomys surdaster. Next base: position 4,885,048 of record NW_021604678.1, read on the forward strand.
GACTCCAGCCAGTATTGAGGCTGAAATGAATTTATTCTTTCCCAGTCTGCTTTTATATCATTCTAGGTACAACCAAAAAACATGGTCAGTTCTTAGATCAAAGACAAAGTCATCAAGTGAAGTAGTAAACAAGGAGGTCACACAGGATAGTAATCAAGGAAAGTAGTAAGCAAAGCCCCATGGTCACTGTTTCTAACATTCTTATCTGAGCCTACTTTCTTGTCCGAGCCCAGTGACAAATGCCAAATTCCTAGAAGCGGCACCAAAAGCTCTCAAAAAATTAGCTTATGTTTTAATAGGAAACCAAGAAGTAAGGCTTCTATAGTATGCATTTATTTCAGGTTTTGAGTAGCTTAGGATAAAACAAACGTTCTATGAAAGGAGGGTGAGTTCAGGTGAATGAGCCCTTATACTAAAATTTGGATATTTGCATATCATCTCTCAAGTATAACGTGTAATAACCATCCGGATGCGTTTGAGCTGTAACAGTTGCTATTCCATTGTGTGTGTGCCAGGCATATTCCAATTTAGAATGTATATTCCGCACAGTTCCATGACGTTCCTAATGCCAAGAATCAGAACACTACACCTGAAGATCTCTTTCCTGTCCACTTGACCAGTGAACATTGGCTCTTGCTTTTAAAGATCTGTTGTTGTTGTTGTTGTTTTGTTTTCTTCCCTTGTGCTTGGGATTGAACCAGGTACACTCGTGTGCTAAGCAAACACTAAGCTACCACTGAGCTACATACCCAGCCAGGAGGTTTTCCTGCCAGGCCTGTTCCACCACCTTGTGTCCTATCTGATCCATTTGTAGTTCATATGCATCTCTTGCACCCATAAATTCTGAGAAGAATCAGCTAGCCTCACATGCAGCTGGATTGCTGGATTCTTTGGCTTCAGGCATGTTCACTTTGCAGAGTTGAGCCTGTTTCTCTGTCATAGCCAGGAACACATTTCAGGCTGTGTGTCTTCCACTAGCAGCCTTTAGATGAAGATGTAGAACTTTCAGCTCCTCTTGCACCATGCCTGCCTGGACGCTGCCATGATCCTGCCTTGATGATAATGGACTGAACCTCTGAACCTGTAAGCCAGCCCCAATTAAATGTTGTCCTTATAAGGGTTACCTTGGTCATGGTGTCTGTTCACAGCAGCAAAACCCAAACTAAGATGTCCTCCAACCTTCTGAGTTACTTAGTAGGTGACATTTGAAATTGTAGGTGTTTAAGATCAAGGAGCAAACAGATTTCAAGACATGAATTTATTGCTATGGTTTTAGCCTAAAATTTTGATGCATGCAAAGAAAACATTCTAATAATGTTGACAATGTTGTCAGTTTGTTCTGGAAAGGGCAAGGTTTTGGATTATTTTAACTTTATGCTCTCTTCTTTGGAAGGCACGATTTGGGTTGATGTGGCCTCAGGTAGAAATGTTCTCTGGTGAGATGCTCTGCTAGTTTCACAGAGCCCAAAGCAGGGTCTTGAGGAACAGAAGTGACTGAGGTCTGGGTGACTCTAGTGAGTGAGGGGAGGTATGCTCAAAGGTGAGATTGGTTTTCTTTTTCTTTTCATAGAATTTATTGACTGGTTATCATGGGAAATGGAAAGCTATTGCCATATACCACGATTCCAGCAGCTTTCTCTCCCCTTAGCATGGCTTTATTTTTATTGTTGTTAAATCAATATTTAATATTTCTTCTTTGGACTGTGCAGATGTTATCATGAACTGTAGATGAGGTATACTATAATGTTTTTTAAATTATTATTTTGGGATTTTCCTAGAAGATAACATTCCTTTTTCAGTGTGTGTGTGTGTGTGTGTGTGTGTGTGTATCATGAATCATTTCCTAGACTCTAGTAGAGCTGTGAATTTCCAAGCACTCCATTTTCACACACTTGTGTCTCTCAGACAGCTTTTTTCCCACTTGATGTAAACCCTGGCATACGGCTGCTGCTCTCGGGGCCTGAGGGACAGCCGTCAGTTCAAAGACTTCCTTCACAGTCACATTTGCCTGTTGCTTGTTTCCTGTAGCAGGCCTCCTGTCTTACACGCCTCGGGTTCATTCTTACCAGTTTATTCTCTCAGGAGGTAGAATGTATCTTCTAGTAATTACCTTAAAAAGAAGAGGAATGTATGGGTAAAATGTATGAGATCCTTACAAATTATTTTACCCTATCAACCTACTTGGTTAATAACTTGAATTTGAGACATGAAACAATGTTCTTTGTAAATCTTAAAATATTTAAATTTTTTAAAATTTAAGGTTAATGGGTTTTTTGTTTTTGTTTTGTTTTGTTTTGTGTGTGTGTGTGTCTGTGTGAAATGTTTAATGTCATTTCAACGCACAGACCTTATTTCTCTGGGAAAGTCCTGTATCCTGATATCCATAAATATGCACGGTGGAACCAGCCTTTTCCTTCACTTTACTAGACACTTTGTGGGCTTTTTTAGTTTACTATTTTATTCCCATCAGGCATTTAGCCTCCTCTGTTTTCAGGTCCTTTCCATTTCCTGTTGTTCAGTTGACATCATCATCCTCCAGCTCCCACATGGAACTTTGTGTGTTTGATACCCTAGTCTGAATCCCAGCAACTCATTCTTCATTCTGAATGCTGACAAGGACTCTGTCCTTGGGTAAACTTGAGTCAGGTTCTGCTGAGCTTCTTTCTTCCAGGCCATGGTCTGCTGAGCTAGGCTAGGAACCTGCTTGGCCCATTGTGAGAGAGTCCCTCACAGACTACACCAATCAAATTACCCATCACCTCACTGTTGCCAAACTTGATGCCTGCCGACGGTCCTCTCAGTAATTCTCCATGATGCTCCTTACCCTGCCCTCTGATGTACTTATTGTATTCAGGGTTGAATTCAACCCCTTCAGAAGGGAACCTTTGTGATGCGGCAGAACCTTTAAGAGGTTCAGCCTAGTGTGTGTGTGGGGGGGGGGGAATTAGGTCATAGGGGAACTTTGTCCCCTTCTTTCTGCTTCTCGACCGTGAAGTGAGCAGTTTGCTCTGCCGCAGCAGCCTGCCATTCCTATCCTGCTAGAGGCTGGAGACCGTAGCATAGGTCTACTTAACTTTGGCAAGAGCATCCAGAAACGTGAGTCTACAGACCTTCTCTTTTAAACTGGTCATCATAGGCATTTAATTACAGTAGTGGAGAGCTGACTGCAGTGATTTTTTAAAAATGTTCTCTACGTGTTTGTACAGATGTAGAGATTTACCCTTCTTGATTTGCTTCCCTGTTTTTTATATTTAAATATAGGGTAATAACACACTTCCTGGAAGTTCTGTGTAACTTGGTAACTTGTGGGCCTTAGTGTAGGATGATCAGCTACCAACTGTCTCTCCATGCAGCCTTGTTGCTGATAGTGGCTCTTTTTTATGGGTCTAGTTAATTTTTGAGAATACCCCAGACTCTTGTCTGTTTGGAGAGATGCACATGTGAGTCCGTCTGCATGAGCTCCAGAGACCGTGGTGCAGGAGACCTTAGGACGCTCAGCTTTCAGTCTTAGATTTCACAGAATCAGTCTATTACGAACATGGTATCCTTGACTCTGCTTACCTGAGCTATTCCCCAGCTTGTGGTCTGTTCTGTTGACTAGGGAGTAGATCCACATGTCCTGTAGGTGTGTGGGTATATGTATGGGTGGGCAGGAGTGGTGGAGCATCTTTTAGGTGTCTAATGTACAGCCAGTTCCTTAGTTTTCAACATTGTTCAATTATTAATCAGAATAATATTGAGTGTCTTCATAAGTCTAAGAAAATTATGCCCATTTTCCTCTCAGTGATGGTTTAAGATTAAAGTTTCAGAGGTGTGTTACATCGGAATTACTTGTCTGCTGTATGCTTATATCTTACAACATTTTAAATCTTGTATGGTTCTTTTTAACAGTGGAGTATTGGAAGGTGTTCAAGCCTTATGTTCAACAAGAGGTCAATGTAAATGTTTTAGAAAAGGACTAAAGATATTATGTCCTCCTATTTCCACATAGACAATAAGAAACTGTATTCACCTTGACATACAAAACTCTTTCAAATAAAGTTTAGTCTTAATAAATGGTGATGGGAATATTGACCTGCTGGATAAATAGACAGGCCATGTTTCTCTGACTCTTAGTAAAGGGAAGAAGGCAGCAGGATTTTAAGTAAATCCAATGAAAGGAGAGAATTCATAGTAGAGGATAAACTGTGTAAGTGAAAAAGTACCTCATCCACCTTATTCGATTAACATTAAGGATTCCCTCGGTGACCACCTACTAGTAGAGGTCCATATTGATTTTAACTGCTAATTACCCCAGAGACATGGCCCTGAGTTAGAGTTTTAAATCCAATTCTGCACAGTCTGAAGGTACTTTCTAAACCCTGAGCTGTCATTTAAACAGGGAAACGTTACTGATCATGATGAAGCAGCATGTCTGAGTAGCTTACCAGCCGTGAGCTGAGTCAGGCCTTCTTACTCTTCCTTTCTACAAAGGGTCCAGCCTCACACTGTGGACCAAGGACATCTAAGTTGGGATGTTTCAGACTGAGTCGGGGGAGTGAGCTCCCCTTGAACCTCTGAACCAATAAATGGTGGGAAAAGTATTCAGACACTAAGACGGGATATTTCAAGAGTGTTTGAGGGAAGTGCTGAGGATGTCCGGGAAGATCAGCCGTGTATGAAGATACTACAGGCATAAAGATGGCAGCACTACGTGAGTTCTCTTCTCCTGTGTCCGTGCCTCAGATCCCTGCTTCCCTTTACAGATAATAGAAGAAAACATGGATGGCAGTTTTTTGTGAAGCCAAGAATGATTCTGGGACCTGGCTGGCTTCGTCCACCTGTCTTAGGGTTTTACTGCTGTTATCAGACACCATGACCAAGGCAACTCTTAAAAGGACAACATTCAATTGGGGCTGGCTTACAGGCTCAGTGGTTCTGTCCATTATCATCTAGGCGGGAACATGGCAGCATCCAGGCAGGCACAGTGCAGGAGGAGCTGAAGGGTCTACATCTTCATCTGAAGGCTGCTAGAAGACTGGCTTTCAGGCAGTTAGGACTGGGGTCTTAAAGCCCACACCCACAAGGTCACACCCACTCCAACAAGGCCACACCCACCCCAACAGGCTGCACCTCCCATCAGTGCCACTCCCTGGGCCAAGCATATACAGACCATCACACCACCCTTTATATAAACTACATCTACGATATTCTCAGGACTTCCTGAGAAATGTTTTGGATTTTTCCCGCCACCCTTTCCTTGCTAAATCAAGCCAGTCTCTGTTCTGAGAGGCTGACAGTATGTGCTTTGAGCTCATTTTGGTTTCTGTAAGGTATTTTGTATCTCCTTCATTTGTATTGCTATATCCACAGTAGATACGGGCATTTTGTTTTAAACAACTGCTGTTTTAACAACTGCTTCTTTTGGTCTTTTGTTGTGGTGGTAGGAACACTGGGCACCTCTAGTCAACAGTCTTGCCAAAATGACACATCTGTGCATTTTTAGTATCTTGTTATGTGTGGGTATTGTTAATTTTACTGCTTCCTATTTGCGTCCCTTTGGTTAATTTGTGTGTAGACTCTCAAAGAAGCCTCTATTTTCCATAATTATATAAAATTAATGGGCTTATACACTATTGTTTCCAAAAAGAGAAGTGAAAGGGGGGTCTTTTTTGATTTTACTATAAGTGTTGAAGGCTTTTGTCTTATTACCAAGAAGCTGGGATCAAGGCTATAAGCACCCACAAAAAGTAAACAGTAGTCTACATTGGCTTTTCTAAACAAGTTAATAGAACTTTTCAGTCTATGAGGATCTCAGTTCACTGTGTTCCTTGAAAAAAAGATTTTTTTTTTTGTCAACTTGACACAAGTTAGAATCATTTGTGAAGAGGAAACGTTGACTGAAGAATCAACCCATCTTATTGGCCTGTAGGTAAGTCTGTCGGGGAGGAGGAGCCATCCCACCATTAATCACTGCCCCCCCTCCCAGGGTCGGTCGTCCTGTGTGGTACAAGGAATCAAACAGAGCAAGCCAGCAGGCAGCACTCTCCCAGGTTCTCTTTGGTCCCTGACTTTATGTTCACCCGAGCTCCTAACCTGGCTTCTGTTGGTGATAGACTGTAGCATGAGGTATAATAAACACTTTCCCCTCAGGGTGGTTTTCATGAGTGTTTTTATCACAGCAGCAAAAACCAGTCTCACACATTTGCTCACAGCTACTCAGAGGTTGATACCCCAGCATTACATCTTTTCTCTCAGACACTGAAGACTCAAGGGTCTGAGTTTGAACACTGAGTAGAAGGAGGGGAGCCGCATCAATCTGGTATGAGTCCCGCCTACCAATTACGTCAATATTCTCCCAAAGCTCTCTGGACCTGGCCATGTCTGCTAATCTTTCGGTCACCACGAGAGACAGCCAGGGAAGCTTGGGGGCCATGACTCTGCCTGTCATGCTTCTTCCTGGGTTCATTCATTTCAAAGCTGGTGTGGTCTTTGTCAGTTTCCAGGTTCCATAATGAGCAGGTACTGAGTTATAGACAAATCAGACCTTGATTGTGATACTGTGTTGTTAGCATTGAACTTATGGATTTATCATTTTGGGAAAAAATGAAAATTAAAAATTCTCCTTCAAAAATACTTAAGATCCAGTTTTGAATAATTATTTTTTGTACTCTCTATAGCTCTTAGTTGGGATAGACTCCTATAGTGGAAGACGTATTGACAGGAGGAGAACAAATGGGCATTTCTTAGCATGTGTGCTGTCTGTGTACATGGAAGATAACCTAGAAGAAGCCTCTCATGGACCTCAATGCTGTCCCGGATTTCAGGCTCAAATACCATTGTTCCTTTAATGAGTTGGTACCATTTGTCCCTCAAAGACAGAGAGAACCCTCCTTGCAAATGAAACTTCCCCTTGTGGATACAAACTTCTTACAAAGGTGCAACTTCTTGGAACTATTACCGTGTGTGTATCGTCTCAGAATAAACATCTTAAAATATTCCTCTTGCACAGAGGCATATTCGGGGAAGACTTGGTCTAATTCTCTAGTCATATGTTCTTTGAAAAAAATTGCTTTTTTCCTTTTAGGTAAAGTTCTAGAATCTGCTTGTCATTTTTCTCTTCACCTTTGGACATGTGTTCACTCACATTCTTGTTATGTTTATACCTTTTATGAGATACTCAAAATATATCCTCATCTAGACAGAGTAGTATCTGAAAGGCAAGGAGGACCTCTTTAGATGACATTAGAGGTAGAACTTTAAACTTTATTTGATGCTTTGTTCCAAATGAAGGCAGCGGAACAGCAGCTGTATTCTGCTAACTGCAGACTTGTAAGTATATGACTCTGAGGGACTACATCAAACAACTTCATAAATGATAGCACTGCTTTGGACTAGTTGGTGGGTTGATTATGCTTGACCCAGGGAGTGGCACTATTTGGAGGTATGGCCTTGTTGGAGGAATTGTGTCACTGTGGGGGTGGGCTTTCAGACTCTCCTCCTAAACCACATAGGAGACAGTCTTTTCCTAGTAGCCTTCAGATGAAGATGTAGAACTCTTAGCTCCTCCTGCACTATGCCTGCCTGGATGCTGCCATGCTTCCTACCTTGATGATAATGGACTGAACCTCTGAACCTGTAAGCCAGCCACAATTAAATGTTGTCCTTTATAAGAGTTGCCTTGGTCATGATGTGTGTTCACAGCAATGGAATTCCTAACTAAGACAGACTGGTTCATGGCTCTGTAAGCATCCCTTCTGTTCTCTGCATCCAGCTTTGCAATGCATGAAGCTCTGCCCCATGGTTTGCATGCCATTTATGGCAGTCTCGCTCCCCTCTACCTGGGATTATGCAGATTTGAACTTAAACCTCTTAATTCCTTTCTCCAAGTGAATATCGTGATGAGGTTCATTTCTGTAATTGATAATGGACTTCAGCTCTCACTGAGGACATTTAGAGACTACACGTCAAGATGATATGTGGGCCACACAAATGTCTTCCTGTTCCAGCTGTGTGACCGTATAAATAAAAGCACAGTCATCTAATTGTTTAGTAGCTAAACCTCAAAGCGAAGGTGTGTGTGTGTGTGCGTGTGTAATTATTTTAATGGAGCCAATTTTATGAGTTTTTCTTCAGGCTGGAGATAAAGGACAATCTTACTTATAGTGAGTACTTAGGATGATTAAGAGAAGGTTGGTATGAAGGATTTACTCTGTTTTGTGAGATATTGAAGGTTGTAAAACATTTCAACAAATCAAAGCATTATTTAAAATATAACAAAAATGAAAAGCCAATGCTGAACCCTAGTCTAGGTACTAATTAAAAATTAAATAAAGCATATCTATTCCTGAATAGCACGTTTTCAATCTCATTGGGTGTACTCTGCTTTTTTTTTTTATACTCCAGGTATAAGGAACTCAGTTTCTTGTGTAAAATAACCAGGCATTTACCTTTTGTTTGTAAAGATAAACACAGTGTGTGAAGCAGAGGAGCCAGAGCTTCAGTGAAGTTGGCAGAGTGGGCTCTGTTCCTGCAGTCAGGAGAGGAAGGGAAAGCAGGCCCACAGTAAAGGCTTGTGGGGCAGAGTGCTTGGGATGAGCGAAGCTGTTTCCCCGAAGACCTTGAGAGAGGAGGCTACTGAAGTTCCCAATCTCAGTGTTGGCTCCCGAAGCAAAGAAACCATTGCCTAGTCTCTTCTCCCATTCTGCCAGGCAGAAGATGGGAGCCAAATCCCGACTTAGCGGAACCTCATTTTCCAGCAGCGTCTCCCTCCCATCCTGTCTACGCCCGTATCAACGAGAGGAGTCTTTCTTTGGGCCCCAAAGTCCAGCCAACACCTCACACTTCCGTATCTCACACTCACACAACATCCGGGCCCAAATCCTTGGAGGACTGACTCTAACAGCGGCCGCTCCACCCCGTCAGGATCCATCTGTCAAGTGAGAAGCCTTTCCTGGTCGATACCGAATCAATTTGCTCTGGCAGTCTAATTGAATGCCTCCCTCAGACAAATGGGTCATTGGGGGAAAAGGTAAAACCTTGATATGCAGATCAGAATCGATCCCCAAAGGAAGCTGTTTTAAGAATGTACGGCCCTCTCGAGAAGTGGCCTGTGTTGTAAGATATGCAGGATGGGTTATTGCTCAGCAAACTGAGCATAGATCAATCTGTGTGTGTCTCTTTGTTTGAATGCCATTCTACTATAAGTTGAATTTGATTCCTGTATCGAGAGACCTGGCTTGGGTGCAGTCACAAAGAAGCAAGCCTGTAGTGTGGCTCCTGGTGTGGGGACCATGGGTCTTAAGTTTGAAAATAGCTTATAATTTCCATTTACCAGATGACATTAATGATGTATAAATTCCTATATATTGTTTTGAAACAAGGTTTTAATTAGCTCAGCCTGGCCTCACTTAGCCCAGGCTGTGTAGCTGATGATAACTTTGAATTTCTGCTTCACCTGCTTCCACCTGTCAAGTGATGGGATCACATGTGTTCACTATTACGTTTTTATGGAGATCTGGGGGTTTGGGCGACCGGGTCCAGGTCGGCTACATAAGCACTCTACCAATGAGCTATGAGCTTTTCCGAGAAGAGCTGAGTGTTTTTCAGTGTTCTTTTGGGAGTTTATAAAAAAGGAATAAGAAGGAGACTCTCAAGTCTAGGCATCAAGAGTGTGTGAGCTGTTCTTGAAACACTTTCAGGGCTGGTGAGTGGGCTCTGTGGGTAAAGGCATTTGCCATTAGGTCTAATGACCTAAGCTTGATTCCTGGAACCCACATGGTGGAAGGAGAGAACAGACTCCCAGTTATCCTCTGACCTCCACACACATACCTGGTGTTCACACACACACACACACACACACACACACACACCTACACCTACCTTTTAGTCTGATTAAAGCCCTGTCTCCAGTTTACAGAGGAAGAAAAGCTGAGAGCTAGGATATTAACTTTCTGGTCTGAAGGAAATTCTGTCATCTTGGTCAATGCTTATGTTCCCAAAGAGTTGAATTTTAACACTGCTTCTCAGTGATATCTCAGGATCGTCTCCTCTTATTCAACTTTCACATCCTGAAGGAAATCAGAATACATATGCTAAATATTATGTCCCATAAATTAGTTTGAGCTGAGTGTCAAAGGAAGGGCATAGACCTAGGGAAGGCCCGCTCTTCACCCCTCTTCTTTGTCTATAAGCAGGATACACATGGGTAGAAGTGTTGTCCTCCTGTCCCTTCCATGGGCACACAGAAGATAGCTCTGGATTTTAACCCGCCTGGAGGTGACAGGCTTTCCTCACAGGCTCTATCTGCCACAAGTCTGCCTTCCACAGTTCTCTGTTCCCAGAGCCCCTCCTTCATCTCTAAGAATTTTCTCTTCTTCTTTGAGGACGCTTTATAAGTTGGGGTTCTAAGTCCCTTCTTAAAGAAACATGGATTCTCTGTCTCCCGTGTGTATCTGAGGTATACATGTCTGTTTCTCATGCATGTATGAAGTATACATGTCCATAAACTTCTGATTTTCCTGTCAATTACCTATCACATGTTTCTGGAGTTCCTTACATCTTGAGCTTAAGGAAGGTAGAGAGAAAATTGGTTTTTCCTCCCTTACCACACAGGGCAGGAGATTGTATGTGACTTTCTGAATTAGATTTCTCTCTGCTGTCATAACAAAGTGCCACAAATTCAGTTCCCTAAACACAACACAATTACAAATTTTCTCTCCCGGGAGTTAGAAGATCCAGAGAGGTGTCACTGAGCTAAAATGAAGGTGCTGTCAGGCTTGTGGTCTCTTCTGGTGCTATAGGAGGGAATATGATTCTTTCCCTTTAGCTCCTACAAGCTAACTCGTGGCTCTGCCTTCATTGTCAAAGGCAGCTATGATGCTTGACGTGTGCCCGCATCATATCGCTCGGACTTTGCTTCTGCCACTCCTGCTTCGCTGAGTCTGGCTCCTTCCTCTCTCCTTTTACTTAAGGTTTTAAAATTTGATTTGTGTGTGTCTCTGTGTGTGTGTGTGTATGTGTATGCGTGTGCAAGTGAGTATGTGCCTGTGTTTGTATGTGTGAGTGTGCATGAATGTGTGAGTGCATATATGTGTGTGTTTGTGTGTGTACAAGTATGTGTATGTGTGTGCATGTGAGTGTGTGTGTGAGAGACACAGAATACATATGAGTGTACTGTATGTACACTAGTGTGCAAATGTGTGTTTATGTGAGTGTGTATGTGTGTGTGGGTGAGTGTATGTTTTTGTGTGTGTACACACATGTGCAAGTGTGTGTGTTTGTGCATGTGAGTGTGTGTGTATATGTGAGAGAGTATGTATGAGTGAAATGCATGTGTGGTGTATGCATACTCATGTATGTGGATGTGTGTGTCTGTGTACATGTGAGGAGCAGCCAGTGATGGATGGATATTTGATCTGTTACTCTTCAACATATTCCCTTTAGACAGGGTCTCTCACTGAAGCTGGGGCTATACCAGTGGTCTTAACCATCCTCCTGTCTCTGCACCTCCCAACTCTGGAGTTAATATGCCCAGCACTGTACATGGATTCTGCGGACTCGTAGTGAGCTCCTCGTGCCCACAGGCATCCCATTTGCTGTGATATCTAAAAGTCACATGTTCTGGGGATGAGGGTGTGGGCATCCTCAGGGGGATAGTCTGTTTCCCACACTGTGAAGTCTTTCAGCAGAATAATGCAGTAGCAGAAGGCCCATGTGTGCACCCAGACTGCCTGTACCCTGACTCTGTTTTCTTCCTGTATGGTTTGGGTCAGTCAATGGCATTTTCTGTATCCTGGTGACTTGCATTGACTACTTTTACTGCTGCTGTGACCTGACAAGAAGCAGCTCAAGGAGGAAGGGTTGATTTTGGCTTATAACTTAAGAAGAGACAGAGCCCATCATGGCCTAGCAGCAGGATGGGGAGGCCACTGCTCAACTGTGTCCACAGTCAGGAAACAGACTGCAGACAGAAAAGGGGTAGACTATAAAACAGAAGGCCCGAATGCCTGCCCCTGGTGACCCACTCAGCAGAGCCCACCTGCTGAGGGTTCCACAGCCTTTTCAAACAGCTGCAAGAACCAGGGAATCAAGTCTTCACATATATGAGCCAGCTGGGGACACTGCACTTCCAAATCACAACCGTACTCACACCTTGAAATGTGACTAGTAATTTATGCTAGAGACCGAGAAAAAGCACACCAAGTGCTCATCATATACCAGGCACAGGGCAGGTGTCCAATACAAGTTGGACATATATTGTGCATATATACATGTATGAATACTGGGCTGCAGATGTTTTTTCCCAAAGCTTATCCCCCATCCCTGTGTGTGTGTTCATGCATAGGTGTGTTTGCACATGTGCCGGTGGAGCCCAGAGGTCAATGTTGAGTGTCTTCTTCAGTCATTTTCTATTAGCCTAGGCCGGCTGGCCAGCAAGTCCTAGGGACCCTCCTGTCTCTAATTCCCCAGCAGTGCCAAGCTTAGCTTTCTACATGGGTGCCAGGGATCCAAACTTACATCCTTATGCTTGTTCAAAGAGCACTTTACCACCTGAGCTATCTCCCAGCCCCTTGCAGATATTACTTATCAAGTTTTACAGCAGTGGCCATGCTGTATGACACTCGCTGCTCACACACCTCTAGCCTGTGTAATCTCAGCTCTTAGGAATCAGAGGCAGGGGCTTCGTTGGGTATGAGGCCAGTCAGGCTTGCGATGTAAGGACTTGGTCTCAAACAGCAAAACAAAACAGCACCCTAATACACCAAACTTTACACACACACACACACACACACACAGAGAGAGACAGAGAGAGAGAGACAGAGACAGACAGAGACAGACAGAGACAAGAGAGAGAGAGAGATACAGAGAGGAAAGTTTGGAAGTCTACCAATGCAACTTATATTTTAATTATTTAATATTTTAAATATTGTGTATATTGTAAGGTCATTTATGAGCTTCTAGAGAGCAGGTTCCCTCTGTAGGCCCTGGCTTGAACATAATTATCACTGAGCAAAGGTGAATGACAGAGAGCTCAGGGAGACTGAAAGGAGCAGAGGTGACCCAGCGGCTGAAAGTAGCTCTGCGT
>NW_021604678.1:4898213-4906055 GCF_004785775.1 Grammomys surdaster
CCGTTATCTGTAGAAGTCGCTGGCAGCTTACTCAATTCAGTGACTTTTGACTTTATCATGTGACTGTAACCAAAATCGGATCTGCTGTTGGCTAAAACAGTAAGGTCTTTATTAGCTTAGGCAACTGAGAAGTTACAGAGGTAGGTCAGGTGGCTAGTGGCTCGCTGATGCTTTCACTTATCTCTGCCTCTCTCTTCTGTTTCTGTTGTGTCTGCTTTCCTTGAGGGATATCATTTCTTACGGTCACAAGATAATGCTGGCAGTTTATAGATGTCTGTCTGTCTTGCAGGGGTTGGAGGTTGGGGGTGTGGCTTGACTCTAAGCAGTAGACAATGAAACACAAAGATCAATTTCTTCAAAACGTGACAAAGCAGCTCTCCATATCTCATGGCTTTAGGCTGAGTCTTGGCCTCGAGGGTTATCACAGAAGCCAAGCCAAAGGAAAGCAAGGTGCTGGTTGACCTCATTAAAGTTCATTTCTGGCTCACGCATGTGCCTGACGAAATATAGGGTGGCCAGAAAACACAGGTGGCCCTGAGGAGTAGTTTATTCTCACCAGAGAAATACATTAATTAATAATTAATTCTCAGTTTTTCTGGCTGCCAGTGAAGAAATGTTTCCTGAGAGGTAAAATGTAGCAAAGTTGGAGTTACAGTGCTTTACAGCATTGTAAGCAGGGCCTTTAGTCATCTCTGTCAGCTTTCTAACTTGTATGGGTTTTCCTGAAAGTTTCAAAGCAGGGATTTGTCTTTAAAGTTTTAAGTACTTCATTTATTAATTTGCAAGGATCTCTCAGACATTCATGCCAGCTGCTCGTCTGAGCATGGGGGAACCTAGGAATTAACAAAGCCCAAAGTTTGGGGTTTCACTCCAGACCAGAGTCCCTGAACCTGTAGCATCCTTAGTTGGGTTGGAGGATAGCTCCTAGTCATGGTCTCAGTGTGACAGTAATTGTGTCAGAGCTAAGTCTTTCCATCTGTCTCTGAAGAGCAGGCGACCTGCTAGGAGGTTCGCCAATGCTGGGGGCGAGCAGATGCATTCGGAAAGGTTTGGTAGAAAGGCACATGATCAGTAAGGAAGACTGGTACAATTTATGCTTCTCAAATTAAGTCATAAGTGTAGGACAGCTGAGAGACAGGACTGAACAATTGAGACTGGGCCGTGGGAAGGCTTCATAGCCTGAAAGGCACGCTGTGGAGGTCAAGTGTGAACTGCATCTAAAGCGGCCGGAAACCTGGCAGTACCACAGTTCATGACCTCAATGCCAACACCCTGGAGAGGGACCTGGGATGGAAATCTGTCAATTAAATTCTTATTTTTTCTTCTGGAAGTAGGCCCTCTGGGTCATTGAGAACTGCTGCTGCTGCTGAACGTCACATTTTTACCGCTTTCCCGGGGTGGAAGGTGTGGATCCCTTGGCGCATGTGAAATTAATTAAGTAGTGAGAACCTCCTTGAGGTCAGAGCAGGAAGCCACGTATGTACGGGTCTCAGATGGGGACAAAAACCAAGGTTAAATTACGTGTCTTAAGCTATATCCACCGGAACAGTTATTTACCGTTCTTTTGTAGTAGATCAAAGGAATCCTAAGCATGTTAGAATGCATTTAGTGTTATAGTCCTAGAAGTTATCAACGGAAAACCAGGATGGCCCACACTAATGATATTTTTTTCCACCCCTATTGAGTATGACTTATTCATGGCGTTATTTTCTGCCAGTTAGTATGATTAGTATTACTTTGATATAGCTAGCTTGGTTTGAGTTTTCCAGCCTTTTTAAAAATTAGTTTTCTAGAATCTATAAATACCTGTAGGACAAAGTGGTTTCTTTGGTGGGGCCCCAGTAAATAGCACATTTACACTGCCTGTGGGTTTAGGAACATAAGACTTAAGAGTAAAGCCCAGCATTGTGGTCCACACCAGAATCCTAGCACTTGAGGGTCTGAGGCAGGAAGATTGTCAATTCAAAGCCAGCCTGAGCTACATAAAGAGATTCTGTCTAAAATAAATGAATAAATAAAATGATAGAAAATCACAGAAGAGTTCAAAGTGCTGTCTTACTCAAATGGGCTCTGTTGTTAGAGGGCATATTATTGGATTATCTTGCAGTCATTGGCTGAACTGGACTAAGACTGGTTTTCTGTGGACTGAGGAGGGGAGTCAGGTGACGTAAGCCTCTGCCTCCCTTGGAGGAAACATAGTTTCAAGAAGGAAACAGGGAACAGACAAGCTGAGCGCATCTGTTTGTCCCTCACAGTGTAGCCATGAGCTAAGTCACTCCTAGCTATCATGGCTATGCCATTAAACGTCCTTCCTCCACTTGGACGGTGTCAAGAGCTGACCGTGTTCCTGTTAACTGTTGGACAGCTTCACCCGATGTGCTATGCAGTTTAATCCCCTCTCTCTGTACCCAACCCTTCAGCCAAACAAAGAGATCTTGGACTTAGAACAGGACTTCCTTTGTTCTGTTTGTCCCTCATCTCAGTGGCGTGGAGCTATCTCCTTGTCTAAGACCTCGTGAGCTCTTCTTCTTGACTTACTTAAAGTCAGTTAGCTGTAATTAATACTGTATTTAATGCTCACTGGGAATTACAGCTTCTTGTGTGCCAGTGACCGTATATCTATTATCCTGTTTAATCTGCAGTCATAGGTAAAGACATACCCTCATTTGTAGATTCAAAAACCGTGTGTCAGGGAGGACAATTCTTCCAGAATAAAAGAGACGGTAAATAGTGAAAAGATCAACTCCCATGATCCTTCACCCCCAAAGCCTATCTGTTCTGAGGCTAAGAGACAAGCTACTGACCTCAAGTACGATTTCTTGGCAGTCTCGGTAGTGTCTAAGGACAGGCGCAAAGCAGAAGTGCGATGCACCGCCATGCTGAGATGCACCTGCCCTGCTGTGAGAGCAAGCAAGCACGCAGTCTCTGATGGGGAAGGAGCAAGGGCAAACATGGCTGCACAGGGAACACTCTGAAAAGAAAGCTAGCAGGGAGAATGGGACCCTGGTGCTGTAGGTGTCTGTCCTCATAGCTGTCTCTCCACCCTAGTCAGTCAATGGGGAGAGAAGAAGCCTCCAGGCCGCTGGGTAACTCTTCTCCTTTGTCTGTAGGCAGTGGGACACAGACTTGGAAAAGGCTTGAATTGCTTTTCGTCGGGAGCCCTGAGACATTAGACTCAGTAAACACGTCTCCAGGGACAGCCCTTCAGTTTCTTTTCATTTTCCTGAGTCCTAGAGGATGCAGGAGTCCAGCTGAGGACAAGCCTGCACTGATAAGGCCTCCCACATCTATGGTCAGTAAGTCGTTGGGTGTTTTCTTTTTTTCTTTCTTTTTTTCATCTTCTTTTTTTTTTTTTTTTTTGGCATGAGTAGAGGGATAGGAAAGGGCAGACCTGTGTTTTTATTTTCTCTCTTGGTGAATAGGAACTGTGCCTACATACACCTGCTTCTGAGACTCCCAGTTTCCCTGGCCATATTCATCTCTGGGACAATACAATTCCTTTGTTTTTATCCTAATGCATAATGCAGCAAACCTTTCTTTTCTTTCTGAGAGAGGCACATGTCTTGCTTAGCTGTACCTATTCCCAAACTCTTGGAAGAATCATCAGGTCAACTGTGCCCTATGCCGAGAGTTACTCTTTTTGTGGAAAGAGAAACTCACAATGGTTGTAGTGGAGAAGTAGGGCTGGTGCATTAATGATGACTAGTTTTCTTTTTTTCTGAATTGTATGGATAATATGAAGACAATAAACACCTTCTATAGAAGTATAGCTAGGCCTCAAGCCTCTTCTGTGTGGATGACTGGCAGACACTTGCAGAACCTGGTGGTCATTAATTGTCTTGTGGCATGATATGAGCCCGAGTTACAACATGAAATCTTTGAGGATGGGTTGCAAAAGGAAGTTTTAGAACACTGTTAATAATGTTTCTGAGCTACTTAGGCTTTCTCAAAGCACATTGTCATATCTCTGGGTCTTTGTTGTATTTATAATCTTTGGTAATTTGAATTGGGCCTCTTTAGTCCCCTTTAATCTCCTACTAATGCTGAAAAGTAAAATACATTCAGTAAGACAGTGAAAATCCATTTGCTCCATCCCACACCCTCCTAAGGAAAAGCCACAGTGAGACCTGCAGGAAATGTAACTTGATTTTAAATTCTATCAATAGATGTGAAAATGAAAGGGGAGTCATGTTTGATTGATCCTCTCACCCCTGCATCCGTCTGCTTTAGAGTCAAAACTGGAAACTCGGGAGAGTCTAGTCCATTGATTTCTTCCATGGTGGACGGGTGAAAAAGTCCATCAGTCATTTCTTTAAAATAATATCTTTGAGATACTTTTTTAAATTACAGAATATCTGTTTGGTCCTTGAACTGATTCCCAAACACGTGCTCACTTACAGACTTCAGTAGAAACGTGCAGCTTGCTTGTCCTTGAGTTTGGCAGGACCATCGAGCAAATTCGAAAGGAGAATCGTATGATGTATTTTCTATGAGGCACTTGTCTTGTCATGGGCTGGAACATGCAAGATGATTCTGGCTAAGAACATATGAATTGTTAAAGCTTTCCATCAATAGAGAAGTTTGGTGTATGATTAATTCAAACTTCCTTAGCATTGAAGAATAGTTTTCTTGGTGTAACTGAAATATGGTCTTTGTTTTTGCTTTTGTTAAGGGAAATTGGGGGAAATCTTTTAACTTGTTAGAGTTCCCCCTCTTTATCTTTTGTTTCTTTAAAAGGATCATTTTGTGTCATGTGTTTGAATGTTTTCTTACATGTATGTATGGACACTTACATGCCTTATGGCCTCACAGTCCAGAAGAGGGTCCTAAGAGTGAGCTGCCTTGTGGGTGCTGGGAATTGAACCTGGATCCTCTCATGGAGCAGCTAGTGCGCTTAGCTGCTTAGCCTGCTCTCCAACCTCCTTTCTTTGTCTTCTCAATGAACAGCTCACACGTCTTGAACACTAACCCTGACAAGCCTTTGTTCTAGAGGCTGCAGTCTGTAGCACTCGCCAATTTCTATGGTGTCAACCCTCTCACCGTGGTCTGTCCTCTCCAGCTTTTGATGTGGTTTCCTCCACTTGAAACATTTGATAGACGTATTGTTTATGAATGTGAGGCTGTTCCATGAGAAAACCAGAGGGTAGAAATCGTATTCATCTATGTATTGGTACTTATATACAATTTGCTTAATGTAGATTCTAGTCTCTTAGGATAATGGCTCTGAGAGGACACCAGATAGGGGCTAAGATAGCATTTGACTAGGGAAATGATTATATTGCCCCAAGAGAGTATTGGCATAGAAGGATACAAAAGGGCAGACTAGATGGTGGGTGTCTGGGGTAAAGGGTTATTAGCAGGTTGTGATAGTCTAGACTCCCACCTGTGAGCCAAAATTCTGGAGCCTGTGATCCAGACTCAGACTGGTCAGTTTCATTGGCATTTTTAGCTGGGAAAACAGCCACTTGCTTACCCATTTACCAGTGAGAACCTAGTGGCCTGGACTGAGCATGTCATAGATGGGGTGACTCCAGGATCTGAGCCGTGAACCCTGAGGAAAGATCACATGGTTCTTTGGTAGTCCTTCCTGAGGCTCCTGATGTTACAGGCTTGTTCTCTGAGTATAATGCACATAGAGAAATAGATGACCTTAGATGGAGGGCCATTTCTCCAACTTAGGCAGAAGAGTCTCCAAGAAAATACTACTATTTATTAACACCCCATTTAACACGCCCACGTTATTATCAAATGTAACTCGGATGTCTGCTAAAGGAGGTTGTTCCCTACTCAAAGCCTCTGGGATGTGAAGTTAAGAGTTGTGGTGACTACTTCCAAATGCATACGGCTTCCCAGGCTGGACCACGAGTGTCCGATTATGACTAGAAGTTTGATTCCAGTTGATTCTAACAGGTTCACAACATTATGTTGAAACAGAATAACTTTGAGGGAAATGCTTGCCCTTTAATGTTAAGATTTTGAATAGTCTTTCCAATCCTAGAGTGCACTTAATCTGCTCTACCCAAGTGACTCTTAGAATACAGAGAAAAGTGATCACTTTCGGCAGCACATAGACTAAAATCCTGTGTATACTAAACGATATAGGGAAGATTAGTATGGCTCCTGCGCAAGGATGACACGCAAATTTGTGAAGTGTTCCATATTTAAAAAAATACAGAGACAGGGCAGCTTTCTCCTTCATGTAGCACAGACTTGCAAACAGCAGAAGAAAACACTCCTGGAACCCAGCCTGAGTGGAGATCATCTGGTTGAATCGGATGTATCTTGGGGTCATTGTGATGGATTGAACCTTAGGACTATCTAAATGAAGAGATACCGATTTTCTGGTATGTAAACTTTGATTTTCAAAGAATGAACTGAAGGGAAGGCTAGGAAAATGCAGGGCAGGAAAGTCCAGAAATGTCTCTGTAGCTCTTTGTTTTACAGTTCTTACAAATTTTCAGTGGCAAATGCTGTCTGTTGTGTAGACCAAACAAACCTCATTCCCCTTAAAAGACTGCCCATTGTTAAGTCTGGATTTCCTTCCTGGTGGTTTTGTGTTTTGGTTCAGACAAGCTGGTGTCTTGTTTCATTAAGGGTGGAAAGCTAAATAAAAAGAGTAGATAATTAACCTTCCTAACTAACCTGCAAGTAAAATATGCATGGAAATGACAGTTCTTAATTAGCTAAGGACAGCGGGCAAACATATGTATGAGAAGCCTCTGGGAAACTGAGACTGCAAATATACCTGAATTTCTATATTGCTAAATTAACAATTAACATCCCTGCTGAAGATGGCCAATAGCTCAAGTGATTATTGATCCTAGAGAATAGCTTTCAAATTCTGACGTGCATTGTTGGGAAGGCAGACTTGAAGGAATTGTCTCCTGTCACACATGGTAGGCTGCTTATGTTTGTACCTTTTCTGTACTTCCTGGATGTCACATCTTTGCATGTATTTCTCCTAGTGTGTACTGGACACTTTCCTATTGTCTTATTGCTGTTTCCCTGGATGCTCCTCTCTGATACGGTTGTAGTCATGCCAAGTCTGGGGTTTCTTCCACAGAATATTAAAACTAGAGATCTGGACTTGAATTGGAATCCATTCCTGGTCTTGGTGTGGGGTTGGAGGAATAGATCCAAGACAAGCTGGGAAGTTGGTAACTGTGGCAGTTCAACACAGAGTAAAGCGAGGAGGGCAGCTTTAAAATAACAGAGCATGCCACAGGGATGACCGGGTACATCTCTCAGGCATCAGGCCCACCTTCTATCCCAAGAAAAGCCATCATACTGACCATGTCATCTGTTCCCTAGAAGGTGGACATGGATTTGGGCGTCTTTGCTGCAGTTACTCTAGGGAGACAGCATATCTCAGTGAGTTGATCTTTGTGATCTAATTGGATAACTCAAAGAGCAGCTAGATCCAGGCAGGAAGCAAACATGAAGCAGGCTTGGAAAAGCAGTAACAGTAAGCAGGCCATGTCCATCCGTGGAGCAGGTGCCTAGCCACTTACTGGGCTGTGACACTTGCTCTCTGGAGCATAACAAGCAGAAACAAGGTGTGGAGACAAAGTACTCAGTTGTTGAGGTAATGAGTGATGGGTGGGTGATTACGACAGAACCAGGCTAGCAGTGAGCACTGGTTTAAAAAAAAAAAAAAGTCATCAGCTTGGGTGAGCTGCAAGGATGGCTTCTGCAGTTCCCTGGAGTCGTGGGCCAGAGAGGGAGGAGAAGAAAGACAATTGTCATTGTGCACCTGTTGTGAGCCAAGGATAGACTCTGCATCCCTTCTGTATAAGAGAATGTTCATTCTGGGTCGGATTCAGGGCAGAGCTGTTATCCTCT
>NW_021604678.1:4906155-4925240 GCF_004785775.1 Grammomys surdaster
TCTTTCTCTCTTTCTCTCTCTCACTCACTGCTTGTCCTTTTAAGTCTTTGACTAGATTATAGGATCTCCAGGAAGGTTGCCTACCCTTCTGCCTCTCCTCAGGTCTTGTCATAGGCACTTGGTATGCACTCCTAAGTTGTTTCCCTTGTGGCAGTATATGAACAGCTGCTTTAGAAGATTTCTGGGGGTTGTGCCTGAGGCTCTGACTGCCCTTGCACTGCAGTCTGTTGCAGTCATTCGATACACTGACAACAGTAGTTAACACTGTGACCTGAACATGTCACAAGTGGGTAGGCAGAACCTACCTACATGGGGCTCCCCAGCGGGGACATCTCAGTGAGAAAGACTCTAAGCCAATAGCTGTGAAGCTTGACAACTCTCCAGGATGGACTTCAAGAGTCCTAGGGTGTGACTCCATACTCTGTTCACCTACCTGGAATTCTCACAGCATTTATCTGCACAGATGAGCTGAATCCACTGAAGTGTCTGCTAAAACACAGTCAGCATCTGAGATATTTACTACATTTAAATCAGTATCAGTCTTTTTGTTTTGCAAAATCAAGGTGATGGCACTCTCTCCTGGGGCTGTTGTGTTAACCTTGGAATTGCAGAATGACTTTTGAGAAAAACTGTCCAGTAGAAAACATAAGCCTTAAAAAGGCAGATTCAGTCGCAGTTTCTCAATAGGGGCAACTTTCTGCAGACATTCTCATGGATCCTGAGGCATTTGATGTAATTCATTATTTAATTAATTTTATTCTCGCAATTATTTGGTGAAGATAATAAATCTCCCTGATTCTCAGATTCCTCCGATTCTGCTATACAGGTTTAATAAGGATCTTATATGATATCCATAAAATACAGACTGTGTAGCAGTAGATGCACAACAAATTGTGCATAGCATCACAACACTTCTGTTTGGTGTTTGGAAAATAAGACGTAGACCCATTTTGACATGACTTTCTTTATGAAGTACCCAGTGGATGTAATATGACGTCATTGGTTACATCTCTATGTTCTGGCTGTGTTGCCATGTTAGCACCATTGTGGCAATATGTGCACAAGTACTCAGTCATATGCTTATTGGAATATAGGACCATGAAGCAGTCTTGGGTTTTGGTAGAGCATTGGCTTGGAAATAGCCGGAGACCCTGCAAGGGATGGAATATATTTCCCCACACTCCCAGAATCCAGGCTCTTAACACATGGGCTACATCTCCATTAACAAGTACCTTACAGTCATGTTTGGCTAGAGAGGGTGTGACTACAGGCCTCAGGCCCTAGAGGGATTTACATACTAATGAGTTACCTGAAGGCCAGAGGGTGGAGCCAATTAAGCATTCTTCCCTAGACCCTTCCCCCTTCTCCCTCCCTACTTAATTCAGGTCTGCCCTGAGTTTCATGGGGGGGGGGTATATCCAGATCCATCTACCATATGCCATGAAAATAACCCATGGACTTCTCGTGTCTCTGGGGCCCACTGTGGAGAAAACATGGAGAAGGCCTTTAATGCTGAGCAACTGCAGCTGCTGCGCCTAACTTCCCACATGGAGGACCTCTTTGTGTTCCAGCCACAGGGACCCACATCTTCAAGCAAGCTAGCCGGGCTGCCGAGTCTGCTAAGTGAGTACAGTAACCGAGTCCCTCCTGCAGGGTGCTGCCAGGGCCTCTTTCTCCCCCCCCCCCCCGGGGGTCTTGGCTGTGGGCCCACCGGTCACATGCCCACACATCCCCAGTCTCGGTCCTTCTGTGGCCTCTCAGTGGCGTCTGAGAGCCCAAGGGCTTGAGACCAGTTGCTCCCCAGCTACTTCCTGGCCTGGGGATCCCCAATGCAAGGGCTCGGCCCCCTCACCCTCTCAGAACTTCAGACTGAGTGAGAACTCTCCTTGCTGGGTGGGGCCCTGTAGCCTGCCTGGTGCAGTGTGCGGAGTAGACTCAGTCAAGACTCCCATGCAGGAGTCTCTTTGGAGCCGTGGGAATCACAACAGCCCAACAAGGTTCAAGAACCCATGCCCATGCCCACACATGAGCTAATCATTCCCCACATTGGAACTACAGTATTTTATTCTAACTTTCAAGAAATTGCCACTGGACAGATTGCAAACCCAGGTCTGTGAACATGCAAGGATTCTAGAGTGCAATGCTTGAGATGCTCCTGTGTTCTCAGGGTTGTAGTTTTGTGACTTCGTTATAGCTTTCAGTCACCTTCCAGTCATAAGCTCTGTTGTGCTGCATGTGGTATGATATATATATATATATATATATATATATATATATATATATATATATACATACACACATATATATATATACATATATGTGTATATATGGTATATATATGATGTATATCTCATAGAATACACACACACACACATATATATATATACACACATGTGTGTAAATAAACATATGTATACACACACACACACACACACACACACAGAGTGACCCCACAATAGGCCCATGTGTTGAAAGCAGTTTTCACATCTATGGCTTTTAGAAGTTGACTGAATCATGAAGTGCAGATTTTGTGGGTTCTCAGTAGGAGGTAGTGGAGACTGAGGATCCCTGGTCTGATTCTGGGAGTGGCTGGGCCTTTGGAGGATGGATGTATCTTGATCCTTGTATCCTCCTGTTGGTCTATGCTTCCCAGCTGCCATGGGGTGAGCAATGTCCTCTGGCACACAGTTCTGTGGTCATGGTAATCTGTCTCACTGCAGGCCCAGAATGGTGGGGCTGTGGACCGAACCCTTTGAAGGCATGAATCAAAATAAATCCTTCTTGCTGTAAATTGTTTTCTCAGGTAGCCTGTCAGATCTACAGAAAGCTGATGAACACAGAAAGTGTCCATCTCATATAGAACCACGATAAATCAAACTAAGCTGTTATAAGGTAAATTGTAACTCAACAGCATCCTGTAGAACCTTTTTCCTTTGTCCAGGTAGGAAGACTATAAATGAATGGCAAATGGGATCTTACTATGATGTGTGTGAATGTGTGTGTGTGTGGGTGTGTATGTGTGTGGTCCTAGACACCATAGAGCTGCTTAATATTCTGCAAAAATATTTTTACAAGTTCAATTCCAGTTACTATAATTATGACAATAATTTTTCACACCCTGACACCTATTGCAATAGCAACAGAGTTCTTTTCTTGAGACATTATTCAAATAAATTATATCTGCATTTAAATTAATCTCCAGGTTATAGAAATTAGCAATGAGAAAAGCACATTAAATCACCTAGTCCATTTTAAATGTCTTGAATAAGTATTATTCTGATTCTGAGTGATCATCTCACCAACTTCTAGGGGGAAGGTCTCTTTCACAGCTGTTGGAATACAGATTTTCTGATGTAGCTTGCTGGTGCTCGATGCCTACAAACACTGGACAGAGCATTGTCCAGAGGAATGTGTGCATTTCCATGAGTCTCTGTGTGGGCACACAGGCATTGAAAGGGGTGGGGGAGCCTTGGTAGGAGGAAGACAAAGACAGAGGGCAACTGGGGAAAGCAGGGTGCTTGATTATATTTGATACGTGGCTGTTGTTTGCTTTCAAATTTTAATAACCCAACTGGCTTAGAGAGTGGACAGGCAGTATTGGAGCCAAGAGAGGGACACTGAAAAATATGGATTACCTGATGCCAATTTGAGTTATAATTATATAATATTTGGGAGGTAAAAAAAAAATCCAGAGACTAACTGAAACGTTCCTTAGCTTATGATTGTTTTTATTATTTATTATTCTTACATACATTTGAGATCTGAAGTAGAAAGGCAGAGCCTAGACATTCTAATCTTAATATTTTTTCATTTTGTAATTAATTTGCTGCCTTCCAATTAGATAGATAGATAGATAGATAGATAGATAGATAGATAGATAGGCAGGCAGGCAGGCAGGCAGGCAGGCAGATAGAGTGAGTGTCTTTACTCATACCGAGCTCAGGAAATGGGACATTATTGGGCAGGGGACCCTTCTCTAATTCTTGTTTTATTTAATCCAAACATTATCAGTTTTCTTGTTTATAAAGTGAAATGAACAAGAGGCCTGAATCAAACAATTTGTCAATGTTAGGGACAGCAAAAGTCAAACATTTTGCATGATTAATGATGTAATCTTTATTAAAACTAAACAAATTTAATACTTGATAGGGAAGGAGTTGGTTCTCTAGAACTGACATGAAAAGTATAGAAATTCCATCTTCTGGAATGTTCTAGAGCCACATGGCATCTTCTGGAACATTCCAGAACCATAAGGCATCTTCTGGAATCTTCTAGAACCACAAGGTGCTTTCAGCTCACTTGGCCTTTCTTGGGTAGTTTGAATTTCCACTTTCACGCAAATGACAAGTCTGTGTTTGATTCTGCATGAACACTTGCTGTAAATACAAAACAAAACAAAACAAAACAAAACAAAACAAAACAAAACAAAAGAAAATCAGTAATAATGATAGCTGTAGTAATAATGGCTCCAAGGGTCTCATTTCCATTGAGACCCAACTCTTCCTTCTCAACACAGCCTTTGGTTCTGTGTTAAGGGTAACAGAAGCTATCTGATGTCTTCACACATTTGAATGCACTGGCCTTTGCTCCAGGTGACTTCACTCCTCTTTTCTTAAGGTCACTCACTTTCACGTCTTGGCTCTCTCTTCTTGGTCTGTATATGGCTGATCATCCTGAGTGTCAGCCTCAGGCAATTCCTTTCTTCACAGTCACTAAGTACACTCCCTCAGTGCCTAGGACAAAGCAAAGGCTAAAAGCATACCCAGCCAATCTAGTATTATACCGTTCTAGAGAAACAGTGTGTTTCCTCTCCCCATTATTTTATCCCATCTAATCCCTCATTAGACGAAAATGTACAAAGACTTGTTTAGGAGTTATTTAATTTCTCATAATCTATCCTTTTTGATCAGCCAGAAGCAGAGTAAGAATCGTTTTAGCTCTCCCTCAAACCTACTCTTCCATAAAAGGAGAGTATCATGCACCATCACACACTCTTTCTCTTCCTTCCTCTCCACCTCTGTCCTACTTTAACCTCTGGGAGAACACAGCATGTGGTGGCACTACTCAGGCTGCTGCCCATGTTTGGAAAGTCCTTGAGAGACGCAGTTAGAGAAGTCCCCTCTGAGGTTCCCTAGAAAAATTCCTGCCTTCCTGCATTTCCTCCCTTCTCACCAGACACCGTTGTAGGCTCATCTTCTGGGACAAACAATAGTAATATGACACACTTTTAGAAACAGATAAGGTCTTGGACATGGTAGTTGTTTGAAGGATGATGTTCTGTA
The DNA here is from genome assembly GCF_004785775.1 of Grammomys surdaster. Taxonomy (NCBI): domain Eukaryota; kingdom Metazoa; phylum Chordata; class Mammalia; order Rodentia; family Muridae; genus Grammomys; species Grammomys surdaster. The sequence goes on from NW_021604678.1 coordinate 4,911,438, forward strand.
AAGAATCAAACCAAACCCAGTAAGTTATTTGAGAGGGGATGAAGCAAGTGGGTTTAAGATTGACCCTGCCAGAAAACACAAGTTCACTTTGCACTGATATATGTAAGTTTACACGCAAGTGTGAAAAAAGCACTCAAGGGTAAAGAAGGCTAATAACTGGACAGGCCATGGCTTCTGATGCTCTGGAGACTACCAGCCAGCGAATAACTAGCCGTGCTTGTCAGTTACCTAGTGCTATATAGACAGAAGTGAAGGAACCACACAGCCAAATGCCCACTGTCTGATGCACACAGCTCTCCAGCCCAAACATTTGTTAGTGGTGAAGCTGAGATCAGAAGACTGGAGAAAGCTAGGAGAGACCATTCACACTTTCTTCCCAGAGAGGCCAGTGTTTGATTAGCCATGTCTCCAAGCCAGGCACTGGCTGCAGGGAAGGAGATGTTCATTTATGCACATCAGGTACCTGGGAAGCTAGCTGTACAATCTGTCTAATTCTCAAACTGACATAGCTGCCTCTTTGTAATGCGGGGACCCGAGATGACTGCAGGTTCCACCTGCAGTGGTGACCTGTGGGACTGCAGAATAGATTCCATCTTCTAACTTCCTTTAAAATGTTTCTATATACCCCACTATCTTCTCCCTTCTCTCTATGCAAAGCTGCAATGCCCTAGAGGTTAGACTCTGAGGAAAAATGTGCAGCCTCACAGAACAACTGGTGACTAACTAAAAATACTTTTTATTACCTGTGGGGAAACAGTGTTTGAAAATAAAATATGCTTATTTCATGTGGTGCTGAAGAGGCCATTTGGAGCTATGGGAAAGAGTACCCAGCTTTGCAGTATTGAAAGTTGATGTAGTTTACTTAAGATGATGATGATGATGCTCACAGAAAAAACCTGCAATGTCTTTTTCTTGGGGCTGGGTGGTATGCAATGATGGAAGGAGAGAGGGAGGAGATCACGAAACTGTAACCAGAAAGCCAGAATTCACCCCCTAGCCACGTGAATAATTGGAAGCTCTTAAATGCAAATTGGGATGGTTATAGATGACATAGCATTTGTTGACATAAAGTTGGTGTCCCCAGAGGTGTAGAGAGGTTTAATTGTTCAGCTCCCAGAGCCTTTATGAACCTACATTTTATAAACTACATTTTCTAGTGTCTTCGCAGCAGGTGCCCTGGCTGGCAAAGCTGCCTCTATGCAGCTCCCAGTGGTAGGCAGTGGCCACAGGGCAGTGATTAGCACTGCACCACAGATGTGGTGTGACAAACGTAATTCTGTTTGCTTTTTAGCTGTCCACTTGACCTGCATAGCGTTTGCCACTAGATCTTTAGATTCGTTTCCTCATGTCTGTGCTGTTTCTTCCTCTGAGGCCCTAGGACAACAGACGTAATGAGGAGGTTGGTGAGGAGGATGAGAGGTGCTCTCAGTGTGTCAGGAGAAAGTTCTGGCTGAGAACGGGGGTGGGGGGGTGGGAGTAGGGGTGTCTTTCTGATGGACCCGTTACACTGATGGCTCCTGCCTCCCCTAAGAACTTGAAAACCTGTATGGTTCTGCCTCTTGGAGGAGATTTTGTTGTTGTTTGCTTTGTTTTGTGTGTTTTTTTTTTTTTTTGAGATAGGGTTTCTCTGTAGCTGTCCTGGAACTCATCTTCTAGACCAGGCTGGCCTCAAATTCAAAGAGATCCTCTTGCCTCTGCCTCCTGAGTGCTGGCATTAAAGGTGTGTGCCACCACCGCCTTTTATGTCATTGTTTCTGTGGCTGTTTTGTGGCTGATAGCAACCCGCCTCCAGAATCATAGCTGGGAAAACAGCAACAACAATCCCAGTGGTCACCCGCTAATGTCTCTGCAGCATGTTTAAACTTATGTTCCTTAATTTCTAAGTCTTTTTAGAATGCATCTCGGTAGAAATCACCTCTGGGCATGCTGTGGATACCCTTACGTGTTCTTCAGGAAAGTGCTTCATGTGAGCTTGCAGTCCACTTGTATGATTCCTGTTGGTCACAGGCTGAATGGGTCTGTCTGAGCGCTGCTGTGGACACAGGCTTTCAGTTCTGCCTGCTTCTCAGTCCCTCACTCTGAGATCTGTCCCTTTGGCTCTCCTGCTCTGGTCTTTCCTTCTAGATGCCCTAGCCTTAGCTCTTTGTTTTCTCTAGGCAATCTGTGGCTCGGTCACACTCCAGATCTAGGTGAAGTGTTGTTTGTGGTCTAAGCAGTCTTGTCTATGGTATTCTTGGGTAGCAGCAAGGACTGACTGAGATGTTACCAGAGGCTGTTAATGCTAGGCAGGAAGTCACATCCAACCCTCTACTCCCAATATAAAACTACTAGGCTGTAACTCTGTTTTACCATTGTTAGGAAACTATGGCACATCTAAATTAAAATCCAGACATATAGCTTTTTGATCCTGTGAAAATATTAAGGCTCAAGAAGTAATTAGTGAAATTGGCCTCACTGCATGAGGCTCATTTCAGGGGCAAATTGAATCTGTAGTCAGAGACAAATGATTTTTAGGATCTGCATGATCTCTTCAGGTCCCAATGCACCTGCCCTGGACTCCAGTGAAGGAAGCACTGGATAAAGGAAGAGCTGAAAAGCCTCTGGTGGTGAACAAGGTGACCTCATGTCTTTCAGCCCTTTGAGGTAATTTACCTTCCTTACTCCCAGGGAGTATTTATTTATCCAAGGGATAGCTTTGCATCGTGAGGCCTGTAAATAAATTAACCTTCAGGGTGAATGATTGAGACCTATCTTTGGGTTCCTTCCTGAAAGAGTTGTTTTTGGACAGGGTCTAACTCTATAGCTGTAGAACTCATACTTAGACCAGGCTGGCCTTGAAGTAACAAAGACCCGCCACACCCTTAGACGAAGAGCTACAGCAGCAAGTGGTTACTGAAGGAGGGAGAGTATGTTTTCCTTAGGGACCAGGCCATGGTCAGTCTAAACACACACACACACACACACACACACACACACACACGCATGCACAGACATATGTATCTATGCGTCTGCATACATACATGTATATGTCTTGATATGTGTAGCATTAATAGGAATCTGTAGATTATATACACACACAAACACACACACATACCAACAATAATTATGGAGGAAAAGGTTATGAGTTCAACAGGAGAGATGAAGCCATGAGAGGAGTTAAAGAAAAGGGAGAGACAGAAACATGAATACAGGAAACTTGTGTATGAAGTGCACAAATGAATTTAAAACGTATTATAATGAAAAAGCACGATGCAAAGAAAACACGTGTATATAACCCTGCAGTGTGCGGCTTCTGCTTTGCTCACTTTAAAAGCTATCATTGTGATTAGTTTTTAAAAGTGATTGGGAAATCCCATGACTGGCATAGTTTATCATGGCTCCTATCAGAAACTCATAAGCCAAATGAAGCGTTAGTGATTTATTTTGTTCCAACTTGAAAAGTACAAACAAACTACGTATCACATCTTGCTGTCGACCAAGCCCCTACTGAGGCTATGTGTCTATAGTGGAGGGGATCACGTCAAGCCTGAGCTGTATCTCGAGGAGGAGGAACTAGTATTATTCCCATTTGTTGGTGGAGGAAGCTTAGGATAAATGCTTCTTAAAGTCACTCTGCTAAACAAAAGACTAAAATCCAGATTATCTGATTCAAAACCCACTCTGTCATACTACCCTGTTCTTTCCTGATTTGTTTCTGGCCAACTTTTGGGCTTTGCCTTCTCCTTTTAGATCTGGCCAAACACAGCAGCTCTGCCATGTCCTTCAGCAGCACCCAGCCCTCTGCCTGTGACCTTCAGCAACACCCATACTGTGCCTATGCCCTTCATCTCTGCTTCTCTTTCTTTCACAAAATTAAGGATAAGTTGAAGTTTTTATTTTATATTTAAAATGTCCTGTCTTAAATTTTTATGACTCTGCAAATTCAGTGTCGTACATCTCTATATCTACATGCTATATACCTACATGCTATGTCTACATACTATATCTACATGCTATATCTACATACTATATCTACATGCTATGTCTACATGCTGTATCTACATACTATATCTACATGCTGTGTCTACATGCTATATCTACATGCTGTATCTACATACTATATCTACATGCTATGTCTACATGCTATATCTACATGCTATGTCTACATGCTATATCTACATGCTGTATCTACATGCTATGTCTACATACTATATCTACATGCTATGTCTACATGCTTTATCTCTTAACAAATCAAATGCTAATCATGTTGACTCAGCTCCAGGGCTTCTGCTGTGTAACTTGAAAATGATAGTCTTCAGAAGAAGATAAATTCTGTGCTGGTGCCACTGTAGTCTGTGGGGGAAGACCCGAGTCACCCTTGTGTCCAAGCACTGTTAATTAATGAATGGACTTTGGCCAGTTTGCATTTGATGCTAACAGAAGAGTCAGTGTGGTAATGTTTCTCTATGAAATGGAAATTTTGCTCTATTTTGTTTTGTAAACTTCTTTTCTTTGATCCTTGGCTTTTCTCTGCCTGGGGCACTATTCTCACTGTATTCTGGCTACAAACAGATAAGCAGTTTAAAGCCGATTTTAGTCAGTTGGGTCCAGAGTGGGACAGGTTAGCCCTTCACATCTCTTTGCATGGAATTACTAATCTGCAAAGTGTCTGGTCTGTTCTTGGATCAGACCCATAGGCGAGTCATTCGGTATACCTTCACTGGTATCATCATTTTTTCATGGAGTTCCATCACATCACATCACGGCCTCCCAGGAGTTTCCAGAACTCTCTCTCAACATCCAACACAGCACTTCCCATGAAAATCTTCTGTTGACAGGATGAGCTAAAGAGGGAATGACAGGGTTGGAGAGATGTCCCGGTGGTGTACAGTACTTGCTGTTTTTGCAGAGAACCCAGGTTCAAACCCCAGCCTCCAAATGATAACTCAACCATCCTAATCCCATTTCCGGGAGATCCAATGCTCTCTTCTGACCTGCATGGACACCAGCACTCATGTGGGTCATATACATACATGCAGGAAAAATATTCATACAAAAATTAAATAAATCTAAAAATGTGTCAGGCAGAATGTGTATTACTTTGCTATGGCAGTAACAAAACACCCATGACCAAGACAATTTATAAAAAAACGCATGTACTTAGGTTTACAGTTCCGGAGGGTTAGAGTCCATGATTGCAGAGAAAAGGTATCTGCTAAGAACAGCTGAAAGCTCACATCTTACTCCATAAGTAGAAGGCTGAGAGGCACACTGGGAAGGGTGTGAGTCTTTGGAAACTTCAAAGCCTGACCCTAGTGCCACACCTCCTGTAGCAAGGCCACGCCTCTCAATCCTTCTCAAATAGTTTCACCAACTGGGGACCAAATATTCAAACATATGAGCCTGTAAAGGCCATTTTCACTGAAGCCAATATATCATGAGGGGAACAAAGAAACCATACTATAGGAGTGTGGAATACGGAGAAGTAACTGTTCTGAGAGGTCTTCAGGAGGAAGAATCTAAGAGGAGCCCTGACCCACAAGTAGGTATTGGTTCTAAAGCAAAGAACTGTCTGAGGATCTGAGCTCAACAGTGTAGGATTCCCCAGAGTCCTCATCACAGAGCATGATAAGAGCGGCCAAAATGGGCAAATCCTGGTGTACAGGGAGACTCCTAACTAATAAGCCTCCAGTTGAGGAGCCTACAACTGGATGTGGGGTGAGGGAGTGCCTGACTAAGCTTTTGTTTCTTTGAGAAACTATAGCCCTTGCTGTGTTGTGGCTCTTTGTGCTGGTTGATCTGTTGTTGTTGTTGTTACCAACTTGCCACAAGCCTGACTTCACTTGAGAAAAATGCCTCCATCAGATTTGGCTGTGGGCATCTGGGCATTTTTGATTAATGTTTGGGGACAGGGCACAGCTCACTATGAATATTGCCATCCCTGAGCAGGTGGTCCTAGGTTGTATAAAAAAACAGGCTGAGCAAGCCATGAGGAGCAAGCCAGTAAGTTAACTATGCCCTCTGCTTCACTTTCTGCCTCCTGATTCCCAAGCTCCTGCCCCGACTGCCCTCAGTGGTAGACTGTGACCTACAAGCTAAAAGAAACTCTTTCCTCCCCAAGTGGCTTTTGGTCAGTGTTTTGTCACAACAGAGAAAAAAAGTAGAACAGTACCACTTTATGTCCTGTGTAAGCCTACCATCTTGACAAAGCCACCATTTGTGTTTTAATGAGGAGAAACTAAAAAAAAAGTAAAGTAATTGTCAGTGTTCCATGATAAGTGATAGAGCCAGGACACAAACCAAAACTCAGCTTTCCCCCATGCTAACTGTTTTGATGAGTGTCTTAGGGTTCTCTAGAGTAACAGAATTTAGCGTGAGATACACACACACACACACACACACACAAATACATACACACACAAATACATGCACATACACAAAAATACACACAAACACACACACAAATACATATACACACACACTTCCAATGATCAAATCAAGAAAATCTCTCTCAGGTCTACCCAGCAACTTGGGTTTTGGTCAATTCCTGTTATAGTAAAATTGACAACCAAGACAAGTCATCATAATAAGCAAAAGAGAAAGCCAGAATCCAGTTTTCTAGGTAGGAAGGCATGAGGTTCCTGAGTTTCCAGGGGAGGGTTTTCTATACCAGGGCACAGAGACACCTACCAAAGAACACACGAGTTATACTGTGACAGTATAATCAACGTTATCCTGTTGCATTAAATAAAGAGTAATGGGGATTTGTCTCATCCTCTTATGACTTGCTGTTGTGTGTGTAAATCAGGAATGAGTAGGAGAGAGTGCATATCTTGTGGAGCCTTCTAGTTGGCCCTTTGGAGATTCATTTTCCTAGCGGCAACTTGTGTGTCCAGAGCTGCCTGCTACTAAAGTCAAGACTTATTTTTGCCCTGTGCTGCTTTAGGTACATTTAGACTTCTAAATAATCTCTACAAGCCTGTATTGGGCAGGAGAGACCACACAACAAAAATGTCAGGTGTTTTCCCCCATGTTACCTGACGAAAGCTTGAAGGACATATTTACTGAGGGGTGTGTGTGTGTGTGTGTCTGTTTGGGGGTATATGTGTGTACATGCACACACATACTCACACACACATGCAGGCATAGCTGTAGTTCTGGGGATCAAACCCAGGGCCTGGTACATGCTAGGCAAGTACTGTACTATTTAATTTAACTCTGAGAGTTAGAACAAATACAGCTACAATTATTACCACAAATAAAAGGTTTGCTTTTATTTTTCCTTTCCCTTTTCTTTTTCTTTTTGACACTCTTGAAAAGCTATAGAGACTGTTTCTATGATTACATTAAAAATCTGACCACCATCTTCTACTGTGGGGTTTGCACAGGCAGCCCCATCGATGGAACACTGGCAATTCTCATTTGCTGACCTCGCCAGCCGAGATGGGTTTGGTGAAAACAACACACAGCTATTGTTTCCAATGAATTTTGCTTCTAACCTGTGTTTAGTGAGCAGTCCCGCTGCCAATCGCATATTGGCTTCTGGACTTAGGTTGGATCTTCGGCTCATTTTTCTCTCCCTTTTGCACTATCATTCCCAGAGGGCAATGCATGTTAGAATCCTGTTCCTGGAGTTGCTTTGTCAGGAGAGAGAGATACAGTAAGAGGCTGTTGGGAACAAACAAAGACATCCTTGACAGGAACGATTTATCTTGCTACCTGCAACATGCCCTTTGGTTTGATAGCTGCTCAGGCTGGCTGGGATTATTTATCTTGAGCTCATGCTGATATATGGAAGTGTGCTCCTGGCAGGCTTCCTTCCTTTCTTCCTTCCTTGCCTGGCCAGTCTCCGCTCACTCTTCCGTATCAGGCGGCTGTCAGCCAGCATTGTCCAGGGGAATTAGAGGGGAGGGGAAGTGCCTAGAATATCTGAAGAGAAATGATCTTCCTTGTAGGCAGAACTTTATCAGTTTCTTTTTCTGCTGTCGGTTAAGCCTTAGGAAGCCCTAAGAGAGGCCGCAGCATGTACAGGGAACCCTGTGTTCTAACCCTCTTGGTGGCTGGTCGGCTTCCAGTGGACCATGTCTCACCTCATGTGTTCTCATAAAAATGCTTGCTTTGATTCCTTCTGCTGCTGGGGCTACAGGGTGATGCTGCCTCATGACAGGGACAGGGCAGCAGCCCTCTCACCTAAGACAATGCTGCTCCCTCTGTTTCCCCTTTGTCCCTGATGTCCCCTAGCCATTGGTTATTTACATACTCAGCTCAGGCAAAGACCTCTTCTCAATGTTCCCTGCCTGGTTTTACATCCTACACTGGGCATTCCTCTCTGCCCAATGGGGGAAATTGGAAAGCTGGAGCAAAGGCTGTTCAGGGAGTTTCTGGGCACTGATCCTGGTATCTTTTCCCAGTCTCAGTGCCCATGCCCACACCCGTGTGCACATCCCACTTGCTACCCAAGAGGGAATGTGATTGTATCCTTGTTGGTGTAGTTGGCTTACCAGGTAAGCCCAGGTGTGAATGACATCAAGCTGACAAGGGGCAGATGTTTTTCTCAAAAGATGTTGTCTGAGAGAAAGTTTAGTGCATTTTCCAGCCTTCTGGGTCAGGTAAAGGACCAATAAGGGATTAAAATACCCAAGAGTGAGTGACAGCAGAAATGGCTATTTAAAACAAGAACAACATGAATTTTTTAGGCAAATGGATGGAATTAGAAAATATTATCCTGAGTGGGGCCACTCAGACCCAAAAGGACACACATGGTATGTATTCACTTATGGGTAGATATTAGCCTTAAAGCACAGGATACCCATGATACACTCCACAGACCCAAAGGAACTAAACAAGAAGGAAGGCCCAAGTGAGGATACTTGAATCTCACTCAGAAGGGGGAATAAAGTAGTCATGAGAGGCAGAAGGAAAGAGGGAACTAAGTGGGAAAGGGAATGGGGAGTGGAGGGGGGTCAGGATCAGGTGTGAAGAGAGACAGGAGAAAGGACCAGAGGGACAGGAGAATGAATAGAAATATTATGCTGGCAGAAGGAGGAGGGCATCTCTAGGAGTTGTCAGAGACCTGGGGTAAAGAGGCTTCCAGGAGTCAATTAGGGTAATCTTAGCTGGGACTCCTAGCACTGGGGATATGGAACCTGAAGAGGCTATGTCCTGTAGCCAGTCAGGATACTCAGTGGAGGGATAAGGCACCAACCCACCCACAAAATTTACGACCTCAAATTTGTCCCATCTAAAAGAAATTCAGGGACAAAGATGGAGCAGAGACTGAGGGAATGGCTATCCAATGACCAGCCCGACTTGAGACCCATCCTATGGCCAAGCATCAGTCCCCTGACACTATTAGTGATATTCTGTTATGCTTGCAGACAGGAGCCCAGCATAATTGTCCTCTGAAAGGCTCCATCCATCAGCTGACTGAAACTGATGTAGAGACCCACAGTCAAACATTGGCTGGAGCTTAGGACTCTTATGGAAAAGCTGGGGGAAGGATTGAGGACCCTCAAGGGGATAGGAACTCCACAGGAAGACCAACAGCGTCAACTAACCTGGACCTTTAGGGGCTCTCAGAGAATGAGCCACCAACCAAAGAGCATACACAGGCTGGACCAAGGCCCCTGGTACATATATAGCAGATGTGCAGATCGGTTTTCATGTGGGTTCCCCCAACAACCAGAGCAGGGGCTATCCCTAAAGCTGTTGCATGTCTGTGGAATCCATTCCCCTAACTGGACTGCCTTGTCTGTCCTCAGTGGGAAAGGATGTGTCTAAACCTGAAGAGACTTCATATACCAGGGTGGGGGATGCATAGGGGCCCCACCCTCTCAGAAGAGAAGGAGAGGAGGGAATGGGGGGAGTCTGTGGGGAAGGGGGCAGCGATCTGGATGGTAAAATGAATAAATAAATAAAATAATGGAAAAAAACAAATTCTACAAAGAAACTGAAGAGTGCTATATTGACACTCTACTAATTTTGGCTGCCTATGTTAAGGTGGGACACTCAGTTGCTTGTGGTTGTGATGATGACCTCATATTTTCCTGCATTTTTATATCTATTGCCTTTTGTATTGTATGGATGCATTTCCTATTCAAACCACATGAGTCAAACTCCAAGAAGAAGGGCTAGAAAGGAAGTGGAAATGATTTGGAGCCAAGCTGAACTATGAGCTAAGCATGTGGAGGATGGGTGTGGGTGAGGGCCGTAGAGAAGAGAGTCTTTAGAAGAGCCGGATTTTAGAGATGTGATGTCAGAGAGGTGTGATGTCAGGGAGGTATGATGTCAGAGAGGTGTGATGTTAGAGAGGGCTGTGATATCATAGGGAGGTGAGAAATCAGAGAGGTGTGATGTCAGAGGGAGGTGTGATATTAGAGAGGTGTGATGTCGGAGAGAGATCTGATGTCAGAGAGGTGTGATGTCAGAAAGGTGTGATGTCAGGGACGTGTGATGTCGATGATCTCATGTAAAAATCACAAGAAGGAAAGGACAAGTGGATTACATATGATTAGTGTTCGGGGATTTCTAGGACCTAACGAGATGGGATGTGAATTTAATGTTGAGGAAAAGAACATAGTAGCCAAGCAAGGAATAGAAATGTAGTGTAGTGTAGTGTAGTGTAGTGTAGTGTAGTGTAGTGTAGTGTAGTGTAGTGTATTTCAGCCATTCCCCAACCTAGCCTCTCAGGCTCCCAGGGGTTATAAGAAGAAATATTTGGCCCAGGACCTTTCACAGTGGAGACACACATGTAAATGTCTCATGGAGGTTTGCTGTGTCTTTAAGACAGAAGCACTTTGGCTACTTTATGTTGTATTTGTGTGGTTTACTTTATTTTAAAAGATCCTAGAGGATAAGAAGGTGTTTGGGAACTATGATTTACAATTATTACCGCCCAGCTGAGCAAGGTGGCATGGTATAAACTTGGGAGGGGGAAGGCAGAGTTGACATGAGGGAAGGCCGTCTCCCACAGTTGACTCTTAAAAACCGTTTTACTGAGGCACAGCTGATAATAAACAAAATATATTTTATGTGTGCAATTTGTGGAGTTTGGACATCTGCAAATTCTTGTGATGACATTAAGTTGTACAGAAGGGCAAAAATTCTCAGAGTTCTACGGAAGAAAAACTTTTGGGGCCAAAAAGAATTTACCGGTGCAGACACCATTTTTCTATACTGTCTCCAAGTCTAGAAGCACAGATTTAAGAAAGAAAAGGCCCTCGAGATGATGTCTTAGCTCTAGGGCATCAAGGTGTTTGTTGGCAGTGTAGCTTATTAGTAATGGAGGCCCCTGACTTCATCGATGTTTTCAGAGAAGTGGTTGTAACTTTAGAGAATCCCTCTGCAGAGAAACAATCTCCCAGGGTGTCAGACAGAGCTTAGTTTGAAGCCTTACTTTTGGGAGGTGATATTCCTGGAAGCCTCTTAGAGACTCAAAGCTGATTTTCCCTTGTTGGTTATGGTTATGGCATTTCTTTATTTGGCTCGCTCGAAAGCAAAGCAGCCTTTGTGAGGGAGCACACTTGAGTTTTCACCGTCACTTTGCTTTCTAGGTTACCTCTTCATCCCACCCTCATCAAGCATGCTGGTGCAGGGCTATGTTTCTGCAGTGTTCATTTCTGTCGAGAAAGAGCTGGGAGAATGGGAAGGGACTGCCTTCCTCAAGACAAAGCTGTGATGGAGTGTGGCTCTCAGAAGCTATCATGTTTATGGCAACTCCCCTGCTTCATGGCTCTGCTCTTTAGTGTTGTGTCCTGAAGTTGTCAGTGCCAGAAGAAAGTAGAGTTGGCAAAAGTTCACATTCAGAAAGAGCCAGTGGTGGATTTTGTTTATGATGCTTCTAGATTGATTGACTTCTTGGTTATGGCTGGAAACCTACAAAGAAGCAATAATAATGATGTACTATAGCCTGATTAATCCCAACTCTGCACATATTCAGCCACAGTGAAAATGAAATGGCCTGACCTTGAGGATGGCACAGATTAATGCTCTGAGGACTCATGGCTGTAATGATGTGGTATGGTATGATGATATGGTGTGATGTGATACGATGTGATATGATATCCCTCTAAGATATGGGGCATCACGCGTCACTGCTAAAAGCCGTGAAGGACAACAGGATGAACACAGTGCACCTCTGTGAAACCATGCTAGATCGGTGCAGGTGCCTTTACAATACAGAAAGGTATTTGTATCGGAGAATTCTTGGATGTGACTTTCTGTAGGAAAGCAAAACAGCACCACATTGCCTTCTACCCTTTGTTCTATTAGCAGGGACTTTCCAGGCTTGGGTCATTTCAAAGAAATGTCTGAAGCCCATGTCCTCAGGTACAAAGAGGTATTTCTGCCTAAAGTCTCATCTGTGAGGAACATCTGTCACCAACTTCGGCAGGACAGGACCATTTTGGAAGGGGAGCTTGAGATCCTGGCCAGCACTGGGCAGGAAGCAGAGTGGGAGTGGAGAGCTGGGACGACTGTACTTCCTCTGACAGGCATACACACTGTCTACATGAACAGATACGTTCTGGCTTATATGGAATCTTTGTAATCACTGGGAACCTCCTGACTGAGACCCTGGTTTTTGTTTTTTAATATAGAGCTTTGGATGAATAACATCAATATTGAATTTACTTTTAAATGATGGGAATTTCTGGCCTTTCTCATTACAGTTTTTTTTCTGAAATATATGCATTTGCTCAGCAGAATTCTGATTTGCTTGAAGGTACACACTTGCTATCTACCTAAAGCTTGAAGCATTTAATGAAATTGAAATTTTATCATCTAATGGTATAAAAAAAGGTGGGGAAGGGTCTAGAGCCCAGTGTGCTTGACATTCAAATCTAACCTTGCCCATCCATTCACTTGACTAGAAAAGAGTTCCCTATGCATTCTCCGTCTACTGCGTGACGCTCTTAGAGGACAGTAATGAGAATCCTTTGTGGGAGCAAAATGAATATTTGAAGTTGCTTCAAATTTTCTATCTCACTGAAGTCCATTTTTTTTTTTTTTTAGGTCAGGCTCTTTTCTCTATTCAGGCCATACATCCAGGCAGTTTCTGTAAGAATTACACTTTTGGAAAATAAATGCAGACGTACCACCACTGAGTATATCAGTCTTTGTCTGCTATTCTGAAAGTCACTTGAGAGAAATGCTGATTTTAAAAGCTGAAACTCACGGTCTTCATTCAGCTCAGCACATTTTAATGATCATTTTAGGTCAGTCTTATCTTTTCCAAGATAAGAGTTTAGGCAATGGTGGTTTGTCTGTGCGTTTCCTTGTCCAGCACTACAAGCCGCCCTGGTCTCACAGGTTTCAGTGATAGAGAAGGGTTATGTAAAATTGCTATTGTTTTGCTCATCGGGTTCCCTGAGTAGGGCATCCCACAGGCATAGGCTGCCATACATGATTGGAGTGAAAGTAAAGAATGTGGGGAGACAGCCATCTGTACCCTCAATTCCACTCCCACTTTCTGCAGAGCTTGCCTACTCCTGACTAGCATCTATACAGCAGGAGCTGGTCTCCCAGGCCTTTCTGGAGCTACACATGTTCATGTAACTTTCTCACTACCAGGTTAGGGACAAAATGCTATTTCTGGCCCTGGTGTTTAAGAAGCAAGGGTGCTGGACCCGTGTTGTCTCCGTTACTTCTGCTGGTGCAGTGTAGATGATGTGCAGTGTAGATGTGCAGTGTAGATGATGTGCAGTGTAGATGATGTGCAGTGTAGATGATGTGCAGTGCAGATGTGTAGTGTAGATGTGCAGTGCAGATGTGCAGTGTAGATGTGCAGTGCAGATGAAGTGCAGTGTAGATGATGTGCAGTGCAGG
>NW_021604678.1:4925250-4936466 GCF_004785775.1 Grammomys surdaster
AGGTGAAGTGCAGTGTAGATGATGTGCAGTGTAGATGATGTGCAGTGTAGATGTGCAGTGTAGATGTGCAGTGTAGATGATGTGCAGTGTAGATGTGCAGTGCAGATGTGAGTGCAGATGTGCAGTGTAGATGTGCAGTGTAGATGATGTGCAGTGTAGACGATGTGCAGTGTAGATGACTATACCAGCGTCTGAGGTAGTCACACAGTCTCTAGCACTGGGTTACATCCCAGCTCCCGGTTAAAGCTCTGAGTGAAATTTTCTTACCATATGAAGGATTCTCTGAGACAAATGCTTGAAAATAGTGACAAAAGAAATAAATCTGAAAATTGTATCTTCAACTTCAGTATACTCTAACTTGACTAAAATAAAGGGAAAGAAAGGGAGAGTTAAGCCCCCTCCAACACACACACACACACACACACACACGCACATGCACACGCACATGCACACGCACACACGCACACACACACCCCAAAAGCACTGTCTAAAAGCTTGGATACAGGAAATGGAAAGATTAGTGAAATGGACTAACAGAAGAAGATGAAGTTAGCTTGAACATTTTCACTTTTAATAGCATGGATGTTAAAGCAGGCACGTCCCAGGTGTGTTAATGTTATTCAAGATTTAGTTCTACCCATCCATGCATAGAGACGTCATTTTAACCATTCGTACCCATGAAGTATGAGCCAAATAATCTCTGGTTTGTTTCACGGACCATTATTTTCAGCTGTGGAGATGAGATGGCCCATTGACTGTGTTTCCTCTCAGAGCTTTGTTCCTGAAGCTTGGTTATACTGTATTCCATTCAAATCAAGGTTTAGTGTTTGATTTCTGTGTGGCAGGGATGGGCTAGGTATTTCATTACAGAATCTATCTTCTCTTCACAAGATGTTTCCTTACTCCATTTGTCAAGCTGTGATTCCAAAGTTATCTCAGATAAGAAATTTAAAAATGGGCCAGCAAGATGGCTCAGCAGGCAAAAGTGGTGGCCACCAAGCCCTATGACCATGTTTGATTCCTAGAACCAACATGAAGAAAGGAGGAAATGGAGTCCTGCAAGCTGTCCTCTGACACATTCTGCCCACATGCACACATGGTACCCATGTGACACGGAGGCAGTAAATAATGTGAAGAATTTTTTTAATGATGAGTGATTTTTTAAATGATTCTTTAATGAAGAATTTGGCTAGTAGAGCCAAAGGGTGAAATGACACCAGAACTAGGAGTAAGACAAGCACACAACCTAAGAAGCCACAGAACCTAACATGTGCCACCTCACCATGCTCTTAACATGTGCCACCTCACCGTGATCCTAACATGTGCCACCTCATCGTGCTCACCATGTACATGTAAGTATCCTAATGCACCTGGTTGCTAATGTTGAAAAACTTACCATGTCTATAGATTATGCCAAATTGAAATGTGTTAGTATGAAAGAATCTTTTATAATTTGACTCTTACTTTGCAGATGTGTGTGTGTGTGTGTGTAATATAAACAAATTAATACCTGAGAGGTGTATAGGCTGGACTATTTGGAGTGTTGGAGCTTGGATACTCGAGATGGTGTGTTTTTTCCTGGTCTCAGACTATGAGTGACATTCTTAGGCCAGTTTATATGTTGGAAGTGATTGAAACAGAAGTTCACTGTTATCATCATTAACTATTCTAGGTTCCCCAAATGGAACTCATTCTGACTTTAAAACTGAATTTCTTTAGTTAACTAAGAACATTACAAGCAAAGTAAAAAGCATTTGGTTGTTCATATTGAGTAGGTGCTTTGTGACACACCCTTATTTTATTTTAATCTTGGGGGCAGACATTGTGTTAGAGGCCTATCACCTTCAAGAAATCAAATATGATCTGAGATCTCACTCAGATTGACGTTGTTAATCAGACCAAATTGCCTAGCCTTTCATTTGAATAGCCTTGGCTAAAATTATAGGGCAAATTCAGAGTCGCTGCTTCCATGCTAGGCTCCCAAAAGTTCAATAATGATTTTTACTTGTGACAGGCAGCAATGGACTTTATGTGAGAAACAATTAAAAGAGCATCAATACACACTAATACCTCCTACCGAGGGATGGGGATTGTTAAGACACCATGGACCCCAGTCGGATGATGGATAACGCAGGCTAGCATGGTTGTCATAGAAAACCTAATGATCGTTATTTTCCATGGATGAAACTTCCACAATGCCAATAAAACCTTTCTAATGGGCGATGCATGTCCCTCAGGAAACATGTTTAGGCGTTGTTAAAATCCATTTTGCTGTTTCCTCTCCCCACAGCCCTTTTAAGAGATTGATTATTTAATGGTAATCCTTGTTTTATTTCATCTCGCTTTCTGTTGATACCTTGTTTGGCACTAAGAAGGCAAGTTTATCAACCGTTAAAGCAGAAAACTGAAGCTGATCACTAAGGGCACAGGAGAGCCATCCATGGGCGTTGAGGACGTGGGTATGGAAGGATAGAAAGACTATGGACCTTTTGCAAGATAGCCTGAGAAGCAAGTTTCATTTTCATCTCAGACAAAGAATCTGCACCTGCTTGAATAATGACAACTGTAACAGACATGGTCAAGTGTTTCCTGTGAATGCCCTTTCTTGACAGGTTTTACAGCTGCTCACCATGGAGTTCAGAGACATACATGATGGCTTGCCTAAGCAGGTCAGCCAAGGTTCCAAAGAAGGCTGCATTCAGACTGGTACTAGAGGAGAGGTGTTTTCTAAAGACTTATTTTGAGAGAAGATCTTACTAAATAACCTTGAGTTTGGAGGTCCTCTTGCCCTCACCTTCTAAGTGCTGGGATTACAGCTTGTAACACCACCCTTCACTTTGGAGGAGAGTTTGTGGAAGGAATTACGTACAAGAGTACTGGAAGGGTTTAGGCAATCATGATGAGTTAGCAGTATTGAGAGCCATTCCTACCCCTGGGTCAGAGGAGGCTACAGTTCCTGGACTCAAAGCTACATAGATAAGGCCCCATGACAGGGATCTGTGGCTTGAGGAGGAGATTCGTTGTCAGTTTCAGAAGCTCCCCAGGAAGGGAGCTGGAACAACGCGAAGCATTACTCTCTCAGTGCTGCTTCCTGTGGATCGAATCTCACTGAAACCCAGAGACAAAGGGCCACTGATGCACACAATGTGGCTCAGTGCCCTGAGGCACAAAGTGCGATGGAGCATGAGCAGGGAGGAGCTACAGGAGTGAAATCAGCGCCACCTCTCCAGGGTGTGAGGCATAGCAGCTGGCAGAGCTTAGGGACAAACACAGGGATGCTGGTACTCCTGACCTCACCCTGTACAGCCTAGCCTCATGGATGGTAACTTCAGCATTCTTCGGGATCTAGGATGCATGTAGATTCAGCTGAGATCCCTCGGCAGCCCCACATGGCATTTATCCATTACGGATCACCCAGTTAACATTTCGGTGAGCACCCGTTTCTCACAGTCTACAGTTCTGAGGGAATGTCTCATCTGTTTCCATCAGCTTTAGGTTTGTCTTTGGCTTTCAGTGAGGATGTGATACTTTGATTTCCCTGTATGCGGTGTTCTTTCATTTTTGGAGACACTTTTCTAACAGCTATTGTAGTTAGAAGAAATGAGTTCTTATCTTTAAATGCTCTTTAAGCCAGGTAGATTTGGAAGTATTCTGCAGTGTCAAAAATGGAGCTGTTTCCAAAAAAGACAAGAAAATTGTCTTCTGGCATGTATGTCAAGGTGCCAAAGTGTGGAAAGGAGAATGGTCCTCTTTATGAACAGGCACATACACGAATAACTGATGGCCTGTTTTATATTGAAACGTGATTACTACAATAGATACTTGATCCATGAGAGTTAATTAAGAATGTTTTTCAAAGTCTATCTGAATTATATATAGCATCTATGCAGTAAACTTCTCTCTGCTTATTCAAATACTTTAGAGTTTCCTTTCAAAAATCATTAATGTGGGATGCCTTAAGTAGGGATTACTTTTATAAATTCAGCTTTTGTAATAGCCAGCCAAGTTACTTGACTCAGCAAAGGTCTCCTAATGAGGACAGTGGATGCTGGTGTAGACACCCCCTGCCTCAGCCATTCTGCAGCCTCAACTGAATGATAGAAGTTCCTCTTGGGGCGTATAATCATCCCACCAGATCTCTCCTGGTCCTTGTGAGGTCATATGTATACGTGACTGTTTCAAGTGGTCATTTCTACTTCTGAAAGTTCCAAGTTTTCCTGACATTTTTTTTCTCGATGGTCATTTATTAGGCCCTTTGATAAACTAGAGACTGAACAGGGCACTTAAAACGCTGGAGTTTAAAATTCCTCTGAACACTGCGGCAAAAGAATAGCAAGAGAAAGATTGTGATTTGAATCTGCGGTGTGATCTTTAGCCAGAAGCTGAGAGGGTACCAGTTAAAGCAAGAGTTAGATATTATGCCAAATGTGAAGAACCACAGACCGAAAACGGGGCTACTAGCTCTGTCCTCCAATTTTATTTGTGTGCTTCCTAGATCATCTTAGTATCTTATCATCAAAGAAGCAGGAAAGCTGTCAGAGATTTAAACACAGAATTTTTCTAGAAAAACACACATTTTTTTCAAGAGGCAAGTATAGCATGCCAGGCTGCTGTGTCTCAAACCCCTGTGTGCCTGTTTGTTCTGTGCTCTTGAGTCTGAACCTCAGCAGTTAGTGAAAAAGAAAACAAGGAAGAGTTCTCCTGAAAGGCTGCAACTGCCAGAGAACCAGCAACTGAGGAGAAAAACAGCAGAGAGGAAACCCACCAGAGAGGAAAAGCAGCCAGCTGGCTGCATAAAGTGTCAAAAGACACTTCACTCTGTAAAGAGCAAGAGACGGCCTGTTTGCATAAAAGCCTGAGCAAAGACACCGTGAGAAACAAAGCGTCTCCCTGAGCACAGTTGCTCTCAGGTCCTGTTGTGGATCCAGTTCTTCTTCTTTGGAATGAAGTTTTCTACAGTATGAGCCAATGATGGAGCACAGGAGCTCTGGATGGAGGCGGGTACCAGCTCACCAGGTGAGATGCCCCTGTCCAGTCCTGGCGGATGACTGACGGGCTTTTCTCCCTCCGTAGATAGTATCAGTCATTAATGGTGATGTGGCAATCTGGTTCTGGCCAAAACACCCCTACAGGACCTATGAACAACCCTGTGGCATTTTGGAGCTCAGTAATCAAAGGTTTGGTACCAAGGAGAAACTGGTATCAAGATCTTTAAGTAGACCTGCGGCTAAATCTATCAGTAAATAAATAAATGCACAATGTTTAAATCTGCCGAAAAGGACGAACACATTCTCTCTTAATAAACTGCAACTACTTATCCATGTAGTAACTTCTCCCGCAGAAAATGAACTAAAATTTCCCTTGAGAATTCTTCTTCCAGTTAGTTTGTTTGTTTTTGTTTTTAATGTGCCAGGCTGTGCACATGTTACAAAAACAATTGTCTGAGACTCTTTCCCCTCTTTTCATACTGGAGATAAGATAATATATATCTGGTGATGCCTGTGCCTTCTGTGTGGTCACAGGTGTTGCTGCTGTGCCTCACTGCTCCTGGCTGTACCCCTTGCTCCCCATAGCAGGAATGTCAGCCTAGGAACTTCCAACTTGTGGACTGCTTGTGTGGGTTCATGTCATTTGAGACGGAAAGAATTTCTACTTCTCTGTGCTATTCATTTGGGAAGTGTGATTGACCATCAGGGATAACTGAGAGCACAGGGGGAACGGAGAAAGCTGTAGTAAAATGCCTTCACAATGCAGCATGGAGTCAGAGAAGACCCAGATCCTGGTCAGCAGTCTCCCCTCAGGACACAGCCCACTTTGAGACAGCCAGTGAAGCACATCAGAGTACTGTGCTGTATTTCGATGTGTTCTTAGGTAAATCTATCCTGGGCCGAGGTATCTGAGAATGGCATTTGAGAAATGTCTGAGGAAACACCATGTGGAGAGGACAGCACAGGTGACCTCTGCTATCATCACCAGCATTTCCTGTCCAGTGTACTGTGCCAGAGACTGTGCTCACTTAAGCTTGCAGCAACCCTAAGAATGGGCTACCATGCTTGGCTGAAATGCTTGTTATTAGTTATTTTATTTGCAGATGAAGGAACTAAGGGTTAGAAACCTTGAAAGATGAAGCCAATGACATGCAAACAGAAATGCGGCAGAGCTCAGGTTTGAAGAAGGAGCTCTCAGACTCAACAAAATGTGTTAACGAGACTCCAGTTTAATCTCTGGTGGATTGTATGTATCCTCTGGAGACCTATCACTGAGAGTCACTAGCTTGGCATTGTCAGCTGGGCTATGACACTGATAGCACACTTTTAGTGGAATCATAGAAGCGCCAAGTGGATCATCTGAGAAAGGGAAACTTTTGATTCTGTAATCGGAGATGCTTCTGTTAGTGGCTAACCCTTCCTCCTGAGAGACCTTTAATGAGAGGGCATTTAAATGGAAGGGGATGGACAGCTGCAGTCCTGAAGCCAAGATAGAGAGCTGTGGAAACAACGGAAGTAGAATGTCTTTCATGCTGGGCAAGATGGAACTGGCCGGAAGTGGAGGACACATACACACAGGAGTGAAGGGCTCCTGACATTCAGACAGGTTAAACAATCTGAATAGAAGCTCTGAGACAGAGAAGGCAGAGCAGAGGGAGGAGCTTATTCTGTGCAGCTTTAAACTCTACCTGTTAGCTAATGGGACTTCTCCCATTTAGGAGAACACTTAGGAGGAATTTAAACAGGCTTTTACCGGGCCCTTCCTCGGCTAGAGTTTCTGCGCATAGCTTACCATTATCTGGAGGGGTAAAAGGGTAAAGGGTAAAAGGGTACTGAGCTCACTTTATGTTGTCAACCATTTTAGAAAATGTAGGCTGGTTATTGGGTAATTATACTGGAGTCTCCAATTCAATTTTTAGATTGAAATTCTAGATTCTTCTCTTGATAAAGTAGGCTCCTCACTGGTTAACGAGCTCATATCTGAGTTACGAAACTGCTCCTCATTTTCCTCTATCCTTGCCCTTCACTCTTGGCTCCCACAGTCAGACAGACAGAAAGCACAAGGATGCTTTTCTTGCATCTGTAATGGATGCCGCAGCAGCAGACAATAATTGCTCTGTGCGTATCAAACAGAGGCATTCCCCAACTAATTAAATGGGAAAATTAGAAGATTGATATCTATACTTCAAAAGATCCCACATTTAAAAGAATAGATTTACTGTAGAATTTGTGTGTGTGTGTGTGTGTGTGTGTGTGTGTGTGTGTGTGTAAGAGAGAGAGAGAGAGAGGGAGAGGGAGAGAGAGGGAGAGAGAGAGGGCTTACATCAGGGACATCCCGAGGCCAGAGGCTGATGTCAGAATCTCTTCCTCAATTACTCCTCTGCTTTATTCCTTTATCTTTCTGGACACACTTACAACCTGGGGCTCACTCTGGACACACTTACAACCTGGGGCTCACCAGTTCAGCTAGGTGGCCTGGCTTACGGCCCCAAGATCTGCCTGCTTCTCCCTCTCCAGCACTAGAGTCAGCGATGTGTTAGATTTTTATGTGATGCTAAGGTTCCAAACCACACATGCTTTACAGCAAGCCTTGTATCATGGAGCCATCTTACAGCCACTCACTGTAGAATATTTTTTATGCATGATTATTGCTTGGACATCAAAACAAAGTCCGAATTTACATAGATTAGTTCAAAGAGGCTAAACACAGAGAGTTAGGAGCTACTATCAGTGGACCATCAGTTGGAAATCGAGACAAACTTCTCTACAGTTAAAATTACTAAGTTACTATAATGGCTTGTATATGCTCGGCCCAGGGAGGTGAGGCCTTGTTAGAGTAGGTGTGTCACTATGAGCATGGGCTTTGAGACCCTCATCCTGTCTGCCTGGAAGTCAGTCTTCCACTAGCAGCCTTGAGATGAAGATGTAAAACTCTCAGCTCCTCCTGGGACCATGCCTGCCTGGGTGCTGCCATGTTCCTGCCTTGACGATAATGGACTGAACTTCTGAACCCATAAGCCAGTCCCAATTAAATGTTGTCCTTATAAGAGTTACCTTGGTCATGGTGTCTGTTCACAGCAGTAACACCCTAACTAAAACAGTTACCTAGGCTAGCCTTGAACTTGCTCTGCAGCCCAAGCTGTGGTCTTGAACTTAACAATCTTCCTGCTTCATCCTCCCAAGTGGCTGGGATTACAACCATGTGCCAGCAGTCATGACCATCTTGAGTTTTCTCTTTTAAAAGTATGTTCTGTTTAAGAGTGGAAAATAAGTGAGTTTCCTAAAACTGTATTATTACAAAAGCAGAGGAGACTTAGGGAAGCAAAGATGGAGGCTGAGAGGAGACATTCAGAAGACAGGGGCCAGTCCCTACAAAGGGACCAGGTAAAGAAAGACTATGGTGTTTATTTAAGAAATTCCTTATGAGTAGGATATAGAACGGAGACACAATGGGGGTTGTCGGGAACAGAGTGACAGGAAGCTACCTCCCAGCCCCACCCACAGCTGACCCTTCCCAAAGGGGCCTCGGAGCAAATGGAATATGTTACCTACACCCAGAAAATGTTTTCCAAAGGGGAACGAAGCTCAGCTTATGTGAAGATTCTAGATTGATGTGGATTTAACTTGTCCTTGTGATCTCTATTCCTGGTTGACACAGACTATCTCGGGCTAGCTGCATTCTCTTCTTCTTTTAAAAGTGTGAAGAATATTTAACCATAACTAAACCACACTAATAGAAATTTTAATGAAACTGGGCCTAGCCAGGGCTAGGAAGTGGCGTAAGCAACTGGAGAGAGTGTTCCTCCGGGTACACGCTGCACTGACAGAGTTCTTAGAACTGAGATTTAGTATTTAATCCAAAGCGCTCACAGGGGCTTCGTAAGTGCAGTTTAATTTAAAGGCTGTGTGCGCATGGGCGATGCAGACGGCGCAGGCTTCCGGGAATTAAAAAATCTTAGAATGTAGATACAGCATAGATGAAAATCGTTGAAAGCATGCTCATTTAAGTTTGCTTACCGTCTCTGGCTGTGAAGGCCGAACAGCACCTAACCTCCTGTATACCCAGTCTTTGGGAGACACGTAAGAGGGCCTGAAGAATTACTGGAAGCCCAGAGAACCTCTAACATGGTGTTTTCCTTTTACAGCAAGGAAAGTGACAGCTATACAGGGGAAATGATTTGTCCACCTTTTCGTATCAGTGGTTGGAAAGGTACAGGTTTTACGGCACTTGTAGGATGATAAAAGGCCACACGAGGAAAACCCAAGCTCCTGACCTGACTACTCTCCCATGTTTATTTAATATTGCTAATACTGCTAGAGCAGTAGTTTCCTTTCCAAAAGCAAACCGGACAGTGTCTGGAGGAGCTTCAGTGCGGCTCCTTACAGCTACAGTGTGAAGCCCAGACTCCTGTGTGTTCTAGCCAGGCTCATAGTCTACTCTGTTCACGTGTATATCCCCCCGCTCCCCAGCCCCTGGCCCTAGCACCGCCCCTGGCCCTAGCACCGCCCCTGGCCCTAGCACCGCCCCTGGCCCTAGCACCGCCCCCTGAGCCCTGGCACCACCCCTTAGGTCCTAGCACCCCCTCGCCTACATACTCGCTGTTGTCAGCCCTAGACTCATGTCCCCCACACCTTTTCACTGTCTCTCAGGGACTCCCCATCCTCCTCCCTTTGCTTACCAGCTCATTGATCCGTGTCTGTGTTTGACCTGAGTGCAGAGAGAATACCTCACTTATTTTCGCATCCTGTACACATCAAGGAGGGATGTACAGATGCTCGGCAACTGCTTATGCAATTGGATTTAATAATGACAAAACAAAACCAACAACTGGGTAGTTGTGAACCTTAGAGCATAATTCACGTGAGCCTGCATCAGTTTGAAATTTGCCTAGTTGGTCAACATTTTTGCTTGAGCTTTACAGTCTTACAGGAGAACGATTAGATTCTTTTGTTTCCCAGAAACACCATAGCCATCACCTGTTCTGTGCTCCCAGCAGTTTGCGCTTCTAGCCACCCTGGATTCTTGAATGAAAGAGAGACAGACAGACAGACAGAGACACACACACACACACACACACACACACACAAGTTAATTTTGATATGGCTTGATTAGCTCAATTGCTGGGCACCTTTAAACCTTCCCGCAGTTAGTAAACATTCCCCTCCAGTATACCTCCCCCACCCCGACCTATTCCTGAATTAACACCCTCCAAATCTACATTTTATCTTTGTTGCCCTAATACCTTCTGAGCAGTCCCCTCGCCCCCAGGCTACTTTTCATTTATAATACATTTCGGCCATCTCTCCCTCCTGTTCCTTCCCGGCATGGTCCATTCTACTCATCCTCATGGCGGACTCTCTCTTCCTCTTTTCTTCCCCCTCCCCCACCTTCCATGAACCTAAAGGTCCCA
The DNA here is from genome assembly GCF_004785775.1 of Grammomys surdaster. Lineage (NCBI taxonomy): Eukaryota > Metazoa > Chordata > Mammalia > Rodentia > Muridae > Grammomys > Grammomys surdaster. The sequence continues at coordinate 4,935,650 of NW_021604678.1, forward strand.
CCTCTTTCATCCTGCCCAACCATTGGCCATTGGCTACTTATTGACCAATCAAAAACCAATTGCTGAGAGCAATCTTCAGTGTTTGGACAAGCAGATTCCTGATTTGGGGTCCTGAATTAAGAGAAAGCATTAGAACCAATTTCCAACAACATTTTCCTTGTCTATTTAGTGTTTGCTTATTTACTGGTAATTTACATGTTTTAGGGGTTGGGGGTTGAACCTACAGCCTCACACATGCTAAGCAAGCAGTTTGTCAGTGAGTGGTATCTCCCGTACTTTCTATGGGTATAAAATATACCAGTAGAAGGAAGTTTGATACTATGATCATCCAGGAAATAATAGTAGTAAGTAGACACCTAGGTCCTATGAAGACCCAGACCCAGCTCTTGTCCAGGTTTTACAGTATCAGGAATGAGCGCGCTGTGGAACGGATCTTGATGTTTGTCCCGATGTTGCACCTTGATCATATCTTGCTAGGCAGATGGGTAAGACTGCTGGTGACCTTCCTCTCCTAGCTGCCTGCATAGCATGTTCTGGCGCTCTGAAAGCTACGAAGTGGGAAGCTTCCTGGTCAGGCAGCACTAGCTTGACTTCTCCAAGTCCTGTGACAAAAGTGTCCTCAGCAACAGGGTCTTATCAAGTTCTGGCGGGTGACCAAGAACAAGAGCCATAGCCTTCGTTGTTTTGAGGGGCCTCTAAGACCGTCTTACCAACAACTTGAGGGTAGGTGTTTCAACCTGGCACAAGGTTTACTTTTTGTCAACCTATGGCTTTTGGACGGATCACAGGGAGGGGAATGGGAGGGAAGAGCGCGCTG